>NC_135958.1:67226549-67589874 GCF_053455715.1 Rhinoraja longicauda | reverse complement strand
GGGGGATGCTCTCTCCCTCTCTCTCTCCCTCTCTCTCTCCCTCTCTCTCTCTCTCTCTCGCTCCCTCTCTCTCTCCCTCCCTCTCCCTCCCTCTCTTTCCCCTCTCCCTCTCTCCCAGCGCCAGAGAGATCTGCGCCGCTCCTCCACTCTCTTCCCCGGCCCCGTCTCCCTGTAACGCAGCGAAATAAGAACAAACACGAGTGTAGTTGTTGTTCAGAAGCCCCGCATCCCCGGAGTGAACGGCGGTGGCGAGGAGGGAAGTTTCACTTGTGTTTGTTCTTATTTTGCTGCGTTAGAGGGAGACGGGGCCGGGGATAGAGTGGAGGAGCGACGCAGATCTCGCTGGCTCTGGAAGGGAGGGAGGGAGGGAGGGAGGGAGGGGGGGTGGGAGGGAGCAGCACCCACTGACACCCTCCCCCTCCCCACGTTCCCGCTCTCACCCCGCTGCTCCCTCTACCCGACTCTCTCCCCCCCCCCCCCCCCCAGGTTGAGCGGCGGCGGGGGCGAGGAGGGGAGTTTCGAGGGGGCGCTGTGATCTCTCGCCTTGTCCCGGCTCTTGTTCGGTGGCGATCCGCTTTCCGGTGAACCTTCGCCGGCAGCTTCTGCCTCCAGTCCCCGCCCCCTTAGAACTTGCTGCGGGCCGGATAAAAACTCGTGGCGGGCCGGATGTGGCCCGCGGGCCATAGTTTGGAGACCGCTGCTTTAGACTTTAGAAATAAAGTGTGGAAACAGGCCCTTTGGCCCACTGAGTCCACACCGGCCAGCAATCACCAGAACTACACCCTCGGGTCAATTTACAGCAGCCAATTTACCTACAAACCTGTCGGTCTTTGGAGTGAGGGAGAAAACCACAGCACCAAGAGAAAGCCCACGTGGTCACAGGGTGAACGTACATACTCCATACAGGCATTAAGGAGCATTGGCTGTGAGAGGGCTGGAGAGGCAGAGAGGTGGGGGGAGGAGATGCCAAAGTACAGACAAGGGAAAGAAACAAACAGGATGCTCTCGAGAGCAGACCAGGAGGGGTAATGATCATTGAAGTTTTATGGTTGGAGGCGGTCACAGAGATATGGGAGAACACGGTCCACTATCAATTTGACAATCTAAGATGGCAGTGAAACAAAGATGATCTGATATCAAGCACATCTAGTGCAGCTGCAGGTGATTGCAGACACCTTGGATGGGATTGGTGCCAGTTTATTACTCAATATCAACTCCATCTAAACCACATCAATGATTACCCCGTAAACTGGTGAATGGCCTCTCCCTTAACTCGTAAACTGTCATCAAATACCTGCGCTGGTTTCTTGAAGCACTAACATCGGGTTTGTAATGATGCCAAGCTTTCTGCTCACTAAGATTGACTAGCACTAGTTCTGATATCCTCATGTGTCAAAGGCAATTTATTGATGTTTTCTGATGCAAATGTTTGTCAAAGCCGAAGACGGAGAAGATATTCTTCAGAAGTTACATACCTAACATTAGAAATAGAAACAGCGACAGGCCATTCAGCCCCTCATTTCTGGTCTGCTGTTCAATAAGATAATGGCTGGTATTTTCTTCAATTCAGTGCCACATTCCCACACTGACCCAACCGAGTGGTAGAGAGATACAGCACAGAAACATCAGCTCACCCAGTCTATGCCGATCACCAAGCACCCATCTTTACATTCACCCTGACCCATTTTATTCTCTCCACATTCCCAACAACTGCCCCCCAACCCTGTTTCTACCATTCATCTGCACATTAGGGGCATTTTACAGCGGCCAATTGTCCTCGGATGTTGGAGGAGACCAGGACACCTGAAAGAAAGTCATGCAGTCACAGGGAGGATGTGCAAACTCTACACAGACAGCACTTGAGGTTAGGATTGACTCCAGGACCCTGGAGCTTTGAAACAATTGTGTCAGTAACAGGTATTACTGGACCATATACTGCATTATCTTAAAATTATCTACTAATCCCGTCTTTAATATATTCGACAACTGATCCAGCACAAACATGAGAAATATTTTCTTTGTCTAGGTCTGTACACCCCTGCAATTTGTTTATTTCAGATTTACAAATGCTTTTTGATCATTTAATCAGTTTGCAACATACCTTTGGAAATTCTCTTCTACCAGGTTTCTGTCCATGTATGCAAATTCATTGTCCAGAAATTTCATTAAAGGCTCAATCATCTAAAGGGATAGAAGCAAATATTTTTATGACATATATAAAAGTTTGGTGAATAGATCTACTGTATAAAGCTTAATTACACAAACATGATAAAAGATGGAAGAGGAAGTTGCAATCAGCCACATTGATCGCATGGAGTCGTAGAATCTTACAGCGTGGAAACAGCTTGCCACATAGACCAACATGTCCCATCTACACTAGTCCCCACCTGCCTGCACTTGGCCATATCCCTCTAGATGTATCCTATCCATGCACGTCTAAATGTTTCTTAAACGTTGCGATCGTAAATGTTTCTTAAACATTGCAATAGGGGTATATGTCTGCAGCCTGCAGTGGCTTTAGATCACCTGTATATCAATTCTCAAAGTTCTTAATTCTCAAAATGTTCCCTTCTTTTCCACTCCATTAATCTCACAGACAATCAATGTCAAAGAATGTCATTGATTAACAAAGATGGAGGTAGGTTAGCCCCATTCCATTCAAAACAACATCAGTACACAAAGAACTCCATGCCTGCCTAGATCTTGCTCATTGCTAATAAGTGGCATTCACTTCACAAATGACAAGCAATGACCACCCTCGACAAGCAGATCTAACCACCTATCTTTGATAGTCCATACCATTATTGTCCTTCACCATCAATATCAGGGGGGATGCCACTGACAAGAATTTTAACTTGGACAGCCATAGAAGCGTAGTGGCTACAGGAGTGGTCCAGAGGCTACACATTCTCTGGTGAATGACTCACCTCCTGGACTCCCCAGGCAGTTCCACCATCTACAAGGCAGAAATGTGACAGAATGCTCCAAGACTTCAGTATCATCTGGGACAGAGCAGCCCATTTGATTAACACCCTAACACTAACCATCCATTCTCTCTGCCACCGGTGATGTTGCTGCAGTGTGTACCATCTATAAAGCTACTCATCCAGGCTAGTCTGACACCATCACCCAAGCCAATGACCTCCACCAAGGAGGACAAAGGCAGCAGGCACAGCCGGCCCATCAACCTGCAGGTTCCCCAGACATGTCACACACTTTCCTGACTTGGAAAGATATCGCTGGGTCTAAATCCTGAAACTCCCTCCCCAGCAGCGCCCAGACGTGCATGGCTTAAAACAGCAATGTACCACCTCCTTCTCAAAGTCATGCATGTGGGCCTTGACATTGATCACCATCACCTGGGAATAAATATGTAGGAAAATGGGGTAACTGCTATTGCCGAGACTTTCTATAATGTTAATCATATAGTACTCACATTTTCCAAAGGCATGTCATGACAGGATGTGGACAGATTGTGGATGTGTTTCTTTATGTCTGCTTGCAGCTGGTAAACACAAAGGATTTACATTTGATGGTGTTTTTAAATCAGCCTTTAATGATCCCCCCGCTTCACAAATCCCAATTCTTGGATTAGAAAAGTAACACTAAAAACAAAGCAGGGCCATTAAACCACAGGTTAAACCAGGAGCTGGAGTCAATCCCTGGGGCCAGCAGGAAGCAGCCATTTTGCTGACTGCCGAGCAAGTGCAGTGGGAGACTCATTGGTAAAACTCCCAGCCGTGGCGGTTTAGTATTTGTTTCTTATTTTGCTCTGTTACTGCTTGATTAATAGACCTCTGAACAGCTCCTTCATTAGTGTGGGTTAGGTGTGCTCCATTCAAAGGATAAATTAAATCTCATCAGTCATTAATGTTATCCATTGCATTGACAGGGAACTTAGTCTAGAGCGACCATCAAGAGTTGAAAGGTCAGTATGGAGCCTAACTTTCCTCAGAACGTTAATGTCGGCAGCCTGCCCACCTTCTGGGGGAAGTTTAGGTTCGGCATTTTAGTTCAGAGGGGAACCTGCTGGCCCTGCCCACTCCAGCCTCTGCAAAGGCAGAACACATTATAAGCTGCAAGTATAAGAAAATAACTGCAGATGCTGGTACAAATCGATTTATTCACAAAATGCTGGAGTAACTCAGCAGGTCAGGCAGCATCTCGGGAGAGAAGGAATGCTGGAAATACCTAGCAGGTGAAGCAGCATCTGAGGGGAAAAGCCCTAATATTTTGGTATTTAACAACTTTTTACGCTGTTTCTTACTCCAGTATTCCAGCATTATACATGTCGGTCTAAAATCCACAGGTCTCATCTCCATGGTATGAGGAAGAAAATGACTGCAGATGCTGGTACAAATCGGAGGTATTTATTTCACAAAATGCTGGAGTAACTCAGCAGGTCAGGCAGCATCTCAGGAGAGAAGGAATGGGTGACGTTTCGGGTCGAGACCCTTCTTCAGACTGAAGAAGGGTCTCGACCCAAAACGTCACCCATTCCTTCTCTCCTGAGATGCTGCCTAACCTCCATGGTATGAGTCTTCATAACTTCTGGACGTGACACTCCCAGTCTACCAGCCACTCCAGGGGACACCTCCACTGCTGCGATGTTTTATTTTTTCTCCCTCCTCCGTTCTCACTCATCTCTCCAGAGACAACAAGCCTTCACCACCACCTCCCTCCCGGCAGGCACCAACAACTCTTCCACTGTTCAACATCGCACTGACAGCATTCTAATAATCAAGGACTGAAGTCTTGGACTGGACAAAGTGAAAAAGACAAAAGTGGGGTCTGTCCTAATTTAACTTGTTTAGAATTCTCTTTAGCTTCAGCTGTTTTCCAGCTGATGTAGAGGAACAGGATTGACTGAGGTGTAGGTGGAGGGAAAAATGTTCCCAGGTTCAAGCAGTGTATAATGGGGTGGTGCAGTGGTAGTGGCTGCCTTACAGCACCAGAGACCCAGGTTTGATCGTGACAACGGATGCTGTTTGTACGGACTTTGTACCTTCTCCCCATGAGAAGGGCGGCACGGTGGCGCAGCGGTAGAGTTGCTGCCTTACAGCGAATGCAGCGCCGGAGACTCAGGTTCGATCCTGACTACGGGCGCCGTCTGTACGGAGTTTGTACGTTCACCCCGTGACCTACGTGGGTTTTCTCCGAGATCTTCGGTTTCCTCCCACACTCCAAAGACGTACAGGTATGTAGGTTAATTGACTGGGTAATATGTAAAAATTGTCCCTAGTGTGTGTAGGATAGTGTTAATGTGTGGGGATTGCTGGGCGGCACGGACTCGGTGGGCCGAAGGGCCTGTTTCTGCGCTGTATCTCTAAATCTAAAATTCTAAAATGACTTTGTGAGTTTTCTTCAGATGCTTCGGTTTTCTCCTACACTCCAAATGCGTACAGGTTTGTAGGTTAATTGGCTTCGGTAACATTGTAAATTGTCCCTGGTATGTGGGATTGTGCTAGTGTATGGAATGATCGCTGGTCGGCACGGACTCGGTGGGCCAAAGGGACTGTATTCGCGCTGTATCTCTGAAGTCTAAAGTAAATAAGTCTAGCCCATTTTTCTCAAGGAGGCCTCTGTTGAACATGTGTTTAGATGTCTGATTCATCTACCCATCCAATGTCAAAACAGCCATCCAGAACCGCAGTCGCATGTTAAATTCCCCTGGATGATCATTGAAATGTCTTCAGTACCTTCTGAGCAAGGGTCTGGATCACACCCTGGATCTTATTGTTGATTGAACCGTTGACTCTTTCCAGCTGGGTGTGCAGTGTGTTCTGGATCTGATCCACTGAAATCATGTTGGCTGTATCTTCCTTCAGGCCTTGCCAGTCCAGGTCTTCTGGCAGCTGGGAAATGACCTCCCGGAGATGCCTCATGTTATTGAGAACCATACAGAGGTGGAGTGACCTCACGGCATTCACGTCTGACTAGGAAAGTATTGTGAAAGGAGGTCATTAGATAATCTCAAACTGTCCACATGATGGTTTTTAAAAAATTGAGCAACATAAATGGGAAAGGCCCAGATGGACCATTAAATGGCAGAAAACCCCGAGGGGTCAAATTGCAACCTCCTGTGCCTAATCCATATTCATATACCGACCAAGATATACGGCACTTTAGCCACCCCCACCCCCTCCTTCTTATAGTACCTGCGTGAGATGGGAACTCCAGGGTGATTTTTTTCTTCTGAACCGTAGAACAGTACAGCACAAGAACAGGCCCTTCAGCCCACAATGTCTGTGTTGAACATGATGCCAAGACCATTTCTTATTTACCTACAAATAATCCATATCCCTCCATTCACTGCATATCCATGTGCCTTGCCAAAAGTCTCCTAAATGCCACTATTTATTGTATCTGCCTCATCTACCACCCCCAGCAGTGTGTTCCAGGCACTCACCACCACAGGTGTAAAAAAACCTGCCCATCACATCTCCTTTCAACTTGCCCCTCTCACCTTAAAGTTATACCCTTGAGTATTTGATATTTCCGTCTTGGGGAAAAAAAGTGCTGACTGTCTACCCTATCTATGCCTCTCATAAGTTTACATGTTTCTCTCAGGTCTCCTCCCCACAACCTCCAGCTTTCCAGAGGAAACAATCCACGTTTGTCCAACCTCTCCCTGGAGCTAATACCCCCAAATTCAGGCATCATTTGGATAATAAATTGGATACACACTTGGATATGTGGTTCACTTGGCCAACATCATAAAATTTTCTACCTAATACTCTTCTGAGACGAGTATTCAAGAACCAGACACACCACACTACCTCACAGTAAATAAATGCCCTTGCCTGAGAATAAATGTCTTTATATTGGTTTGTATTCCAATTCTCTCTATCATTAACTCCCCAGTTGCATAGCCATGTCCTTCTAACCATGTGAATTCTTAATACATTAGATATTATTGTCAACTACTGCAGAATATTAATGAAATTAAAATCTTTTGACCTATTAATGAAATACAGATTAATGAGGTGCAGATTGGGATGAATTACAGTCAGTACTCACATCACTTTGGTTGGCATGGTCTTTGTTGGTTGACAGCTCCTCTGCCCTCTGCTCGATGAGTCGACAGTACATTAATGCAATCTTGCACATATCCTGCAACAGGAGTCCACAAGGATTAGCAATGTTTCAAGACACACGTGCAGACAAGCAGACTGGACAAGGCTTCAAGATGTTTAGGGTGACAGTCACACAATCTCACCTCTACAGCCTGGTGAATCTTATCCATTCACCGGTACTCAGTGGGGATTGAAGGGTGGGGAATGGTGTTTGAGGTCAGATTGAGGCAATATATCCCATCCCATGACAGACTTATGAAGGATTAATAATCTTTGCATGTGCCCAAGCTTGTTGCCCCAGATCGCCTCACACAAGGAGCCTGGTACCACCCCCACAAGGATGTTGCATCCTTCTGCAAAGTCCACCACCCTCACTCTCCCAACCATGATGACGTGGCTGTATGTGGGACAGGGGGAATGCAGACATCGGGGTAACCAGGACAAATCACCAACACGCTCCATTTTAGTCTCCAACCATCGTGACAGGCGATCGATCATTGTACACTTGCTTATTTCACTGATGGGGTTCAGGTAGGAAAGAGGAATTGAACCAAGGTCACGCTATTGAATGGAAGGGCAGGCTTGAGGGGCCGAGGGGCCTTCTCCTGCTCCTGTTTCTATATAAAACCCACGAATGTGGTCACGGAGTATACTGGTTACAGAGAATAAAGCACTGTACACAGGGACACATTACGAAAATCAGGCTCTAATTCCAAGCCTTAATTTTGCCGGCTGAACAACATGGTGTCATTTTTATTCTTCAAGTGGTGTGGGTAGTACTGCCAGGTGAATGCTAATCCCGATACCAGAGTTCCTCAGAGTGTGCGTTGGAGATGGGTGTTGGTGCTAGTAGAGTGCTTCAGGATTTTCACCCAGTCACAATGAATAAATTTTGGGTTGTGTCAATTCCCCATCTTCCAAAGGAGAGGTCATGGGTTTGCGTGGGGCTGAAGAAAATCTGGTAAAATACTACAGAGCATTTGTAGATGGTACCCAGTGCAGCCAGGGTACGCTGGGGTTGCAGGGAATGACGTTTGGGGTGGTTAATGGTGCCTTTAGCAATTGGGCTTCTTTGTCCAGGATGGTGTTGAACTTGTTAAGTTGTGTGGGAACTGCACTCATCCAGGCAAGCGGAGAGGGTTCCATCATACTCCTGACTTGTAGGTGGTGGAAATTCTTCTTGTCACTCTCCACAGGATACTCAGTCTCTAGCCTGCTCTGGTTGCCACAGTATATTTCTGGCTAATCTAGTTGCCTATCTGTTCAATGGTTATAATGGAAACACCGTCAGTTTTAAAAAGTAGATGCTTAGGGTCTGCCTTGTGGAAGAAGATCATCGGCCGTAACTATGTGACATAATTAGTATTCATAATTAGTATCCTTCGATGCTTCTACTCTGGGGCTGTAGAGAGCATCCTGTCCGGCAACATCTCAATCTGGTTTGGGAACAGCTCTGCCCAGGACAGGATGGCCCTGCGGAGAGTAGTGCGTTCGGCAGAACGCACCATGGGAACTACACTCGTCCCCCTGCAGGACCTATACATCAGGAGGTGCAGATCCAGAGCAAGCAAGATCATGAGGGACCCCTGCCACCCCAGCAACGGACTGTTCCAGATGCTACGATCAGGCAAACGCCTCCGCTGTAATACTATGAAAACGGAGAGGATGAGACAGAGTTTCTTCCCACAGGCCACCAGGACTGTTAACTATTATATCTCCAGGGACTAAATTGTTTTTCTGTATTAATTTTAATTTTTATGCTGTAATTGATTTTTTTTTTCACAATCCGCAGGCATTGCCACTTTCATTTCACTGCACATCTTGTATGTGACAAATAAACTTGACTTGACTTGACACAGGCAGGTGTGGGAATGCTTCATTATATAAGGAGCTGCAAATGGCAGCAACTGAATGGAACTCTGCAATCAACTAAACATCTCCAGGTGATCCACTCAGGTATAAAATTCAAACCCAAATCAACCACAGCTAATCTGAATATGACCCGAGTACATGTTTCAACACCTGACCCAGCCAACGCCATATATGTAATCATTTCACACAGGATACTAATCTATTTAAGACCGATGTTGACAAGCCTGGCAAACATTTTCTTGCCTACCCTGTCTACCTGTGTCGCCACTGTCGGAGAACTATGTACTTATATTCCTGGATCTCTATGTTCTACTACACTCTCCAAAATCTGCCATTTACTGTGTAAATCCTGCCCTGGTTCAACTTAGCAAAATGCACTTTGCACTTGTCCGAGTTATGTTCCATCTGCCATTTCTTGGCCCACTTTCCCTGTTGATCTAGACTGTGATTTTAAATGGATTAACCTTAAATCTCAACCATAAATGGAGGATTCCATACTCTGAGGCTACAGCCTTTATTTTAAACTTTCTGGCTGGGGGAATCGGGCTTTGCTTCTTCCATTTCAGCTTCAATGATAGTTCTCATTCTTCAAAGCTCCATCGAGATTTTGCCAAAACTTCCCTCCAGTACACACTCTCATCCCAGGAATCATTTGAATGAATCTTTGCAGTACTGACCCCAAGCCAACCGTATCCCACCTTGAAGAGTCCACGCTAATGCACAATGTTACACGTCCTGTACAATCCCAGCAAGATCTCCTTCTTCCCATACTTGCCACACTTGTATATTTACTGCACCAGCATTGCTGAGCCTCTCCTGGTGATGGTCATCGATACCATGATCGCTGCTTCCCCTTCAGTACCGAGGAGACGCACGGAGTCATCAGCTGAGGGGAAGCAGCAGGTGATGATGCCATGAGACAGCATTGAGTCTGTCCCTCCTGACCACGTGTCACAGTGCAGCCCCTCCCTGATGGTCTGCCAGCTTGCAGCACGGGGCATCTTGCGCGGTGCTTGGTGAGGGGCGGGGTGAGATTGTGTTCCTAACTGATCGTTGCTCAGCTTGCCTGAGCGACACGCTCCCTGTTTTGGCAAATCCCCAGATGTCAGTGAAGAAGATTTTTGTGAGGCTGATCGAGTTCACATGCTTTTGACTTTAATCAAATTTTGCGCTTGGTTCAATGCTCCTTGCTTAGTCTAATTTAAAATCTGTTTTGGCCAAGCTGTTTGCTGGAACTGAATGGTTTGCCAGGCCACTGCAGAGGGAGGGCAAGAGTCAGCCACATGGCAGAGTGAGCGTGCGTCTCACTCGGGGGCACGGCCTGGAGCACTGGCCTTTCATATTCTGCCATAGAAGAAGAATTTACAGAGAAGCTGTAAAGATTCACTTTCTTAACTACATTATATTCCTCCTCATTCTAAATCTTGAACAATCCCGACACCAGATGGGCACTAGTTCACTTTGTAATCGAGTGTTCATGTGGATGTTCAAGGTTTAGCAGGCAAATGGGTCAGAGTTAGATTGGGCAGCTTGGTCAGCACAGATGATTAGGGCTGAAGGGCTTTTCCATGCTGTATGACTGGGGCGAGGATAATTGACTTCCCCAGACCAGGCTCTGGAGGGGAAATGAAGAACCAACAGACTGCGGTGGTAGTTAGCACGGGGAATCTCCTTCTCAGGCAGTCCCTCGGGATCGAGGACGACTTGCTTCCTCTCTGGCTCCATGGGTCCTGAGCTGGCTGATGAGGATTATGATGGACCTGCAGAATTCTGCCACAGATGGGGCAGGAGGTAGCCGAGGGAGCAGGCTGTTGGGTAAGGGGATGGCGTGTTTGTGAGATGTTGAGATGCTTCTGCTGCTTACATGGGGTGTCTGTACCCTCAATGTTCTCGGTACCATCCCAAATGCACCTTCACCAGTTCAAGCTCTTATGGGATTCTGAGGAGTTAGTGGGAATATTGCACTTCTTCAAGACGGATTGGAACATGTCCTTGGGTCTATTCCTCTGTGTGACCGTGACACTGGCCATTGAAGATAAATAACCTACAAATAACTGTACAGTGTCCTGTGACACTGCATTCATCATGCACAGTGTCCAACTGTGTCGACTAGTATATGGCATTTAAATTAAACCCTTTTTAAAGACCATAGGAAATAAGAAAGAGCGAAAGAGGGAGAGAGAGAGGGAAAAATAGAAAGTGAGTGAGAGAGAGAGAAAGAGAAAGAAAGAAATAAGAAAAAAAGAGAGAGAGAGAGAGAGAGAGAGAGAGAGAGAGAGAGAGAGAGAGAGAGAGAGAGAGAGAGAGAGAGAGAGAGAGAGAGAGAGAGAGAGAGAGAGAGAGAGAGAGAGAGAAGAGAGAGAGAGAGAGAAATAGAGAGAGAGAGAGAAAAAGTGAGAGAGAGAAAAAGTGAGAGAGAGAGGGAGCGCACTTAAACAAAAGCATGATAATGAGAGCAGTGCAAGAACCTCCAGGCGATTCATGCAAAGTCACACTCACCTCGGTCAGCTTGACCATGATGACAAACGCTTCCTCGGAATCCGGCCAACTCATCTGTGTCCACGTCTGTTTGATCTTGACGTAGCAGGTTGCAATATCCACCGCGGAGGTGCTGTGCTTAGCCTTCTCCCCCAGACATTGCAGCTGTGTGAACGGTACATGAAAGTCAGCATTCTGACAGAAAGCATCCACCACGACACTGCAAATCAACCTCAGGGCAAAACGTGCAATAAATGTCTGCAGATTTGACAAGTGGCCAAAGAACAATCAAATGGATGCTACGAAACTTTCCCACATCAGCAGGAATATCGAAGGATCTACCCTGATGTACAAGAACCTTTTTTTAAATGCTGTTTAACGCAAGACCACCTGTAAGAAAGTCAAAGGTGGTAACTGGCTACTGGTAGAGAGACTGGCCTCTGATGGCAGGCTGTTGCTGACTAAAACAGACTGATTTAAATACTGCAAAATCTCCTCAAGGTGTCCACTTTGAAGAGGTTCTCTCTCCGACGAGAGTTCAGTCCCCATTTCTTTTCTCCAGAGATGCTGCCTGTCCCACTGAGTTACTCCAGCATTTTTTTTGTCTACCTTTGATTAAAACATTGATTAATGAGCCATTGATTTCTGAAACCAACTCTACTGCCAAAGTGAGTAAAATCGGGGCGTGCAAGTCCACTGGTGTCCCGCTGGCCTGACAACCTGTTCCCACAGGGGGGGCTTGAGCTACCTTCTTCCAAGATGAATTTGCGTTTGTGAGGGATGAAAGCTGGATGTTATTGTGCATCTTTTCCACCAGACTATAGTGGAAGAGACATAATATACTCAACACTGTTGCAGCAGTGACAAAGTACATGCAGTGGGGGGGCCGCCGAGAATAAAGTGGGTCTGGACAGGGGGCTTCCGGAAGCTGAGGGACCCGGCGTGCTGCCTGTGGCCATGTGTGGTGGCAGGCCCAGCTTGCCGCTGCAAGGAGATAAGACTGTACTCAGAACACTTTGAAATCTTGTCGGCTCCAGAAATACGGCGACTCTTTGTGTATTTACTGCCCAGGTAAGGTCTGCTGTACGATTTTACTGAATTGTATGCAAAAACAAAGAATTTCACTGCACCCTCGGTACATGCGAAAATAAGGTGTCATTGGATCATTGAACAGCTGCAGGTGCAACAAATCTGAAATAAAAAAACCAAGGATGTTGGAACTACTAAGCAGGGCAGGCAGCGTCTGTGGTGAGAGAAACAGGCAACCTTTAACCCATGACAGTGGCTCTGCGACTGGAGTGTTAACTCTGTTTCTCTTTCTACAGATGCTGTCTGACCTGCGGAGCATTTCCAGCACTTTCTGGGTTTTTTCAGATTCCCGAAGGCTGCAGTAATTTTTTGGTTGTCATCTGAGGCCTAGAAGGTGCTGGTTACATGTTGGCGAGGATGGAAGAATGGCAGTCTGGGTCACACCAGAAACACTGCCCTTTGATGCAGAGGTGGGGCAGAGGCATTGATTAGTAGTAAAGTCTGCAAGGCTGTACAGCTGCTATTAGGAGGAGACATAGGTGTGAATATTTTGCATCATTGTATACTTAATAAGTTACTTTTAAGGTAATGGTTTGAGTTCAATGTTTATTAAAATCTTTTGTCAAAATCATTCCAAGCGAAGCAGAAGTGTAAAGCGTGTTGGCGGTGTGACACAGAGGTTTGGACAGATGACCTGGACGATACAAAGCTGGGTGCCAGTGAGGGCTATGGGAAGGATGGCAAGAGGCTTCAGGCAATGCAGTCAAGTTAAGAGAATGAACAAGAACGTGGCAGATGGAATACAAGGTAAAAAAACAAATGTGAGTTGATTCACTTTGCTCAACAGAGAAAGCTGGGGTATTTATCTTTAATGGTGAGACACCAAAAGGTGAGTGTTCCCTCACTCCTGAACGACCAAGAGACGTGGGCAATGAGAGAACGGAGTTCCAGATACGAGATCATTATGACAGCTTTATTTACCAGCCATAGCTTTGGCGAAAGGCTGAAGCAAATGGATGGATTGGGCAGTGTACTCTATGGCATTATGCTGAATGCACAACTTGACTTATGTCTTCCTGGGCAAAATGGTCAAGAGGTTACTTTGCTCATGTCAGTGAAGTCCCTGAAATAACCCACAGCCAGGAGCTGTAATAGAATGAACAACCTTATTTGCAGTTCCGTATTTGGACCTTTGATGTCCACTGATGTGACCAAAATGAAACCCCAGAGATAACATGACACTTGCAAATAAAGACATTACAGCCAAGTATGTACATCATCGCCTCTATTTTCTCAGAAGACTAAGGAAATTCAGCTTGTCTTTACTCTTATCAATTCACATACATGCACCAAAGAAAGCATCCAATTGGGATGCATCACAGCTTGGTTTGGCAGCTGCTCTGCCTAAGGCCACAATAAATTGTAGAGTATTGTGGACACAGCCCACACCATCATACACACCAGCCTCTCCCTCAATGACTCCATCTACGCGAGACGCTGCCTCAGGAAAGCAGTCAACAGGATCAAGGACCACTTACACCCCAATGATTCCTTCTTCTCCCCACTCCTGTTGGGCAGCAGATACAAAAGCTTGAGGAAGTGGAGGCAGGGACTGAAACAAAGGACCAGGAAGAGGATCAGGCAGGTCCAATGGGAGTGGATTGGATTCTAGTACCAATGGAGGGGCAATGGATCTTTGCCGAGCATCAATAAGGGGCCGCACTGGTGGGGCTTCTGCGATCCATCAGGAGTTCCTCTGCATTCCTTCCCAATTCACCAGTCCTGGATACAGCATTGTCAATAGCACCCAGCAAGATGGCAAATGACTGCAATTATATAATTGCTTATAAAGAAATAATCCAAAGAAATAATCCAATTAGAATGGAAAGCCAAAGGCTGCAGATGTTGGAAATATATCTATTTAAAAAAATAGAAAATGTTGGAAAAAACCCATCGATTGTTTCTCACTTCACAGATGCTGCCTGACCTGCAGTGCATTTCCAGAATTTTCTTCTTTATTCCCAAGGACTCTTATTTTTGAAAATTACCCAACACAAACTAGACACATATAGTCAGGTCGTGTCTGGACATGCAGACAGTAAACCCTCATTATAACTAACCGTGGGGTGGGAGATGGTGTCCGTTATTGCCGATTGTCCACTGTAACCGAGTAAAGGATTATCATTGTATAAATTGTAGAAACAAACCACTTCAGCTGCTGGTTAATATACAAAAGTGCACAAAGTGCTGGAGTAACTCAGCTGGTCAGGCAGCATCTCTGGGGAACATGGATAGGTGACGACTCGGGTCCAGAGCCTTCTTCAGACGCTGGGTCTGGAACTGGAGCTGGAATCCAGGGGCGTTGACGGCCGGGAGTGAGATGAGGATCGGCGGAGTCATTGGTTGTGGCCGGTGGAAGGCTGGAGTGCAGGTAAGGGTTGGAGATGCCAATGGTGGTGATGGCGGCGGCGGTGGTGGTGATTGTGGCGGTGGTGCTGGCAGTGGTGCTGGCGGTGGCAGTGATGGCAGTTACGGTGGCATCTGCAGCGATGGTGAGGTTATGGAGGTGGTAGCGGCGATGGTGGCAGGAGCGGGCAGGGAGGCATCGGCAGCCTTACAGTGAAGGTTGGTAGGTCTGTCCGCTTTAACCAAAATCCGTTACGAAGAGGTTCGTAAAAGCGAGGGTTTACTGTAGTCAGGTCCTGTCTGGACACATGGTCAGGTCCTGTCTGGACACATGGTCAGGTCCTGTCGGGATGGGGGTGACAGTCAGGTCCATCCCATGTACACCCCACACTAAACCCTTTTAGGGGCTCATCAAGTCTCCCTTGTCTGGGTTTGGGGTCAAACCTAGTTCTCAACAATGAATCCACACTAACCTCCATCCCCGATGCCACACCTATGCCACTGTAAGGCTGCCGATGCCTCCCTGCCCGCTCCTGCCACCATCGCCGCTACCACCTCCATAACCTCACCATCCCGCTACCGTGTCTTAAACGTTTTATAGAAGTGATGGTCATTGAGTGAAGCATGCAGAACACAGTGACCAGGCTGTTTACACCAGGACTGTAATACCTGATCTTTCTGCACAGCTCGCTGGACCATCTCCACCGTGTTGCTGTACACCATCTGTAACCACTTTGGTAAAGAATCCCTGAACCATTTGTAGAAGCCACTTAGTGCAAGCGGCCCTTCACTGAAACACAGAGAGAAGCAGGTGGTTACACAGCCAGTTGAAACATAGAGACGCCAAGAACATTTCTTTTAGTTTCCAATTGGGAAATGTGAGAGATATGATTGTTAAAGTGAATACATAAGTTCATAGAGGAAGCACAGTGACTATTGCCTGTCACTCGCTCTGCCCTGGAGCCCCTGATTTTGTTGGGGTTTTTTTTCTTTAATTGCGGCTGTTCCTGACAAGCTCCGCATTTATTATCTATCCCTGTTGCCTTGAATACAACTGATGTGTTCTGAGGCTTCACAGTGAGTTTATACAGGAGACTGGCTGAGGACAAGTGTCAGACGCATGCCGTGAGTACAGGCTTATTGCTAGTACACTGTTGGTACACTTCTTGACTGCAAGCATGCAGACATATACAGAGTGTACAGCACCTAGACTGTGTGAGTGCAATGCATGAGCACACATATACCAAATGATACATCACATGATAAATAGATCTGAATTTCTGGCAAACCATGTAAGTTATCACTCAGTGCACCCCCTGTGAACGATGCTCTGGGGACCCACTGTGTGAGAATATGTCTTGGATGGACTTACTTTGGTATTAAGTAAATTTGTTGGTGCAGCAGCTGCCTGAGGTTCTGGTATAACTGGTAGAGACTCTCAACAACCTCCTTCGACTTGCCGCCTCCAGTACTTATCACTTGTTCCTGCAGATCCTCTGTCACCTGAAGATAAACAAATGACGTTAAAAGAAAATCACTCATCTCCCTAATTGCACCAATACTCCTCCAGTTTGTCCTGATCCCACTGATGACATATAGCCTCCAAACTCTCCTCCACAGAGCCAGTGATCACCAGCAAGCTGAGATGAAATGTCAGCAGTCCACCTACGTCGCAACACATTGACGCATGCCTGCCCTCATTTCAGATCTAGGCCTCCGCAGATAACTATCCGGGGCCACTACTCAAGAGAATTTTGTTCCTCCTTCTTGGATAAGAGTGTTGGGATTAGACACCAGTCCATCAAAGACCAGCCATCTGAGCATAGAAAGGTATTAAAAACATTGGTCCATGCAACACCAAACTGGAATCACAAAGCCATCCCAACCCGAAACATCGTCTGTCCATTTCCTTCCATAGATGTTGTCTGACCCACTGAGTTCCCCAGCATTTTGTTTTTTGACCAAACTGGAGTGTTTGTTCTGAGAACAGAAGGAGCCCAATCCCTCCTTCAAGCCTGCTCCAACATCAATCTTAATAATGACTGATTGACTGCATTTATCCATTTAACCTTTAATGCTCTAATTTAACAGAAGTATTGCCAAGGAACCAGAAGACCACAAATGTTACAGTGTCTTTAAATATTTCCAAGATTGAGTTCTTTGGTCAAAAGCAGAGTCAAGGGTATGGGGAACAAGCAGGAAAGTAGAGCCATGGCTAAGGAATCGGCTGAGATCCCACTGAGCAGGGTGAAGAGTTTGTGGTTGTACTTTGTGAGTAAGCTCAGTCCAGGGTCCTGACTTGGCTACTCCTATGTTCTTGTTCGCGGGTGTAACTATAAATGACGGAAGCAGCATCTCTGGCTCTTGGGAAACGTAACTAAAGTTCAATTCTGGAACTGTTCCAGCCAGAACTGGTGCTTAGATGTACGTTGCAGGACTGGGGAAAGCGAGATCTGAGCCAGACAGCTCCCAGCATGGAAGGTGAATGTACCAGAGAGCAGAGCATGAAGCAGCCATGGACAGCATCTCTGCAGACAGAGGACCAACAGCCCAGAAAGTCGCAGTGGAAGACATACAACCAACACACCCATCCCAGGATAAATCATACAAACAAAACTCAAAACATTGCTACCTACTCATATATAGGCCTTAACCTGTGCAGTTAAACACTATCAGTTGTAATTAAAATCGTCTCATATTTAAGGAGTCTATCCTAAAACTGATTTCACCAATTTATTCCAATCTCAAGTAATGAACAGCGAATTCATTAAAAACTGATAAAAATGATAACATAACAATAATGCCACTTCTTCCCCTTTGCTCCACCTATTGTAACGTGAGTTTGACTTGATTGTAGTATGCGTGGTATATCTGATCTGTTTGGATAGCATGCAAAACAAAGCTTTGCTCTGTCCCGCTCTATACCTGACAATGATGAGCCTAAACCTAAATCTGTTAGCACTTCCAATATTTAACTCTATTGAACAGTAATTTTTAAGATTATCGATAATGAAGGGTGAAAGGTTCATTTGATGCCATTGGTAAATATTCTGATCCGATATTCCTCGATTTGGACATTATCATAAATGCATCTAATCTTATTTAGCAGCAGGAAGGATGGGCAGATATTGACAGCGTTAAACTAATTCTTACCAATTTCTGGATCAGTAGATAAGTGACATTGAATAGATTGACTTTGACAGTGCTGTGAAAATATAATACCATCAATCAGCAGAACTGAAGCATCAGAACACAATACAAAACAAAGAAAGGTCCCGACCCGAAACATTGCCTGTCCATTCCCTCCAGAGATGCTGGAGCCATTGAGTTCCTCCAGCACTTCATGTTTTGGCTCAAGATTCCAGCATCTGCAGTTCCTTGTGCCTCCACAAAGCTGCTTTAACTTCTAGTCACAATTCCCATTTAGTTTTCATTGGAGAGCACCAAAGTGTTGATTGCAGAAGATGGCACTGAGAGTAATAGAGACAATAGATCTATAAAACTCTGGCTATAATTCTGTCCGTTCCCTACGGCTCACTCACATTAGCAGCAGGATCTCGGAACACAATCTCTTGGGATAACTAGAGTTAGATCGCTTGGTGCTTGAAAATTCACACGTGTGATTGAGTATACACAGGACCTACCCTGTGAAAATCTTCACTCGTTTTTTCCGGTCACTTGTAAGGCCAGTATTCAGCTGATCTATGAGTAGCACCAGCGATTTCACATTCTCTTCCTCAGTCTGCAAAGAAGGGAGATAAAATTCTCATTTTTAATTAAACATTCATAAATTAATCATTACTGAGAAACCTAAGTAGAACCAGATTGAAATTAAAATGGATCTAAGGTATGGTTTTACCATTTGGCTTAGAGCTAAAGATAGGATGTGACTGAATTAGAGACCAAAAGTTCAAGATATTTTGGGAACGAATGCTCCTGAATTATGAGAATGAAGAGTCAGCCGAGGGACCCACTCCTGACCCAGTGGTCGCTAATAGAGGATGTGTGTATAAAACACAACACATCATTGGAACATCTGCTGACCCTCACTGTCCCACCCATCACGGGTGGGAGCTCAAAGGGAAATTGATCATTAAAACATTAATTCAAACTTCAACTTGGTCTCTGTCATGAGTGTCTCCTGCCTTTGCAGCTGTGATCTGGAAAACAAACAAACTGGAAAACAGCCAATTTTCGATCAGTTTTGGACATAGGAGAGACAGCGATGCCCAGAGGGAATCTACAGCCACTGAGGGTCTGGCGTGAGTGTACACACCATCAACAAGGGAGGTGGACAATCTTGCTAAATGTGTACGTACACACGCATAATGATGCGAGAATATGTAACAAAGCCGGGATTTGCTGGAGTACTGCAGAAGGGATGTTGCCCTGTTTCTAACTAGGCTGTCCCTGTCTTGGTACAGTGTAGACCAAAGCTTTACTCCATATTTATTCACATCGAATGATTGGTGGGACAGTGGAGAGGGAGCTTTTCACCCCATCTTTGACCTAAAATGAGGACCAGTTTCTCTTTCCATGGATGTTACCTTTTTTAAAATCAAAATAAACTTCATTCAGAATTTTTTTAATTACTAGACCAAGTGGCCCAAACCTCTCCTGCATTGGTGCAACACCCTTTCCTCCCACACTGCCCCCTCCCCTCTCCCCCCTCCTTCACCCTCCCCCCCACCCTCCTCCCTCCCTCCCTCCCACTCCCCTCCCCTTCCCCTAGCCCCTCCCTCCCCCTCCCTCCCTCCTCCCCTCCCCCTCCACAAAAGTGATTTTTTTTTAAAACTTTAAAATGTCAATAACTTAAAAAATATAACACCAATTTGAATGAAACTTTGTTAATGCACACCCCAGGACAATGGTGAGTAAGGTGGACCTGAAATTGTCACACTATCGTGTACCGTATTCGCTGTAGTTCAGGAACAAACAAACAAACAAACAAAAGTTTTAGTATATAGATGTACAAAACACGAACTGTACAAATTTCCTCCGACATTCTCCACGGCTAAACATACATTCATTAACATAATGTATGGCAGAGTTCCCATAAACCATAATTATACCTGGCACCCTTACCACTCATATGCCCCTCTGGGGTGATATCCCTTCCCTTGTTTGAGGGGCGTCTCCAACACATCCTGTAGCATGCAGCAGCAGAAGGACCCTAGACTGTGGTCCTCCCCCACAGAGCCTTGGCGTTGGCTGTACCAAGCTTTAGTGCGTCCCTTGACTGGTTGAGTTAAGTGTTTTTTGTTTCTCTACATCATACCATTGACCACCAGGATCCAGCAGAGCCTGAGACTGGCACCACCAAAATAGGAGCATGAAATGGGACAAGGAGTTATGTTGTCCAGTACTGACATTGAGACAATTGCTGGAATGTAAAGCACAAAGAATACCAGTGCCGACATCCTTCATTCAATGCAAACAATGCTGTAAACGTACTGTACCTTTATCATGGGCTCCAGCAGCTGTTTCTGGGCATGGTACCACTCCACAGTGCCGGACTGCAACAGAGAAGGAAGAATATTTGACCCAAGATACACATAATCAATCCCATTCCAGCCCCTTCACTGCACAATTCCTCAGAGCCGTCCCCCACGCAACAGGAACCTTTCCCCAGTCACTGCACAATCCAGTTGTTGCAAGGTGTATTTTAAGGCATGGCTTTTGACACTAGCCTGAAGTGTACAAATAGATGACAGGTTTGTTAAGGCCAGTTGTAGAATCATAACGTTTATAGCACAGAAATATAACCTTCAGCCCACCATGTCCATGCTGACAACTTTTCCCCATCTAAACTAATCGTACTAGGCCAGTACCCATCTAAGCCTTGTTTATTACGTGTCCATCTAAATATTGCAGTGATTGTGTCTGATTCCAACACCACCACTGGCAGCAAGTTCCAGATATCAACCACTCCCAGTGTAAGAAAATAAATTCCCTTCAGATCCGCTTTTAAAAAACCTTTGTATCACCTGAAACCAATGTCCTCTTGTTCTTAATACCCCTACCATGGGAAGAAGATAATGGTTCTCTATCCTATCTGTTCTCTTATGGTTTATTCATCTCTTCCAAAGGACTTCTCAGCATCCTTCGCTTCAGGGAAAACAAACTCAGCCTTTCCAAGGAAAAAAAGAGCAAGACAGAAAGCTTGCGGGGAATATGAAAACTGACTGTAAAAGCTTCTTTAGATATGTAAAAAGGAAAAGATTAGTGAAGACAAATGTAGGTCCCTTACAATCAGAGACAGGTGAATTTATAAGGAAAAACAAGAAAATGGCAGAACAGTTAAATGAGTACTTTAACAGCACCTCATATTTTGCTTGGGTAGCTTACACCGCAGCGGTATTAACATTGACTTATTTAACTTCAAATAGCCCTTGCTCTCCCTCTCTATCCCGTCGCCCTTTCCAGTTCTCCCATCAGTCTTACTGTCCCCGACTGCATTCTATCTGTCCCGCCCACTTCCCTGACATCAGTCTGAAGAAGGGTCTCGACCCGAAACGTCACCCATTCCCTCTCTCCTAGATGCTGTCTGACCTGCTGAGTTACTTCAGTATTTTGTGATCCCAGAAATACTAGGGGATCAAGGATCTAGTGGGAGGGAGGAACTGAAGGGAATCCACATTAGTCAAGAAATGGTGTTAGGTAAACTGTTGGGACTGAAGGCAGATATATCCCCAGGGCCTGATGGTCTGCATCCTAGAGTACTCGAGGAGGTGGCTCTAGAAATCATGGATGCAATGGTGATCATTTTCCAACGTTCTCTGAACTCTGGATCAGTTCCTGTGGACTGGAGGGCAACCAATGTAACCCCACTTTTTAAGAAAGGAGGGAGAGAGAAAATGGGGAATTACAGACCAGTTAGCCTTACATCGGTAGTGGGGAAGATGTTTGAATCGATTATTAAAGATGTTATAGCAGCGCATTTGGAAAGCAGTGACAGGATCGGTCAAAGTCTGCATGGATTTATGAAGGGGAAATCATACTTGACTAATCTTCTGGAATTTTTTGAGGATGTCACAAGTAGAATGGATAAGGGAGAGCCTGTGGATGTGATGTATCTGGACTTTCAAAAAAGTCCTTTAACAAGAAAACAAAAAAGGATCTTTAACAAAAAAAGGATTTTAACAAAAAAAGACCTTTAACAAGGTCCCATTAAGAGATTAGTGGGCAAAATTAAAGCACATGGTATTGGGGGTAGAGTATTGACACGGATAGAGAACTGGTTGGCAGTCAGGAAGCAAAGAGTAGGAATTGGGGTCCTCTTCAGAATGGCAGGCAGTGACTAGTGGGGTGCCGCAAGGCTCGGTGCTGGGACCCCAGTTATTTACAATAAATATTAACGATTTAGACGAGGGAATTAAATGTGACATCTCCAAGATTGCAGATGACACAAAGTTGGGTGGCAGTGTGAGCTGCGATGAGGATGCTATGAGGCTGCAGGGTAACTTGGATAGGTTGGGTAAGTGGGCAGATGCATGGCAAATGCAGTATAATGTGGATACATGTGAGGTTATCCACTTTGGTGGCAAGAACAGGAAAGCAGATTATTATCTGAATGGTGTCAAATTAGGAAAAGGGGAGGTGCAACGAGACCTGGGTGAGTTTCTACATCAGTCACTGAAAGTAAGCATGCAGGTACAGCAGGCAGCGAAGAAAGCTAATGGCATGTTGGTCTTCATTGCGAGAGGATTTGAGTTTAGGAGCAAGGAGGTCCTACTGCAGTTGTACAGGGCCCTGGTGAGACCACACCTGGAGTATTGTGTGCAATTTTGATCTCCTAATTTGAGGAAGGACATTATTGCTGTCGAGGGACTGCAGCGTAGGTTCACCAGGTTAATTCCCGGGATGGCGGGACTGACATATGATGAAAGATTGGATCGACTGGGCTTGTATTCACTGGAATTTAGAAGGATGAGAGAGGATCTTATAGAAACATATAAAATTCTTAAAGGATTGGACAGGCTAGATGCAGGAAACATGTTCCCGATGTTGGTGGAGTCCAGAACCAGGGGTCACAATTTAAGAATAAGGGGTAAGCCATTTAGGACTGAGATGCGGAAAAACTTCTTCACCCAGAGAATTGTGAATCTGTGGAATTCTCTGCCACAGAAGGCAGTGGAGGGCAATTCACTGGATGTTTTCAAGAGAGAGTTAGATTTAGCTGGGGCTAAAGGAATCAAGGGATATGGGAAAAAAGCAGGAATGGGGTACTGATTTTAGATGATCAGCCATGATCATATTGAATGGCGGTTCTGGCTCGAAGGGCCGAATGGCCTACTCCCGCACCTATTTTTCTATGTTTTCTATGTTTTTCGCCCCAACCTACGAAGGCAAGCATGCCATAAGCCTTCTTCATCAGACAATCAACATGTGTTGCCAATGTCAGGGAACTAAAGGGCTTGAACCCCAGGTTCCCTATTAGCAGTGATCGTTATTTCTTTTTGTGAACAGTACCGTTACGGCATCAACGATTCTGTCATGGAGATCAGGAGCTGATGAACAAAGTTTGTTGAAAGCCTTCATCTTATAGATTTGCACCAGTACCCTGTGACAGAAGGGGAAAGTCCAGTGAGTGAGATTAGTGGGACATAACACCCAAACAGGAGTAACATGGGGCAAAAGATGTTCACAGATTCACTCCCACACTCTCACCCACCCCAAACCCCCACAGCCCCTCCGCATCGGAAATCTCCCACTGTCCATGCACACATTCTAATGCAAGGCTCCACTCACAAACATTGACAACTGCAGAGCATTTCCCACGTTTATTCCACATACACGTGACGTTATTATGAACACTAACACCCTGTTTATGCCGCTCCCACAGACCACACTCACTCTGACGATTCATGAACACCATCTGAAAAAACATTCGAGGAATATTCCACGACAGACAGATATAATTAAACATCACGCTTTTATTTACTATTTGTTAAGTTTGCGTAAGCTGCTTCTGATATGGGGAAAAAGCAGCCCCAGGTGAGGCCAGCAGGGTCTGTCCCTTTCTTCATTGTTTTTTTAGTATGTGTTAAATGTATGTTTTTAGTGTTCTTTAGCTTGTTTTATGGGCGGGGGGGGGGGGGGTGGGGGGTGGGGGAGGGGGTTGGGGAAAACTTTTTCTAACCTCTTACCTCGACGGAGATTAGATTTTTTTCCATATCGTATCTCCGTCCGCGCTGCGGCCTAACATCGGAGGAGTTGGCGGCCTTGGCTAGAGACCGTCTGGGAGCTCCACCACGGGTGCCTGCAGACTTAACATCGTGGAGCCCGCGATCCCTTTGCCAGAGGTCGACCTCTGAGCTCTACCCTGGGTGCCTGCGGACTTTAACATCGTGGAGCCCGCGGTCTCTGGTCAGGGACCAACTTCGGGAACTCCAAACCGCAGGGGCTTCGATCGCCCCGACGCAGGGGCTTCGATCGCCCCGACGGATGGTTCGACTGCCCCGACGGATGGTTCGACTGCCCCGATCGCGGGAGAATGAAGAGGAAGAGGTTTGGACTTTTTTGCCTTCCACCACAGTGGATTCTCCACATTCCTCACATTAACATGTGTGTCTTGTTGCTTTTTTTTCCGTATGGCTGTATGGTAATTCTCATATCGCTGTTCCTTAATTGGTACATGTGACAATAAAAGACCTTTGAAACTGATGTAGAGTTTGAGATTTAAACAAGGAGCAGCTCCACCAATTCATGGGATGGGCAAAGTGAAGTGAGGGGAGCAGTGCGCCAGATGCACAGGCCCTTCCATCATGGGGTCAGTGCTTCTGTTGATGTTGCATACACAGGCTTTAGTGTGCAATGCTTTAAATACAATCCCACTGGAAATGAGATGCAGCAGCTTCTGCTATCCACGTACAGCCGGCATTGATACTCTGAGAGCTGGGGCAGTGTTGCAGAAGGGATTAGGCACTGGGGCAGCATTACACAGGGCTCCATGGACAGCTGTACACAGAGTCAGATGGAGGAGCCATAAGGCTGTATTATGGTTAGCTCTCGGGTGGACGCACTGCTATAGTTTCTTATGAAATGCCCAGGAACTGTCCTTGTCTGTTGCAAAGTATACAAGCGCAGGTAGAGGATTGACTTCAGACAATGACAAACCTGAGCAGGGACAGCTGGTGTTCAATCGATTTGGGATCAGAGATCGGAAAAACTTCCCTGTACTTCTGGATGAGAGAGATTCCGTAATCCAGGAATGACGTAAAAGACTCTGCCAATTCATCTTGCTGTGACAGAAACATAATCCATGAGATTAACCGAAAGGTAGTGAGAACATTCACAACAATTATGTCAAAGCACCTAATTTATTCATTAGTGAGATGTTGCACCCACAGAACCCGTTCTATCAGCAATCTGTCCATCTGTCAAAACTCCTGGGGCATCAGTGGAAGAGGAATTTACAGTTCATTAGAAGTTCGTTAGCGTGTGGTAATTGAATCTAGACTCTATCTAGCACCAGGAGTCAGTAACAATGTGCATGTTCAGCACTGGTCAGGTGTAAAGTACAGGGCGGCACAGTGGCGCAGCGGTAGAGTTGCTGCCTTCCAGCACCAGAGACTCGGGTTCAATCCTGACCTCTGTCTGTGTGGAGTTTGCACTTCTCCCTGGGACCATATGCATTTCCGCAGGTTGCTCCAGTTTTCTCCCACATCCCAAAGACGTGCAAGTTTGGTGGTTAATTGGACTCTGAAAAATTGCCCCTCGTGTGAAGGGAGTGGATGAAAAAGTGGGATAACATAGAACTAGTGTGAACAGGTGATCGAAGGTTGGTGTGGACTTGCTGGGCTGAAGGGCTGTATTCCCAAGCAGAATCCTTTCATCAATTGAATCCAGCACTCGCTCCCTGTGGACTACACCAGTGTGTACCCCACAGCGTCACTGTGTATTGTCACAGTGTGTACCCCACAGCCTGCCCTGTGTATTGTCACAGTGTGTACCTCACAGCCTGCCCTGTGTATTGTCACAGTGTGTACCCCACAGCCTGCACTGTGTATTGTCACAGTGTGTACCCCACAGCCTGCCCTGTGTATTGTCACAGTGTGTACCCCACAGCGTCACTGTGTACACTCAGTGTGTGTCCTGCACCCCTCGTGTTGGTCACTGGGCCCCCCGGTGCCACCTACCGCCTGTTGTTTGAGGGTGACCTGTGCCAGTCCCCACTGGTACTCGATGCTGGTCAGTTGCTGGAGCAGACAGATGTAGTTGACCTCCACACACCGGTACAGCTTGCTGTAGGCCAGCCACTTCCTGCGGTGAACAGCACACAGCACCAGGATCAGAGGGTCACCAGCAGCTGACAGTGCAATAAACTACAACATCTGGGAGCGACCCCTGCTCCCTGCACCCCACCCTCCACTGCTCCCCACCCCCCCTCCCTGCACACGCCCCGCCCCCACTCCCCACCCCCGCTCCCCACCCCCACTCCCTGCACCCCACCCTCCACTGCTCCCCACCCCCCCTCCCTGCACACGCCCCGCCCCCGCTCCCCACCCCCACTCCCTGCACCCCACCCTCCACTGCTCCCCACCCCCATTCCCTGCACATGCCCCGCCCCCCCGTTCCCCACCCCTGCTCCCTACACCCCACCCACCACTGGCTGCCCCACACCTTCTCCCTGCACACGCCCCGCCCCCGCTCCCCATCCCCACTCCCTGCACCCAACACCCGCTCCCTGCACCCCACCCCCACCACACACCCCACCCCCGCTTCCCATCACCACTCCCTGCACACGCCCCGCCCCCGCTCCTCACTCCCTGCACCCCACCCCTGGTTCCAACTTCTCCTTGTTCCCCAGATGTCGAGGGAGATCAGACGTGAAGAATGGCCAGTTGAGCAAAGTCATCGTGGCCGGTCTGAACCAAACATCTTATTCCCCAGCAAGGGGGAGGAAGAGAACTAGATGTCAACTAGAGTTGCCCCCACCCCACTCCCCAGGGTGGGGTGCTGCCACCAGAACCTACCTTGTCAGCTTCCATATTCTTAGCACTACTACCAGGTACTCACGCCAGGTCCTGGTGGAAAGGTGAAAGATCATTCTGTGTGGCATGAAGACACAGTACGGTGGAGGCTGGCGCACTGAGCTCCACTTCCCCCTGGGCATCCTTAGACTGCGGGTTAACCAAGGAACAGGCAGTTACACCCAATGGCCATCCATCAGCAATACAACTGGTGATATTCCCAAAGTGTGGGCTTTGGTTCAGAGCACCTTTACCTGCAGGGAAGATGCCGGATCACTCAAGTGGGATGAGAATAACAGACAAGCTGCTCGAGGAGCTCAGCGGCTCGAGCAGCATTTGTGGAGGGAATGGAATTGTCGACAATTCGGGTGATGACATTCTGGACCGAGAATGGAGAGGGAAGATGGCCAGAACTGAGGGGGTGAGGTGAGACAGAGGCTGGCAGGTGATAAGTGAATCAAGGAGAGGTGAAGAATGATGGGTCGATGAAGTCAAGTGGGGGTGGGGGTGGAATTGAAAGACTGGATGTGGATAAGCAGGGACACAAAGGCTACTGGTGCTGGAATCCGATGGGTATAAAAAGGTGATAACAGGAACCATAAGGGGAGAGATGAAGGGCAAGGAAACCAGGAGTGGGAAGCCGGTGGTTCAGTGTGTGAGTGCAGGTGAATGGAATCAGGAGGGAGAGGGGACTAAAGTGGGTGATGTGTGGCTGAGAGGAAACAAAAATGAGAGAATCAGAGGTGGATCGGAAGAAGAAAGGAGAACACAGGAGGAAATGATAACCTGAATTTGTACAATTCAATGTTCATCCCACTGAGGTTTAGAGTGACACAAGTTATCTGCTGCTGTAAAACCAGGGCCTCCTGTCACTTTGGGGGGGTGGGGGGAAGCCCATCTCCCTCCAACTCTGGGTCACCATGATGTATTGGGCTTCCCATGGTGTCCCTGCTTCTTGTTTAGGTTAGAGATACAGCAAGGAAACAGGCCCTTCTGCCTGCCAAGTCCAGGCCGACCAATGATCACCCCGTACACTAACTCTATCCTACACACTAGCGACAATTTACAATTTTACCGAAGCCAACCTGTACTCCAAGATCCCTCTGTCCCACAACATTCCCTCTCACCTCCCATCTGTTACTCACCCTCCCCTCTCACCTCCCCTCTCTGACCCACATGCCCCCATCTGACCCACCCTCCTCTGAACCACCCTCCCCTCACCTCCCAATTCTCACCCACCCTCCCCTCTCACCTCCCCTCTCTGACCCACACTCCCCTCTCTGACCCACATGCCCCCATCTGACCCACCCTCCTCTGACCCACCCTTCCCTCTCACCACCCTTCCCTCTCACCTCCCCTTTCTGAACCACACTCCCCTCTCTAACCCACTCGCCCCTCTCACCTCCCCTCCCTGACCAACACTCCCTCCAATTTGTACCTGTTTCTTAAGCAGTTTCTCAAACTGCACGAACTGCTGCAAGAGGCCACGATGGATTCTGAAAATGGGCTCTTGTTTGCTCAGGGTGGTGTCCCTCTGTGAAGAGAAACAAAGGGTAAACCTCGCAGCAATCCCTGGTGTAGAGGACAGTTGCACTCCAAGCTTCCCCCTCCACCGTCCCATTGGAACGGGTATGACCCCCCTGGGGGGAAGGTGTAAAGGGCAGCAGGGGAGTTCTCATTCTGGGTGAGAACCATTGCCTCTGGCTCTGTGACCCTCAGCATTTGTGCGAGACCTGGTCCGTACCTGTTCGTGGATAAGTTTCAGTTGCAGGTGACACTTTCCTCGGTCAGGGTAGGTCTCAGTGCAGGGCTCCAGAGGGTACCATTTATCTTCAGGAGTGTAGGGCAAGTCCTGCAAAACATGCAACCAAACCTGAGAGAGCGCAGGGGAATCAAAGACCACTCCGAGCGTCAAAGCCGCAGCTACAGCACGTTCCGTACCCATCGCCCTCCTGTCAGCTCAGCCTCTCCACCACAATAACTCCGGCCCTCCACACCCCTAATCCTTGGCAGTGACAGCACAGCATTGAATGGCCATCTACTGATGGATGTCTCCATTTCCAAATGAGGTGTTAAAATTGAGGCCCAGCTGCAAAGAATCCATGGCGTAACTGTTCGGCACGGTGGCGCAGCGGTAGAGTTGCTGCCTTTCAGTGCCAGAGACCCGGGTTCGATCCTGACTACAGGAGCTTGTCTGTACGGAGTTGCACGTTCTCCCTGTGACTGTGTGGGTTTACCCCCGGGTGCTCCGGTTTCCTCCCACACTCCAAAAACCTAGTGGTTTGTAGGTTAATTGGCTTCGGTAAAAAAATGGTAAAATTGTCCCTAGTGCGTGGGATAGTGTCAGTGTGCGGGGATCGCTGGTCGGCATGAACTCGGTGAGCCGAAGGGCCTGTTTCTGCGCTGTATCTCTAAGCTAAACTCTAAACTAAAGCATAACAGTAACAACAGTACCGTACACCATCCATCTCCTCAAACTGGCACTCCCTCCAAGACCAGAATACTGTAGCTATTGTCTGCACCATCTCTTCAACATTACCTTCCAAATCTCTCATTGGTAACCAGCCTGAGGAGATAGCATCATCACCTGCAAGACCCAAACCATCCGGGCAGGACATACATTGCCGTTCCTTTGCTATTCTCTGGATAAAAATCCTATGATCCCGATCTAGGCACAGTGGGAGCAGCTTCACCATGTGGACTTCTTGAAGTGGCACCATGTGGACTGGAGCACTTCAAGAAGGTGTCACTCCTCTCTCTTTTGAGGCCAATTAGGGATTGAAAATAAACGCTGGACTTGACATCAGTTGGACAGAGGACAGATGTCTCACCTGCAGTTTAACCACCAAATTTCCCAGAAAATCATCCTGTTCGTTCTTTCGAGCTGCCTTCTTCACATCTTTGAACAGCCTGTAACATGATTCATGGTGGGCTTCAGACAGGATGAACTAACAGACATTGAACAATCAGTTGTGTCAAACACCACCTCTCGGTTCAGCATCCACTGAACTGTATTCAGTATCAGTATCTACTGTTCCCACCTGCTCAGCAATGTTACGCTCAGCTAGTTCAGTATCAGTAGGGATGGCCAAGGCAGAAATGGTCCAGACAACCTGAGGACTGGAAGAGGCTCCACGAGAGGCTTGAATGGAGGGTACGTTGGGATAGGGATAATGGAGAAAAGCCTTGCAGCTGAGAAATAGAGGGTGAGTTGGATTGGTATTTGAGGCAATATGGGGAGGACGGGACTGTTTGGATTGGGAAGAGAGAAATTGAACGTGGGCATGTTTCGGAAGTCAAGAAATTAGGAAGAGTTTAATGAGAAATGGATGAATACAGAGAGAAAGAAAACACATACACAAAGTGCTGGAGTAACTCGGGTCAGGCAGCATCTCTGGAGGCATGATTCAGATCGGGGTACTTCTTCAGAATATCGGGACTCTTGAGCCGGCATATGAAGAGTACTTTAGAATGAGTTTGATCAATTTAGGGAATCTTTGTTAGGAGTCAGAGTCATAGAACATGGAAACAGACCATTCGGCCCAACTCATCCATGCCAACCAAGATGCCCAACTATGCTAGTCCCACGTGTCGCATTTGGCCCATAACCCTCTAAACCTTTCCTAGCCATGTACCTGTTCAGGTGTTTTTTTAAATGTTGTTATTGTATCTGCCTCAACCACATCCTGTGGCAGCTCGTTCCATATACGTACCACTCTCTAACCTATTCATGTTCTCCAAAGATGTGGCCTGTCCCACTGAGTTACTCTGGCATTTTATGGTTTTTTAAAAAATGAATCTAAATCCAGTTTGACACAGTTCCTTTCTCCAGAGATGCAGCTCGGCTTACTGAATGTTTCCCACATTTTCCGTTCTCATTTCAGATCTCCAGCATCTGCAGTGTTTTGCTTCTCGAGATTATTTGACAAAGTTCCACATGGCTGACTGGTCAAGAAAGTAAATCCCACGGGAAGCAAAGGAGGAGAGGTATATTGGATCCACACTTAGCTCAGTTACTGGAGGTGAAAGATAATGGCTGAAAGGTGTTTTTGTGACTGGAAAGCTTTACCGGTGGAGTTTCACCAGGCACAGCACTGCCTCCTTGCCCCTGTGATACATGTTAATTATTTTGACTTTGATTTAAAGGGTTCACAGATGATGTAAACATTGGCCATGTGGTTGAATTTGAGAAGGAAAGCTTTCTCTGCAGGGAGACATCGAGGATCTATTCAGCTGCAATTTACTCCAGCGAAGAATGGGAAAAGCAACAGGGCAAGAGCTGGATAGCGTGTAGTGCAGATGATCAGAGGAGGGCATGTCTATAAATATTTAAAAGCAAAAAGATGGATTAGTAAGATGCTTACAAATATATATATTTTAAATATATACATACAGAGGCAGGTTATATCACAGCTTGAACACTGCGTACAGCTCTGGTCACCCTAGTATGGGAAAGATGTGGTTGCCCCGGGGAGGGTGCAGGGCAGATTATATTGTTTTATTTCCATTTGCATTGAACCTCTGGTGGCTCTCAGACCATTTTCACCAATCCCATTCCCCCACTTATCAACCTGTAAGCACCTCCCTCTCTCGTAACCATTGACACCACCCACCCATGACCAGCCCTCCCCCTGCACACATGCAGCCGTCAATAAGCCTGAGACCAGCCCTCCCACTGCACACATGCAGCGGTCACTGAGCCTGAGACCAGCCCTCCCCCTGCACACATGCAGCCGTCAATGAGCCTGCGACCAGCCCTTCCACTGCACACATGCAGCCGTCAATGAGCCTACTGACCCGCATGTCTTTGTGAAGTGCGAGGGAAACCAGAGCAGTGCATAAAAACCAATGCAGTCACAGGAAGAACCTGCACAGTGCACACAGACAGCACTCACTCATGAGCTGGGGTCACTGTGGTAGTGGGACAGGAGCTCTCGGCTGAACCCTGCCTTGTGTTATCTTTAAAAGTCACCATTCAATTGGCCGGGAATCAAACCCCATTACCAGCGCAGTCAACAAGCTTCTTACCCCTCAACAAATGGACATTTCAAAGATTGGACAGTTGTTACTGTGAAGATGGGTTGGATAAACTGGGGCTTTTGTATTCTTGGAATGGGGGCTTGCTGGCAATCTTATTTAAGATGCATACAATTGCATAAATTGGAAGGATCTATTTTGTTTAGCTGATGGATCAAAAACCAGGAGGCAGATGAGGAAAATTGTTCCTCCCAGAGGGTGGTAGGGTTTGGAGTTCACTACCTGAAAGGGTGGGGGGAGGAGGAGACCCTCGTCACATTTAACTGGTACTGGGATCTATTCTAGTAGACCCATGACCTGTTAGGGTGTGGACCAGTGCTGAAAGGTGAGTTAGGCTCACTGGCCTACGTTCGACCAGCGCCAAATATGTTGGGATGAATGGACTCCTTCTAAGTTGTACATTTTCTGGCAGACTTAAATTAATTTCCTGTCCAGAAAATGGGGGCAGTTGTTATGTTCTAAAGGCACTGAACCCAAGGATGTCTGTTATGAGACTCAGTGGAAGATGAGATGTGTCGACAATCAGGTTTGGACATCAAGTTTTTGTTGCCGAGGTGGGGTTGCAATAAGGTCTGGCTGTTCCGTATCCATCGGTCTCGTCGCAACCCACAAGCCCTTCTGCTCAACAACTCTCGTACAGAGCAGAGCGGCTCCCATTACCTCTTCAGCCCATGGATCCCGTGGATCTCAGCCAGTCGGATATTCACAGACTCCTCGTCATCCAGGTCCCTGAAAAACCATGAGAACATTATACTCAGAGGAATCTGTCCAAGGGCCTTGAAAACCAGGTCATCCATTACAGTAACAGGCTAGTTACACACGGCACAACCAAGCTGCGGGAGGGTGGGGGGAGGCGATGCTGAGGGAACTCCTCTGGAGCAGGTGCTGAGGAGGCTCCGTGTGGGTGTTGCTGAGGGAGGTCCCGTGCAGGGGGGGGGGGGGCATTGCTGAGGCAGCTCCCGTGCAGGGGGTGGGGGGGGGGGGGGCATTGTTGAGGGTGCTCCCCATGGGCGGTGTTGAGGAAGCTCCCCTGGGGGGGCCATTGCTGAGGGTGCACCCTTGGTCCGCCACTGATGGAGCTTCCCCCTGGACCAGTGCCGTGGGAGCTACGATCATCATGTTTTATCTCCCTTTATACACAAAATCTCCTCCCAGATTCCATCCCTCACATACTCACGCGGAGCAGCTCGCAGCAGCCAGTTAACCAACCGACCCGTACGTCTTTAGGCTGTGGGAGCACCTACAGGGAGAACGTGCAAACTCCACACAGACAGCACCCAGGGTCAGGATGGAACCCGGGATGCTGTAGCTGTGAATCAGTGAGTCTCCTCTCTGCACCACTGTGCTGCACTTTAACCCTTGAATGTTCATTACAAACACATCAACTTTGGCACAGTGCTGCACCAGTGAACCTGCACAAAACAAATATAGACCTAATCTTGAAGACGTCAGATAGCCTTATACCTCTTCAAAATCTGATAGAAACTAAAGTCACTGGATTTGTGGAGTTCATCAGAATGTAACATGAGACAAAGCCTGGCTTCAGAGGCAGGATAAGTAATAGTACATCACATCCATCAGACTACTACATCACATCCATCAGACTACAGTGTTTGCCCACACGTGTTCATAGTGAAAAAGACAAACTGTCCTGGGGACTGTTTCAATGGTGACACAAACTAAAAGGCTGCAGTTGCAGGAAACCTGAAATAAAAACAGAAAATGATTGACGCACCCAGCAGGTCAGACAGCGTCTGTGGAAAGAAACAGTTAATGTTCCAGCTCAGGTCAGGTCAGGAACCATTTGGAAAAAGGTATTTGTTCCGAAAGGTTCTCTATTTCTCCCTCTGCGGATGCTGCCTGACCTACTGAGTGTTTCTAGCATTTCCTGTTTGAATTACAGGCTCTCTGGTGCTGATTACAAGTACCGGTGAGGGCAAGAAGCAAACCTGGTGAATTTACAAAACCTTGGTTAACGAAGGACATTGAAGGTTTGATCAGGGAAAGGAAGGTGTGGGAAATTGGTATCGAACAAGACCTTTAATGTTTACAGGGGATATAGGCGAGAACTAAAGAAAGAAATTAGGACGAAATGGGGCCATGAAATGCCCTTGGCGAGATTAAGGAGAATCCTAAAACATATTATATTAATAACAAGAGGCTAGTAAGAGTTGGCACCTTCAGGGTATCAGAATCATAGTGAGAAAGTCACTATCAATATCTAAGAGGAATAGAGGCTGTCAAAGGATACAGCGGGACATAGAACAGCTGGAAGGTTATGCAAAGCGATGGCAGGTGGAATGGAATCTAATCCTGTTTTCTTTGTTCTGACTGAGTCGGGCACAGTGGGTTTAATATCCTTCTTTGCAGGATAAAAATAATTTCAACCCTGCAATCCTGAATGCTCTTTTACTGCTAAAAAAAAAGAACTGCAGATGCTGGTTTATACCAAAGATAGACACAAAATGCTGGAGTAACTCAGGCAGCATCTCTGGAGATATTGGACAGGTGACGTATCGGGTCTGAAGAAGGGTCCCGACCCGAAACGTCATCTAGCCAGTCATTCTGTAATCTGCGAATGTAATCTCCTCACCTTCCGAGCTTTGCGATCAGAATACTCACCACATTTCTATGTACAGTTCAGTATGATGGATATCCTTGACTTTCCTGAAAACAAAATTCAAGATTCAAGATTCAAGATTCAAGATAGCTTTATTTGTCATCCAAAAAAGTTTTTTGGACGAAATTCAGTCACCCACAGTCCAACAATAAAAGCACTAAAATAGGCAGATTACACAATAAAGCATTAAAATAGGCAAATTACACAACCCCAAATAACGGTAGTTGTCACTGCAGCAAATGGTAATGAAGTTAGTGATAGAAAATCTTTTCATCAGTCCGCGGGGAGCACCGTGGACCACTAGAGTGATGCCGCCAGCTCCGCTCACTGCCTCAAAGTGAACCTTCCATCTCTTTGCAAAAGGAAATAATTTGGCCAATGTCCACATTTTAACAGAGCCCAGAATTACACATTTATCCTTTTCTGTGCCCTCTTATTGTCATTCCAACTCTCTTCAATTGATGATAGTAGCGATAATTGTCCACTGATGGAGCTATAGGTTGTTCACTCAGACTTCATCCAGCTTTGGATACAAGTTTGTAGTGAGCTCGCCTGTCTTGCGGAGTGGAGTGGCTGAGGAACTATTGAAAATAAGCTGCTGCTGTAGTTGGCCTCAGCTCTACTGACATTAGAAAGATATAAAATCAACCAGTGATCCAGCGTCCCATCACCATTCAACACGGAGTGTGGTGACCAAGCGGGGAAGGAGGGAACACAGGCAGAATTGTAAAATATTCAGCATTACAGCGATAATAACAACAATATTAGTAATATTAATAACACTGTTTTGATATTATATGAATATTATTATACTATATTATACTAATATGTTATATCATATAATAATATAGATTGTATTGATATACAACATTATAATACTATAGATTAATATATCATATTATAATAAAACTAATATTTTGATATCAATGATATTAATAATATTTTGGCAATATTAATAATAACAATAATAATCATTATTCAGCAAAGGGAAGCATTATAAAATATTCGTCACCGTACGGCAGCAGAGTGTGGAGAGGGGGCAGGGGTGGGGATGACACAGGCAGCATTAAAACAGCTTCTTCGTCTTCCACAGTGGAAAGGTGCACAGATTAACACCTGGAAATACTGAACAGAGACCACAAACTCAAGTAGATGAAGGAAATGCCACTAAAATATTCAAATCAAAATAACTAAACATTTGGAGAAAAGTAAAAGGAGTCCAAGAGGAATTCCCAGAAGAACACCAACACAGAGAGATAGGAGCCCTCCCAGGTCCAGCTCTGTGTCAGGGTGATGAGAATAGAGTGGTATCGTCGATACTTACAGGAGGAAGGTTTCATTCCAGATGGGGTTTAGGGTCTGCCTCTTGACCTCTGTTTTCTGAATTTGATCCTGAGGGATTGCCTCCTTCATCATGGCTTTCTGTCGCCTCCTGGGAAGGGGGCTGTCCGATTTCTGGGCCTCCTCTTCTGGATGGTCTTCCGATCTCATCAGCCCCAGCAAACAGTAGGGGTCACTGAAGCCTGGAGAAGAGGGGCAACAGGAACGGCTGGATCAGAAGAAGCTGAGCACACTTTGATGCAATGTGAAGCAGGCACAGCAATGTCCATGGGGAATCTCCGGCCTCCATCCAAACCTGCTGCCCAGCATATACACATCTCTCACACACCAGGCAAAACTTATTGCTGAGCAAGTAATTCTCACCAGTACTAGCTGGATAATACCTCGTAAGAAAGGGTCACTTGATGATTATGAAATACCTTTAGTTTAGTTTAGTTTATTGTCACATGTACCGAGGTACAGTGAAAAGCTTTTGTTGCGTGCTAACCAGTCAGCGGAAAGACAACACATGATTACAATCGAGCCACAGTGTACAGATACATGATAAAGGGAATAACATGAATAACGTCCAATTTTAACATTGTTGAAATTCATTCTGCCTGGTAATGAGAATTCTCCCCTTTTCTCTGACGTCATTAGGACTCCACAGTTGCCACTGTCTCCCATATCAGTCTCCCTGTGGTTGAGGTTGCAATGAATACCCCCTCAGCTTTCCTCTCCCTGTACGTCGATCCTTCTACCTTCACCACACGGTGTTGAAATCAGATACGGGACAATGCCAACCTGCCCATCTCGCTTACAACCAAGGTAACATTCCCCCTCCCATTCTCCCCCTCTCTTCCCTGTGCCCCATCAGGTGCACACCGATTTTTTCCGACTATCTTGTCCCCTTTCCCCTTCTGTGACCCCTTCTTATACCTCTTCCTCTGGCTTCACATTCACTCTCCTTATCTTACACCCATTTGTCTCATTTTCATCTCGAGTCTTTGTCAATCCATCTGACAATCAAAAGGCCCTTATCTGTATCCACCTATCACTTCCTTGGCTTTGTCCCCCCCCACCACCCCCCCCCCTAATACAATCAGTCTGAAGAAGTGTCCCGACCTGAAACATCACCTGCCCATGTCCTCCTGTGATGTTGTCTGACCTGCTGAGTTTCTCCAGCATTTTGTGATTTTTTTTGTAAACCAGAATCTTCAGTTCCTGTTTCTTCATCCAATTTTGTTTCTCCATTCAGTGACTCCACAGGGAGTCATAGAGCTCCCACCCCACCCCAACACCCAGGAAACATCCAGCCAGGCCCAGTTAGTCTCAGTCCCAGCCCTGGAACATACAGTCAGGTTTAAACAGGAGGAGAGTGTGGGCAATGTAGGGGGGTCAAACCTTGTCTTCACTCCAGTCACAGGAGGCCTTTTTTAAAAATAGAACAGCTTTCAAATGCCGTGCAATGGGAAGAAGCATTCCCATAGAAAACTGTTTCCATCCCGGGCTGTGCAGCCTAGAGGTAGTGCATGTAAATGTTTCCTGCACCACTCTTGCACTTCACATCGGAACTGCACCCAATGTTTGGTTCTGATCCAAAACGCCGCTTGTCCATTCCCTCCACAGATGCAGCCTGACATGCTGAGTTACTCCGGCACTTTGTGTTTTCCTCAAGATTCCAGTATTTGCACTTTCTTCTGTCTCCAATGTTTTTGTGGTAGCTTCTATTTCTAGTTCCTCACAATTGCTATTCTCCATTTGTAAGCCCCAGCATCCTAGCTGTTCTTCCAGATCACTTTCTCAGCCTGCCCTGCACTGTCAGAGATCTAAGCACAAATCAGCCAGATCCCTCAGTTCCTGCTCCTTGTTTGGAAATGGGACGTTCAACTTTCTTTCTTCACTCTTCCTACTAAAATCTATTACTTTGCAGATCTCCCCAGTGAATGTCAGTTGCTGCTCCTCAGTCAATCCAGGCAGCTTGATGAGGTTGATCACTATTTCCCCTCGCTGCCTGCCACACCGGTCGGTACATGACCAGTGTCCCTTACTCTAGTACATTTACTGACATCCTTTGACTCCTGCTACACTCCTCACTGACCTTTTTGACCTGGTTTATTTTAAGCACTAACACGTCAGCCCGATAGCTCTTCCCTGCCCATGGTACAGCGGCCTGGAGCTTCAACTGGAAGCCTGGCCGTCTATTGGAACAGAATACTCACCAGTCGCATCCTTCCCAATAATCCCCTTGGCTTCCTTTACTGTCAGCTTCAGAAAGGGGGAGGGTGGCTGTGGGAGAGATGCAGAGAACAGGAGAAGATCAGTGCAAATGTCCTGGAAAACAACCACACTTTATGGAATAGGCCCCAGGGAGAGCAGAGAGAGTGAGGGAAGAGTGAGATTAGGATACAGAGAGTGATGGGGGACTGCATTTAGGGTTCAGGGAGTGAGATTAGGGAACAGAGAGTGATGGGGGACTGCATTTAGGGTTCAGGGAGTGAGGGTAGAGTGAGATTAGGGAACAGGGAGTGATGGGGGAGTGCATTTAGGGTTCAGGGAGTGAGGGTAGAGTGAGATTAGAGAACAGAGAATGATGGGGGAGTGCATTTAGGGTTCAGCCAGGGCCGTCTTTACAGCATTATGGGCCCCGGGCAAAGCAGTGTACTGGGGCCCCTACGACAACTACTCACAGGAATAAAAATGTAAATGGTCGATAAAATGGGGCCCCTATGCTCATGGGGTCCCGGGCAAGTGCCCATCAGGCCCATGCGTTAAGACGGCCCTGGGTTCAGGGAGTGAGGGTAGAGTGAGATTAGGGAACAGGGAGTGATGGGGGAGTGCATTTAAGGTCCAGGGAGTGAGGGTAGAGTGAGATTAGGGTCTAGGGAGTGAAGGAGAGTGAGATTAGGATTCAAGGAGTAATGGAAAAGTGGGATTTTGGACAATGGAGTGAAGGGAGAGTGAGAGTAAAGAGAGAGTGAGATTAGGGTACAGAGAGTGAGGGGAGAGTGGGATTATGGTACAGAGAGTGAGAGGAGAGTGAGATTAGGTCCAGGCAGCAAGGTGGACTTGGGAACTATTAAAGGGAACAGAGAGCGAGGGAAGAGTGAGGTCAGAGTTTTCAGAACCCAATCCCAGAGGTAAGGTAAACATTGAGGACAATAGTAACCTGGACAGATCGGCAGGCAATGCAAATACAGTTCAATCCAGAGAATTTTAACAGAAAAAATAAGGGGCAGAGCAGACCTAATGACATGGGTGCAAAGGGTGTAACTGATATCCCCACCCTTCGAACCGATTCTGATGCACTTTGACTAGGACCACTCAAAGACCTCCACATCATTCCAAATTGGACCCTGTGTCCCATTTGTGGCTTACCCTGTGGAGCAGGCAGCCACCCCCCCTACAATCAGTCTGAGAAAGGGTCACAACCCAAAACGCCACCTATCCATGTTCTCCAGAGATGCTGCCAGACCTGCTGAGTTACTCCAGCACTTGCAACTGCAGTTACTTGTTTCTACTTCAGCCTAACATGTTGCTTTTGAGCTCCATGCCCTTGTTTATGAATCACAACCCTCTGAGAGAAAACATTTCATCTGATCTCTGTCCTGAGTGGGTGACTTCATTTTATTTTTAAATGGCTACCGCTAGTTCTTGATTATCCCATAATTCACTCCACTCCACATCCTCCATGTCACGACACCTCAAGATTTAAAAAAATATATATTTTATATATTTTCAATCAAGTTAATGAGGTGGAATTTCTTTAGCCAGAGGGTGGTGAATCTGTGGACTTCATTGCCATGGACTGCTGTGGAGGCCACGTCATTGGGTATTTTTAAAGCAGAGCTGGATAGGTTCTTGATTAGTAATGGCTTCAAATGTTACGGGGAGAAGGCAGGAGAATGGGGTTGAGAGGGAAAAATAGACGATGATCCCCCACGACCGAACAATGAAGCAAACTCGATGGGCTGAATGGCCTAATTTTGCTCCTATTTCTAATGGTCTTTGGTCTAAGTCCCCTCTCATTCTTCTAGTCATAAGTGGATACATACCCTACCTGTCCAAACTTTCCTCATGAGGCAGCCCGCCTGTTCCAGATATCAATCTAGTAAACCTACACTGGACTGCTTTGAACACGGTAACATCCTTTCTTTTAAAAGATGACCAATATTGTTTGCAGTACTCCAGGCCTGGTGTGTGTCGCATGTAACTGAAGTATAACCTCCTGACTTTTGTATTCAATTACCCATTCAATCAACAATGTTCATTCTGTTCGCTGCAGCAAGTAAGAATTCCATTGTTCCAATCCCGGGGTATATGATGATTAAACACTGTTGACAACTTTCCTGATTACTTGTTGATCCTCCTTACTAGCCTCTGTGCATCAAACACCTGCACACCCAGATCCCTCTGCATCTCATGGCTCCACATCCTGTTGCTTCATCACCCTGGATGTGCCACCCTAGCCCCTTTCCCTGCTAAGTCGGGCCGTAGTTATAAAATTCATCAATTCCCTCCAAGGTCTCGCCCTTCCTCGTCCCAACCCTCTAACGCTCCCCAAATCTCCCTTCACATTCTGGCCTCTACATCTCTCTAATTGATGCACTAATGGCCTCTGTGCCTTCAGCTACCATGGCTCTGCGATACTCTCTGAAATCTCCTTGTAGCCAGAACTCCTTCCTCCTTTAACATCTACTTCTTTGAACATTTGAGGATGGAGATGAGGAGAAATTTCTTTAGTCGGAGGGTGGTGAATCTGTGGAACTCTTTGCCACAGAAGGCTGTGGAGCCCAAGTCAGTGGATATTTTTAAGGCAGAGATAGATAGATTCTTGGTTAGTACGGGTGTCAGAGGTTATGGGGTGAAGGCAGGAGAATGGGGTTAGGAGGGAGAGATAGATCAGCCATGATTGAATGGCGGAGTAGACTTGATGGGCCAAATGACCTAATTCTACTTCTTATGACCCACACCTTGGGCCATCTACACTCCTTGTGATGCTAAGCATCAAGGTATTTTCCTGATAACAATCTTGTGAAGTGCCTTGCCACTAAAGGTGTTACAGGAATGCAAGTTGTTAATTTTCAATTTACTTAAGTTATTGTTGTTCATCTGTCAAACCCTTGGAACAGGAACCCTACCCAGGGACAACAACATTTAAGGCTGCTCACCTTCAGGTCTCGAACCTGCTCCAGAATCACCTCATTTTCCGCTTTGTCTATTTGGAAAGCCTGGAGAGAGGATGCAGAAACGTGAGAAGAATTGTTGTGGGATAAAGTTCAAACTGTCCGTGCTCACAGTTGAAGAGCCAGAACAAAACAGAGAAAACTGCAGATGCTGGAATCTGAAAGAAAAACTGAACTGCTGGAAGATCACAACCAGTGAATCATCATTTGAGGAAAGGAAATGTCTCAGGTCAGGGATGTTAGGGATTTTAGGGATGTTAGGGATTTTCAACAGATGCAGCTTGACTGATCGAGTTATTTAGTTTTTTCTGCTTTTGTTTGGGACGGTGATAATTCTTCTGTGTTTGCTCATGGGTACGATCCACATGAATACAACCCTTGCAGCATTTGAAGCTTAAACTGCACTGCACCCAATGATTTTTGTGAGTTTATTCATTCTGAGCTTGAAAATCCCATGTAATTCAATAAAACATAGTATTAACCAGTGTGACATTTCAAATACTTAATCTCCAACCTCCCTTGAGAGCAGTGACAGGTGGGCCACGGGACACCTCGACACAGTGACTGGTCTCTGGGATGTTTCAACGTTATAAATGGGTTCTTTGATGTCTAGACACTGTAAATGGGTTCTGGGATATCTAGACACTAACTGGGCGGTGGGACATCTACACACTGACTTGGCTCTGAGACATCTAGACACACTGTGACTGGGTGGGCTGTGGGATATCTGAACACTGGCATATCTAGACACTGATTGGGCTATGGGACATCTAAACACTGTGGCTGAACTGTAGGATTTTTAGACACTGGAGACGGACTCTGGGATGTCCAGACACTGTGAGTGACCTCTGGGATGTCTAGACACCATAACTGGGCTGTGGCCTATTAAGAGGCTCTCTGGACTCTCTATCAATGCACATTCATTTTCATTTCATCCATTAAACCCTCTGGAGAAACATTCACCATCTTCTGGTAGGAGAGAGGTTTCAGTTAGTTTACTCACATTCTGCAGGTACTGCAGCAGGTCCTTCTTGTTTTCACAGTGACGGACTTCTGGTTTACCGCAGCCGTGGATAACTGTGTACAGGGCCTCCTCGTACAACAGTCTCAGCTGCACAGAAGAAAGCAACAGCACAATTAGAAATTGAAAGTGAGAGTGCTGGGAACAACAAGCCAGTCAGGCAGCATCTGTGGAGAGAGAAACTGAGTTAACGTATCAGGTCCAGGACCAGTCATCCGAACCGTGCAAGGTTATAAACGAAACACGTTAAAGTTGCAGAGGAGGAATCAATAGAACAAAGGGAGGTTTAGATTTATTATTGTCACGTGTACTGCATGATATCCAAACAAATCAGATATACCACACATAAATACAATTGAGTCATGTTCAAGTACAATAGGAAGAGCAAAAGGGGAGATAGAGTGCAGCATGGTAGGACATCAATTCCATAAACAGAGTCCAGGGTCCACAGTGGATAGAGGTGAATCGCACAGTACCCCGGCTTATGTAAGGACCATTCAGAAGCCTGACAACAGAGAGGAAGAAGCCGAGTCTGGTGGTGCACATTTTCAAGATTTTCTAACTTTTGGTCAACGGGCAGTGGGTCGTCAGGGAGATGGCGGCCCATTGAGTCTCTGCTGGTTCTCAAAACAATCCCATTCCCCACAGATTTTCCATACCTCTCCACCTTCTCACCAGCTCCCCCCAGATTCCATCACTCGCCTACACACCAAGGGAAATTTACATTGGTCATTTAAGCTCCAAGCAGCATGCCTTTGGAATTGGGAGGAAATCAGAGCAAACTCATGCAGGCTCAGGGAGAGTGTGTAAAGTCTACCCAAGGTCAGCATTGAACCCAGGTCGTTAGCGCTGAGAGACAGCAGCTCTACCAGTTGTGCCGATCGACACCTGAGCGTCTGTTCAGATGTAATTCAGACAAATATCTAGAGGGCTTGGCTGCACCAGCAAATCTAATTCAGTGCCCATGCAAACCCCAGATTTCTAATCTACACATAGTTTATCGACCAACGTTTCTGATATACTGCTGAAGATAACCCATTGGGCGGCACAGTGGTGCAACAGTAGAGTTGCTGCCTGGCAATGCCAGAGACCCAGGTTCAATCCTGACTATGGGTTCTGTCTGTCTGGAGTTTGTACGCTCACCCTGTGATCAAGTGGGTTTTCTCTGGGTGCTCTGGTTTCCTCCTACATTCCAAAGACGTGCAGGTTTCTAGGTTAATTGGCTTCTCTAAATTGTAGGTTGTCCTTAGTATGTAGGACACAGCTGGTGTACGGGAATCGCTTGTCGACGCGGACTTGGAGGGACGAAGGGCCTGTCCTCCACGCTGTATCTTTAAACCTGTTGCGGCCTCCTCCCACATGAACTGCAATGTTCCTTGTGACCCGACTGTTAGTCAACCAGCTTTATCTTCCCCACATCAGATACTTTACTAACCACCAAGTATTTTTAGAACAAGTTTTAACTCTTATAATTTTTCATCTCAAATCCTCACAACCATGGATCTGGAGACCAATCCTTAATTCCCAAGACACTGTACCATGTATGTAGGCTTTGGTAATTTTACTCTAAGCTTTAGCTGCTGAGTGGCAAGTAACATTCAGGCCACACAAGCAATGGGGAGTGACCGTCTTGAATAATAATAATAATAGCAACTTTGGAAAGGAAGTCTGCTACGTAGTCCCTCAAATCTCTTCTCTCCTGTGAAGAGATGAGGCTGACCTTGAGCTCGACTTGATCTAAAACACCCCATACTTTCGGGTTAACAAAAATTATTCATGTTTAACTGTTTGAAATAAATAATATAATTTCTCCACTGGATTACCCAGTTAACATTTTAGGCATCTTCCTTCTTCCTACTGAGTTGTGGCTAATCCAGATGACAGCAATCCAGATTGGAAAGGTTGCCAAGTTTGCTGGGTAGCTGTGCTGAGTGAGGTGAAGTCATGCCTGGGTATCAGTCTCCCTAACCAAAGCTACAAAGATAGAAGGCTGAAAAGAAACTGTTCTGACCCTCATCAACCATCTGTACCTCCCACTGGAAGGTATTCCCATTGACATAAAACTTACGGACCAGCAAATCAGTGCAGGTAAGGGCAGGTAGGGGACTGGAAGTGAGCAGGTAGGGGGGTGGACAGAAGCTTGTATGCCATATAGTCCAATATATCTTGTCTGACACTTCCTCGATACACACTGTAAACTGTGTTTGTATTTCTCCAATAGCAATTCGTACCATGTGTTCATCCCATCAAACTTGATGGTGAAAGGTAAATGGTCAATCCACAAGGCAGACCACGGGATTGCCACACATCTACCACACTGCCCACGAGGCAGACCACTGGCCAGTCCACTGCATGGACCACCACACAGCCCCATAAGATTGCCCACTGGGGTTCAATCCTGACCTCTAGTGCAGTCTGTATGGAGTTTGCACATTCTCCACGTGATTTCATCCGGGTGCACTGGTTTCCACCCACATCCCAAAGATATGTGGGTCTGTAGGTTCATTGGCCTCTGTAAATTGCCCATCGTGGATAAGAAAATGGGATAATATAAAACTAGTGTGAATGGGTCATCGATGGTCGGCATGGACTCAGTGGGCCAAAGGGCTTATACCCATGCTGCATCTCTAAATTAAATTAGACATCAGTAACCAGCTGTTGTTCCAGCCCAGTTCCCTGCCTTCAGTAAACTGCAGAGATGCTCCACACTCACACTGCAGCTGGTGTATTCCTGCCACTGGAGGCAGTGTTGTGGGCTGACCTCAGTGTCACCTGTAGCATCACCAGCCTAAACATACTGTGAAAAATTGTAGCTCAAAACAGAATAGCTAACCTTTTAGAGATTTGGATGATAAAATATAGAAGTATGGGTAACTGTACTTGGTCTAAGTATTTTAAGTAAACAGTTTACAGTGACTCTGCAACTTTTCATATGAGAAAAGTGTACCTTTTGGAATATCAAAATTCAAGAAACCGCAGATGCTGGAATCTTGAACAAAACGCAAAGTGCTGGAGGAACTCAGCAGGTCAGGCAGTTTGATGGTGTCTGACCCATCGACTTCCTTCAGCACTTTGTGTTTTATATGGAGAATATTTCCCCAGAAATGCATTAAAACATTACAAGACATCGTTTTGATTGTGCAGGAAATGACTATTTTATACCTCTCCCAATTGCTTTGTCCATTAGCTTTACAATTACGGAATTACCATTACCCCCATTGCAAGAGCCGTATTATTGCTGTTGTTAATGACAGGGAAATTGAATGAATTATGCCAAGCAGACCAAAACTGTGTGGCCTGTTGGGCCATAGATCAGAATATAACCAGGCAGTTATACCAAGGCTGCTGTGTTACAGGACGGAGAATGATGGAACAGAATCATAAAGGATGGAGGGACTGCGACGATCAGCGAAGCCCCACAGAGATTGATATGAGTTGTACCTGCGTGGATCATTAAGCACTCGACGCCAGTGCTGGAGAGGGGGCAGTGAGCAGGATGTGGTGATGGGGCAGTGCTTCAGGTGACCAACATTCTTCACATGTTTAAACTATAATGTTTTATTCTTAATGTTTTAATGTTTTATGTTTTATTCTTAATTTTTACTGTGTGTCATGTTGCAAGCACCAAGCACCAAGGCAAATTCCTTGTATCTATACATACTTGGTTAATAAAATTTATTCAATTCAATTCAATTCAATTCAATTCAACATCACTCACACACAGAAGATAGACAAAATGCTGGAGTAACTCCAGCAGGTCAGACAGCATCTCTGGAGACAAGGAATAGGTGACGTCAGGGAGAGGGAAACTATATGGATGAGAAGATACAGAACAAAGCAGAACCTGCATCGATGGCTCAGAAAAGGTGGAGCCCACAATGGTCCATTGTTGGCTGGAGAAGAGGTGATAACGAAGGGATACAAACAGTGCAATTAGCGAGAGGACTAGGGTGGGGGATGGATGGAGAAAGAGGGAATGCAAGGGTTACTTGAAGTTAGAGAAATCAAATATCATGCTGGTGGGTTGTCAGCTGCCCAAGCAAAATATTGTTTGTAAGTTAATTTGGCTTCTGTAAATTGTAAATTGTCCCTAGTGTATAGGATAGTGCTACGTACGGGGTTACTGCTGGTCGGCGCGGACTCGGTAGGCTGAAAGGCCTGTTTCCGCCCTGTATCTCCAAAGGCTAAAGTAAAATCTAAAGATGCTGCCTGACTCACTGAGTTACTCCAGCATTTTGTGTCTATCTTTGGTGTAAACCAGCATCTGCAGTTCCTTCTTACTTACTCACACACAAGTTGACACTGAATATGGAAACAGCAAATGTCAGGAAAGCGAAGACTGAAGCAGCAACTGAACGAGATGTTTCATCCTGAAACCCAGCCCCAAGAAACTGATGCCACTTGCCGTTTTCTCCCTAATGTGATAAAATGCAGAAGCAAGGTTTTGCAAGTTCCTACTGACTGCAGTAGAGTTAACATCAGATCTCCTGCTGCTCACAGAGCCGTTCAGATTGAGCGGAAATGCAGCAAGAACTCAGCCGTTGAGGCAGCATCCTTGGAGAGAGAACCCAAGGTGATATTTCCTCAGTTCTCTCTCTCTCTCTGCTGCCTGACCCACTGAGCATTCGCACTATTTTCCATGTCTATTTCCAATTTTTAGCATCTGCGTATTGATTCACAAGAAACCCCCCAACTCTTTTTTAGAATTGTGCTGTGGGATCTTTTGCATCCTTTAACCATGGGACAGGTGCTGTGACAGTACCGTGCTGGGCTGGGCTGGGAAACACTGCCTGGATCATGTGCTTGAGCCTCTGGACTGATGCTTCCGCCAATAATCAGAAAGAAGAGTGACAGTGTTGGACCCTGAGTGATTCCTTAATGCCATCTGGATTTTTCACAGATGCAGAATTGCCGATTGTCCGCTGTAATGGAATAAGGGAGTTAATATGTACAGTACTATTGAAGAAACACCCAGTAAACATCCACTGCACAATCACTAAGAAAGGACACAAAATACAGAATACCGTGGGGTGGAACAGTGGCACCGCAATAGAGTCGCTACCTTAGGGGGCGGCACTGTGGCGCAATGGTAGAGTTGCTGCCTTACAGCACCAGAGACCTGGGTTCGATCCTGACTACCGGTGCTGTCTGTACGGAGTTTCTATGTTCTCCCTGCGACCATAGAACGGAGATGAGGAAGAACTTTTTCAGTCAGAGAGTGGTGAAGGTGTGGAATTCTCTGCCTCAGAAGGCAGTGGAGGCCAGTTCGTTGGATGCTTTCAAGAGAGAGCTGGATAGAGCTCTTAAGGATAGCGGAGTGAGGGGGTATGGGGAGAAGGCAGGAACGGGGTACTGATTGAGAGTGATCAGCCATGATCGCATTGAATGGCGGTGCTGGCTCGAAGGGCTGAATGGCCTACTCCTGCACCTATTGTCTATTGTCTATTGACCCTTGTGGCTTTTCTCCGAGATCTTCGGTTTCTCCCCACTCCAAAGATGTACAGGTTTGTAAGCTAATTGGCTTGGTATAAATGTTAATTTGTCCCTAGTGTGTAGGGTAGTATTAATGTGCAGGGGTCACTGGTCGGCACAGACTCAGTGGGCCAAAGGGCCTATGTTTGCGCTGTACCTCGAAACTAAACTAAAAACTTACAGCACCAAAGACCCGGGTTCAATCCTGACCTCCGTACATTCTCCCTGTGACCTCATGGGTTTCCTCCAGGTGCTCCGGTTCCCTCCCACATTGAAAGACATGCACGTTTGCAGTTTAATTAGCCTCCGTGAATTGTCCTTATGTGTAGGATGCGAAAGTGGTATAACATAGAACTAGTGTAGGGGTGATCGCTGGTTGGTGCGGATTCGGTGGCCCGAAGGGCATGTGTCCACAACGTATTACTAAATTAAAATAAAATGGTTCACAAAACACTATTCAAATGTGTAATTCTCCAATGTATTCAAAAAGCTTCTATTAGAAGAAAGGTCAGTAGAAAAAAACAGAGCAACATCAATGTACAGTATCTCTAAAACTAAACTAAACTAAGATTTGTTTCAACCACGTGAAACACAAACTCGGTCTACAACAGATTCGGTCCGTTATCACCAAGATCTATTATAAAGAGGTCCATATTACCAAGGGTTTTCTGTGTTCTGCAGGGAGCAGGGTGCTTGGAAGTGTGACTGATGGTAAACCTGAGGGATAACTCAAAGAACAAGCAATGATGGTTTATGAAAGTACTATTGACTACTTCAAGTAGGTGCTATTGTTCACCATGATTGGCCTGCACACTCTGGCCTCTATGCAGAAACATAGAAACATAGAAAAATAGGTGCAGGAGTAGGCCATTCGGCCCTTCGAGCCAGCATCGCCATTCTATATGATCATGGCTGATCATCTAAAATCTGTACCTCGTTCCTGCTTTTTCCCCATATCCCTTGATTCCTTTAGCTCTAAGAGCTAAATCTAACTCTCTCTTGAAAACATCCAGTGAATTGGCCTCCACTGCCTTCTGTGGCAGAGAATTCCACAGATTCCCAACTCTCTGGGTGAAGAAGTTTTTCCTCATTTCAGTCCTAAATGGCCTACCCCTTGTCTCTTAAACTGTGACCCCTGGTTCTGGACTCTCCCAACATCGGGAACATTTGTCCTGCACCTAGCCTGTCCAATCCTTTAAGAATTTTATATGTTTCTATATGTTCTCCTCTCATCCTTCTAAATTCCAGTGAACACAAGTCCAGTCGACCCATTCTTTCATCATAGGTCAGTCCCGCCTTCCTGGGAATTAACCTGGTGAACAGCACTCCCTCAATAGCAATTATGTCCTTCCTCAAATTAGGAGACCAAAATTGCACACACACTCCAGGTGCGGTCTGAAAGGAGCTTGTTGATGGTCAGACACCGCTGGATCAGTAAGGCCCCCGGTGTACCCAGACCCTGCAAAGCCCAGGGTATGCCGAAGATGGCCACTGCACCCATAACCCCACCCCTTCCAGTGGTGGAGCTTCGTCACACTGGGATACCCCGTTATCGAGCTGGAGAACATTCCTCACCCACCCTGTGCTCCTGAAAGGGACCCTTGAACCTCTACATTAGTAGGGGGAGCAACATTCAATTATTCTTTATTTTTCTATTTTTGTTATCATTTTAAAAATTATTGCTTGGAATTTTAATATGTTTTTCATTTTAGTTTGGAATAGATTTTATTCCTTTCATCATTCAAAGCCAGTTAAGTCGTTATTTTAAATGTCCCTCCATACTGAGGCCTTGTCAGCACTGAAGCCTCACTGGAGCCTCTCAGGCAAGGGAACGGGTTGCTCAGTGCTCTGGGCTTGTTGCATAACGTGGGTCCAGAAGTTTGCATTTTACACTAGACAAACGTACACACTTATACAAAATGTGAATGAAGGAACTGCTGATGCTGGTTTATACCGAATACAGACACAAAATGCTGGAGTAACTCAGCGGGTCAGGCAGCATCTCTGGAGAGAAGGAATGGGTGACATTTTGGGTTGAGACCCTTCTTCAGACTTTGAAGAACCTTCTGTCTTTTGTTTAGTGTCTCTCTTCAGTGCATACATATACACTACTGAAAAAGATGCAGACGTTCGCACATGCACACGCACACACACGCACACAGATTTACCTCTGCACTGCTCAAATGAGTATGTTCTATCTTCCCACTTGGTGCTTGTGGCTCCATCTGTAGAATAAAGTTACACCAATCAGTAAGATCGATCTTTGAACCGTATTAACCGATGTAAAGGATCTGCACAGGGCTCTGTAGAAGGGCTTCCTCCAGCACAACATCCATCCAACATAAACCTGTTTACCTGAGCGCAGCACTCATCAGCACCTAACCTGAACAAAATTTTTGTGCTTGGACCCAAACATTTCCCTGGGTCTTTTCAGTACTTCCAATGGTGAAAGGCCTGGATAGAGTGGATGCAGAGAGGATGTTTTGAGGCAACAAGGAGCTGAAAGCTGCTTCCAGGTTGGTATCACTGTGAGAGGAAACAAAGCCCATTCCTACTCTCCAGAGGTGTTGCCTGTCCTGCTGAGTTACTCCAGCTTTTTGTGTCTATCTTCACCTTGAACCTATGCCTTCTGATTCCCCTATCCTGGGGAAAAGACTGTGCATTCACTCCATCTATTCTCCTCATGATTTTATACATCTCTGTAAGATCACCTTTCAGTCTTCTGCGCACCATGGAACAAAGTCCAAGTTTGCCCGACCTGCTGCTGCTAAAACTCCTAATCTTCCTGACCCCTCACGTGACGGAACCAGGCTGGGGATTGACCTGCAGAAGTTTACCCATTGAGTTCCCCACTGAAATCATCTCCTCATATCTTGAAGAATTTCTCCAGCATGTCTTGATCGGTTCATGAATGTTAAAAGTTAAATTTGTGCTGAGGGTAACAAGAGTCGACCATTTAGCCCACCATTTGGTTACATAAGAATGAGCCAACGAAGATCTACCCTGAATCAGGTTCTATAATTGTCTGTAATTTTCTGCTCTCCATTCGGTCTTTCTCTATATTTGTTCCTTCCAAGGGGCGGCACAGAGGTTAAATGGCTTCTGTAATATTTTTTATTGCCCCTAGTGTATAGGATAGTGCATGGACTCAGTGAGCCAAAGGGCCTGTTTCCACTCAGTATCTCTAAAGTCCAAAGTCTAAATTCTTAAGTTCTATTTACCTATTGGCATCAAGAGATCAGCAGATAATATAGTTTAGTTTATTATCACGTGAATCGAGGTACAGTGAAAAGCTTTTTGTTGTCTGCTATCCAAGTCAGCGGAAAGGCTGTACATGATTACAATCGAGCCGTTAACAGTGCATAGATACAGGGTAAGGGGAATAACGATTTGTGCAAGATAAAGCCCAGTAAAGTCCGATTAAAGATAGTCCGAGCATCTACAATAAGGTAGATGGTAGCTCGGGACCACTCTAGTTGTTGATAGGATGGCCCAGCTATCATCAGGCAGCTGAACCATTCTATCAACATTAGTCTTCATTCTCACACACAATACACCTGGTTAGTGCTCAACCAATATACCAAGAGATGTTAAATTCCAGAGTAGCTACCCAACCGAGGCGTAGGCCTATCTGTTTTCCTCTCGCCCGAGACATTAGACCGCGTAGTAGCAGAGAGATCTTATTGCCTGCATTCTGAATCTACAGCCAAAGTCCAACAAGCACGTCCCCAAGGATGGCCAGGCTTTCCCCTACCACCCAATATCTCTTCCCCAAACAAAAGCCTGCGACTCAATACTCAGCCTGAACAGCACGAAGCAGGATTGCCGGTATACAGTAACTTACTCTGATGAGGCTGGCTCTGTCAGATGGATGTAAGGAAAGGAGTGGCTCTTCTTAGAATCGACGGCAGTGAAAAAGGCAGTCAACCTATGCCGACCACAGCTTCTTCAATGTGGGGTCACATCTACTGATGAGGAAAGTAGAATTCATTTTAGTAAGCGGCCAACAGACCCACTGTCGGTTTGAAATGAAGGCAGCTCGTCGAATTCTCAGGCTTGTGACATACTTTCCAGCATCAGCGGAAACCACAAACCTATCTTTGCCGAAACGCTCAGCTGCATAGGAAATGTCGACTGCACACTCGATGCTAAGCACATGTCACACATGGGGAGGGGTGAGGAAAGGTTGCAAACTGTACCTTCCTGCTATTGATCAACCGACTGGAGGAAACGTCTATTGCCTAATTTCCTTACTTGTTGAAACTGCCCTGCCACTCATCCCCAATCCTGAGTCTTTTATCTTGAAGATCAAAGGCAAGATTATCAACAGACCATTCTGGCAGAGCAGACATTGTTGATAGAAAGCTATTTGACCATTATAGGCATCATAATATGTCTTAACTTAAGTGTCGCCCAGACAACACTCAATAATTATTAGCAGAAGGCAGTGAGCTCATTTTTCTCTCTCCTCCTTTACCCAGCACCATTGAGATGGGATAATTCCTAGCGTTCATCCAGGCAAAGCAGTTAGTCCCAGGAGATGGAATTAGGATGCCTGAACCAAGCATGATAATTGTTCTGCCAATCTTTAGGTCTTTTCCACCATAATTATTCAATCTCTACTTTCTTCAGAGATCATCTTGGGACAGATATATAGTAGTTAATGCGACCTAACCTACTGAGCACATTGGGAAATAGGCAAAATGAAGTACTCCAAAAACATAGATTCCTAGTCAGTAAATCATATGGTGAGGAAGGCGAATGGGATATCTTCTTTTTTTTGCTGAGGTCACCCTCAGGTGTGTAAGACACTGTAAAGGCCACAGCCCAACCCAAGCCTTGTGTACTGCACTGGTCATCACATTACAAGAAGTAACTGTTAGCACTGCAGAGTGCAGAAGAAATGTATGAAGATTTTGCCAGAGAGTTTTCATTACGAAGAGAGATTGAATGGTCTTGGGCTGTTATTTAGAACAGGCAAGGCTGAGATAGGACCTAAGTGATGCAAAGAAAATCATCAGGGATCTATATGTTGAAAGTATGAAGGACCAATTTCCCTCAGCAGAGGTGTCCATAACTCGGATATTTAAGATAACTAATGGAGAGATTAAAGAGTAATTGTCAATGGGATTAGAATAAGTGGGTGAAAGGGAGTTAAAGGCAGAAAACTTCACTGCATTTAAATTGCACCTAGTTGAGCGACTGGTATAATGTAACCCACAAGTTAACAAACAGTTATTCGGAAGTGAGATTGGGCTGGATAGCTTTTTTTTCAACAGAAATAGAGACCAAAGACTGATTGGCCTCTTTCCATACTGTAAATATATGTGAGCATGCCCAAGACCATCAGCAGCAATCAGCAGCAGCAGCAGCAGCAGCAATCAGCAGCAGCAGCAGCAATCAGCAGCAGCAGCAGCAATCAGCAGCAGCAGCAGCAATCAGCAGCAGCAGCAGCAATCAGCAGCAGCAGCAGCAATCAGCAGCAGCAGCAATCAGCAGCAGCAGCAATCAGCAGCAGCAGCAATCAGCAGCAATCAGCAGCAGCAGCAGCAATCAGCAGCAGCAGCAGCAATCAGCAGCAGCAGCAGCAATCAGCAGCAGCAGCAATCAGCAGCAGCAGCAATCAGCAGCAGCAGCAATCAGCAGCAGCAGCAATTAGCAGCAGCAGCAGCAATCAGCAGAAGCAGCAATCAGCAGCAGCAGCAGCAATCAGCAGCAGCAGCAGCAATCAGCAGCAGCAGCAGCAATCAGCAGCAGCAATCAGCAGCAGAAGCAGCAATCAGCAGCAGCAGCAGCAGCAATCAGCAGCAGCAGCAATCAGCAGCAGCAGCAGCAATCAGCAGCAGCAGCAGCAATCAGCAGCAGCAGCAGCAATCAGCAGCAGCAGCAGCAATCAGCAGCAGCAATCAGCAGCAGAAGCAGCAATCAGCAGCAGCAGCAGCAGCAATCAGCAGCAGCAGCAATCAGCAGCAGCAGCAGCAATCAGCAGCAGCAGCAGCAATCAGCAGCAGCAGCAGCAATCAGCAGCAGCAGCAGCAATCAGCAGCAGCAGCAGCAATCAGCAGCAGCAGCAGCAATCAGCAGCAGCAGCAGCAATCAGCAGCAGCAGCAGCAATCAGCAGCAGCAGCAGAAATCAGCAGCAGCAATCAGCAGCAGCAGCAGCAATCAGCAGCAGCAGCAATCAGCAGCAGCAGCAGCAGCAGCAATCAGCAGCAGCAACAATCAGCAGCAGCAGCAATCAGCAGCAGCAATCAGCAGCAGCAGCAATCAGCAGCAGCAATCAGCAGCAGCAGCAATCAGCAGCAGCAATCAGCAGCAGCAGCAATCAGCAGCAGCAGCAGCAATCAGCAGCAGCAGCAGCAATCAGCAGCAGCAGCAGCAATCAGCAGCAGCAGCAGCAATCAGCAGCAGCAGCAATCAGCAGCAGCAGCAATCAGCAGCAGCAGCAATCAGCAGCAATCAGCAGCAGCAATCAGCAGCAGCAGCAGCAATCAGCAGCAGCAATCAGCAGCAGCAATCAGCAGCAATCAGCAGCAGCAGCAGCAATCAGCAGCAGCAGCAATCATCAGCAGCAGCAATCAGCAGCAGCAGCAATCAGCAGCAGCAGCAACAATCAGCAGCAGCAGCAATCAGCAGCAGCAGCAATCAGCAGCAGCAGCAATCAGCAGCAGCAGCAGCAGCAATCAGCAGCAATCAGCAGCAGCAGCAATCAGCAGCAGCAGCAATCAGCAGCAGCAATCAGCAGCAGCAGCAGCAATCAGCAGCAGCAATCAGCAGCAGCAGCAGCAATCAGCAGCAGCAGCAGCAATCAGCAGCAGCAATCAGCAGCAGCAGCAGCAATCAGCAGCAGCAATCAGCAGCAGAAGCAGCAATCAGCAGCAGCAGCAGCAGCAGCAATCAGCAGCAGCAGCAGCAATCAGCAGCAGCAGCAGCAATCAGCAGCAGCAGCAATCAGCAGCAGCAGCAGCAATCAGCAGCAGCAGCAATCAGCAGCAGCAATCAGCAGCAGCAATCAGCAGCAGCAGCAGCAGCAATCAGCAGCAGCAGCAGCAATCAGCAGCAGCAATCAGCAGCAGCAATCAGCAGCAGAAGCAGCAATCAGCAGCAGCAGCAGCAGCAGCAATCAGCAGCAGCAGCAGCAATCAGCAGCAGCAGCAGCAATCAGCAGCAGCTGCAGCAGCAATCAGCAGCAGCAGCAGCAATCAGCGGCAGCAGCAGCAATCAGCAGCAGCAATCAGCAGCAGCAGCAGCAATCAGCAGCAGCAGCAGCAATCAGCAGCAGCAGCAGCAATCAGCAGCAGCAGCAGCAATCAGCAGCAGCAGCAATCAGCAGCAGCAGCAATCAGCAGCAGCAGCAATCAGCAGCAGCAGCAATCAGCAGCAGCAGCAGCAATCAGCAGCAGCAGCAATCAGCAGCAGCAGCAATCAGCAGCAGCAGCAATCAGCAGCAGCAGCAACAATCAGCAGCAGCAGCAATCAGCAGCAGCAGCAATCAGCAGCAGCAGCAATCAGCAGCAGCAGCAATCAGCAGCAGCAGCAATCAGCAGCAGCAGCAATCAGCAGCAGCAGCAACAATCAGCAGCAGCAGCAATCAGCAGCAGCAGCAATCAGCAGCAGCAGCAATCAGCAGCTGCAGCAATCAGCAGCAGCAGCAGCAATCAGCAGCAGCAATCAGCAGCAGCAGCAGCAATCAGCAGCAATCAGCAGCAGCAGCAGCAGCAATCAGCAGCAGCAGCAGCAACAATCAGCAGCAGCAGCAATCAGCAGCAGCAGCAATCAGCAGCAGCAGCAGCAGCAGCAGCAATCAGCAGCAGCAGCAATCAGCAGCAGCAGCAATCAGCAGCATCAGCAGCAATCAGCAGCAGCAGCAGCAATCAGCAGCAGCAATCAGCAGCAGCAGCAGCAGCAGCAATCAGCAGCAGCAGCAGCAGCAATCAGCAGCAGCAATCAGCAGCAGCAATCAGCAGCAATCAGCAGCAGCAGCAGCAATCAGCAGCAGCAGCAGCAATCAGCAGCAGCAGCAGCAATCAGCAGCAGCAGCAGCAATCAGCAGCAGCAGCAGCAATCAGCAGCAGCAGCAATCAGCAGCAGCAGCAATCAGCAGCAGCAGCAATCAGCAGCCCCAGCAATCAGCAGCAGCAGCAATCAGCAGCAGCAGCAGCAATCAGCAGCAATCAGCAATCAGCAGCAATCAGCAGCAATCAGCAGCAGCAGCAATCAGCAGCAATCAGCATCAGCAGCAATCAGCAGCAGCAGCAATCAGCAGCAGCAGCAAGCAGCAGCAGCAGCAAGCAGCAGCAGCAGCAAGCAGCAGCAGCAGCAATCAGCAGCAGCAGCAGCAGCAATCAGCAGCAGCAGCAATCAGCAGCAGCAGCAATCAGCAGCAGCACCAAGCTGTGTTGCTTGGGAAGTATTGTGTGGGGATAGTAAGGAGTAAGACCTGTGTGATCTCCCGGACAAGTTTCGATCGCCTAGCTTGGGGTCGGAGAGGAATTTCCCGGATCTTTTTTCCCAAATTGGCCTGGGTTTTTTATCCGGTTTTTCGCCTCTCCCAGGAGATCACTCAGTTCTTTTGGGTGGGCGGTTGGAGGGGTTGGAGCAGCGGCCGGGCGGTAGGTTTAGAAACCGAGCATGGGGCTTTGTTTGGGGAGTATGAGTGCCAGGGCAGTTTATTGTTCTGGGTGTCGGATGTGAGGAATCTGGGAGTCTGATAGTCTTCCAGACATCCACATCTGCGCCAGGTGCGACGAGATGGGGCTCCTAAGGGACCGTATTAGGAACCTGGAGCGGCAGATTGATGACCTCCGTCTGATCAGGGAGAGTGAGGAGGTTATAGATAGGAGTTACAGGGAGGTGGTCACTCCTAGACCACGGGAGGTAGACAAGTGGGTCACTGTTAGGGGGGGCAAGGAACAGAGGCAGGGACTAGAGAGTACCCCGGTGGCTGTACCCCTTGGAAATAAGTACTCCTGTTTAAGTACTGTTGGGGGGAACAGCCTACCTGGGGGCAGCGACGGTGCCCGGGCCTCTGGCAAGGAGTCCGGCCCTGTTGCTCAGAAGGGTAGGGAAAGGAAGAGGAGAGCGATAGTAATAGGGGACTCTATAGTGAGGGGGTCAGATAGGCGATTCTGTGGACGCAGTCGGGAGACCCGGATGGTGGTTTGCCTCCCTGGTGCCGGTGTCCGGGATGTGTCTGAGCGTGTCCAGGATATCCTGAAAGGGGAGGGAGAAGAACCAGAGGTCATGGTACATATAGGTACCAACAATATAGGTAGGATAAGGGAAGAGGTCCTGAAAGGAGAATTTAGGGGGCTAGGAAGAGAGTTAAAAAAAAGGACTTCCAAAGCAATAATCTCAGGCTTACTGCCTGTGCCACGCGATAGTGAGAATAGGAATGGAGTGAGGTGGAGGATAAATACGTGGCTGAGGAACTGGTGCAGGGAGCAGGGATTCAAGTTTCTGGATCATTAGGACCTCAACTGGGGGAAGTATGACCTGTACAAAAAGGACGGGTTGCATCTGAACCTGAGAGGAACCAATATCCTGGCGGGGAGATTTGCTAAGGTAATTGCAGAGACTTTAAACTAGTACGGTTGGAGGGAGGGACTCAAACACAAATAGCTAATAGGCAGTGTGTGAGGCAGGAGGCAGAAAAGGGAAACACTCAGACCCAATATGTAGGAGAGAAAGAAGTGAAAAGAAATAAACTGAGAATAAGAAATGATGGGTCCCTTAAATGTGTATATTTTAATGCTAGGAGCATTGTAAGAAAGGTGGATGAGCTTAGAGCCTGGATTGACATCTGGAAGTATGATGTTGTGGCGATCAGTGAAACATGGTTGCAGGAGGGTTGCGATTGGCAATTAAATATTCCAGGATTTCATTGTTTCAGATGTGATAGAATCGGAGGGGCAAGAGGTGGGGGTGTTGCACTGCTTGTCAGGGAGGATATCACAGCAGTGCTTTGGCAGGACAGACTAGAAGGCTCGATTAGGGAGGCTGTTTGGGTGGAACTCAGAAATGAGAAAGGTTTAGCAACACTTATAGGGGTGTATTATAGACCGCCAAATAGGGAACGAGAATTGGAAGAGCAAATATGTAAGGAGATAGCAGATATTAGTAGTAAGCACAGAGTAGTGATTGTGGGTGATTTCAATTTTCCGTATATAGACTGGGAATCACATTCTGTTAAAGGGCTGGATGGTTTGGAGTTTGTAAAATGTGCAGGATAGTTTTTTGCAGCAATACGTAGAGGTACCTACCAGAGAAGGGGCAGTGTTGGACCTCCTGTTAGGAAATGAGACGGGTCAGGTGACGGAGGTATGTGTTGAGGAGCACTTTGGGTCTAGTGATCACAATGCCATTAGTTTCAATATAATTATGGAGAAGGTCAAATCTGGACCAAGGGTTGAGATTTTGGATTGGAGAAAGGCTAATTTTGAGGAGATGAGAAAGGATTTAAAAGGAGTGAAATGGAACTTTTTGTTTTATGAAAAGGATATAATAGAGAAATGGAGGATATTTAAAGGTGAAATTTTGAGAGTACAGAGTCTTTATGTCCCTGTTCGGTGGAAAGGAAAGAATAATAAATTGAAAGAGCCGTGGTTTTCCAGGGAAATTGGACACTTGGTTCGGAAAAAGAGGGAGATATACAATAAATATAAGCGGCAGGGAGTAAATGAGGTTCTTGAGGAATATAAAGAATGTAAAAGGAATCTTAAGAAGGTAATTAGAAAAGCGCAAAAAAGATATGAGGCTGCTTTGGCAAGTAATGTAAAAGTAAACCCCAAGGGGTTCTACAGATATGTCAATAGCAAAAGGATAGCGAGGGATAAAATTGGTCCATCAGAGAGTCAGAGTGGACAGCTATGTGCTGAGCCGGAAGAAATGGGGGAGATATTAAACAATTTCTTTTCTTCGGTATTCACCGAGGAGAAGGATATTGAATTATGTGAGGTAAGCGAAACAAGTAGAGTAGTGATGGAAATTATGAGGATTAAAGAAGAGGAGGTACGGACACTTTTGAAAAATATAAAAGTGGATAAGTCTCCAGGTCCTGGTAGGATATTCCCTAGGACATTGAGGGAAGTTAGTGCAGAAATAGCAGGGGCTATGACAGAAATATTTCAAACGTCATTAGAAACGGGGATGGTGCCGGAAGATTGGCGCATTGCGCATGTTGTGCCTTTGTTTAAAAAAGGTTCTAAAAGTAAACCTAGCAATTATAGACCTGTTAGTTTGACGTCTGTGGTGGGAAAATTAATGGAAAAGATACTTAGGGACAATATATATAATTATTTGGATAAACAAGGCCTGATTAGAAACAGTCAACATGGATTTGTGCCTGGAAGGTCATGTTTGACTAATCTTCTTGAATTTTTTGAAGAGGTTACCAGGGAAATTGATAAGGGCAAGGCTGTGGATGTTGTCTATATGGACTTCAGTAAGGCATTTGACAAGGTTCCACATGGAAGGTTGATTAAGAAGGTTAAATCGTTGGGTATTAATAGTGAGGTTGCAAGATGGATTCAACAATGGCTGAATGGGAGATACCAGAGGGTAATGGTTGACAATTGTATGTCAGGTTGGAGGCCAGTGTCTAGTGGAGTACCCCAAGGATCTGTGTTGGGTCCACTGTTGTTTGTCATTTACATTAATGATCTGGATGATGGTGTGGCAAATTGGATTAGTAAATATGCAGATGATACTAAGATAGGTGGTGTAGTTAATAATGAAGTAGAGTTTCAAAGTCTACAGAGAGACTTGGGCCTTTTGGAAGGGTGGGCTGAAAGATGGCAGATGGAGTTTAATGCTGATAAGTGTGAGGTGCTGCATTTTGGTAGGATAAATCAAAATAGGACGTACAGGGTAAATGGTAGGGAATTGAGGAATGCAGTGGAACAGAGGGATCTGGGAATAACTGTGCATTGTTCCCTGAAGGTGGAATCTCATGTGGATAGGGTGGTGAAGAAGGCGTTTGGTATGCTTGCCTTTATAAATCAGAGCATCGAGTATAGAAGTTGGGATGTAATGTTAAAATTGTACAGGGCATTGGTGAGGCCGAATCTGGAGTATGGTGTGCAGTTCTGGTCGCCAAATTGTAGGAAGGATGTCGACAAAATGGAGAGGGTACAGAGGAGATTTACTAGAATGTTGCCTGGGTTTCAGCACTTAAGCTACAGAGAGAGGTTGAACAGGTTGGGTCTTTATTCTTTGGTGCGTAGAAGGTTGAGGGGGGACTTGATAGAGGTTTTTTAAATTTTGAGAGGGACGGACAGAGTTGACGTGGGTAGGCTTTTCCCTTTGAGAGTGGGGAAGATTCCAACAAGGGGACATAGCTTCAGAATTGAGGGACAAAAGTTTAGGGGTAACATGAGGGGTAACTTCTTTACTCAGAGGGTGGTGGCTGTATGGAATGGGCTTCCGGTGGAAGTGGTGGAGGCAGGCTCGATTTTATTATTTAAGAGTAAATTGGATAGGTATATGGATAAGAGGGGATTAGAGGGTTATGGTCTGAGTGCAGGTCGATGAGACTAGGTCAGGGAGAGTGGTCGGCGTGGACTGGTAGGGCCGAACGGGCCTGTTTCCGTGCTGTAGTTGTTATATGGTTATATGGTTATTAACTGTCCATATAAACAGAAACCATTCAACTAAGTGGTGTTGTGTGCAAGAAACAGCTTGAGAAAACAATGGCTGTCTTTGGATCTGCTGAAAGATTAAGTGGAGAATTATCCCAGGGCATTGAGAAAGGGATGTGGAGAATTTTTGTCAGTTGCGGTTCAAGAATAACTTGGAAGACCGATCAATGGTCTTGAAAGACAGGTAGCAACTCATTCACCAAATACAGCAGAAAAAACTAGGCAAGTACTTTGCATGGGCAATAACTCTATTAGGATTGAAGGGGCTAAATTGGATGGTGCTGGGAATGAGACTGTGATGTGATCCATTTGACCCAAGGCAGGATATGCAGTAAGCCTGTGCTCCTAGTTTGTTATTGTAATTGCAACTTCCAGCCTGTGACAGCACCACTTCTCCTGTCTTATCACATGTGAACAGAATCCAATGACCGGCACCATTTGAAGTCTGGCTATGCTGATTGAAACCAAGATCCAAAGATGAGTTGGCTGGAACAGTCATTCACAGTTTGGGGCGGTTGGTGGAATTCAAGAGGAAACATGAGTCAGACTGATCGTTTGATTTTGGCTTAGAGTGCTTTGGTTGACTTTAGTTATGAGGGGGAAAAAACTGAATAAGCTGTTTGTTTTCTTTGAAAGGAAGGAGGCTGATCTGATATATAAAAATGTAAGAGGCTTAGGAAGAGTAGATAGTCAACATGTTTTATCTATGGCAAGGCTATCAAAGACAAAATGGGCGTAGGTTTAAGGTGAGAGGAGGAATGTTTAAAGGGGAACTGTTGGGCGAGTTTCTTTTCACACATTATGGTTAATAACTGAAACTCACTGCCACAAGAGGTGGTAGTTTCAGATACAATCACTATAGTTAAGAGACATTGAGACAGATGCCTACTTAGAGAACAAAGAATATGGACCTCATGGCCAGCAAATTAGATTAGTGCAGACGGGCAAAAAGGTCAGCACAGGAGCCATTTCTGTACTGTATAAACCCGTGACTCCATGTCTCTGAGAAGATTGCAATAGTTCTACCAGCAAAGGCAAAATAACAGCAGGCAAACAATATTATCCTGTTGGAAACAGTGTTGACTTCTTCATGCCCCATGAATAACTCAACCTTACATTGTTCAAGATTTTTTTGGTGCGTTTTAAAAAAAATCTCATGTCTTCCTATTTGGATAATTCTGTTAATGCATTCCAGATATTTTTATGAGGATGCAGTCGTGGTATGGATATATTACCAGGTTAGTGTAATATTCAGGGAATTTCAATTCAGCAAATTAAATAATCTCTGAATGTAAGAAATGGCAGAACGTTTAAAACTCAGAAGTTAGGCGATGATGCCTATGTCGTAAGAATGATCAGGTCTATCCCGCTGAATTTATTCAAAGCATTCTCAACTTGGTGTTTTCCGCATTCCCTGTACTCTCAGTCCGTCTTCCTTCTCCGCTCTCAGGTCTTGTTAATAGTTTTCTCACAATCGTGGCATCAGGGATGACGCCGGGCTCGGCAGTGATCACACCGACTCTCGCAGTAGGGTGAACTCACATGATATCATTTTATTTACAGTGGCAAGTGCACAACCACATGAGGGTGCTGTCACTTGTCATCAGTGGCCAAGTGTGGTGGTGCTGGCGATCTCAAGAGTTGTTCCCGGCGGCTCAGTCCTAGCCTCATAGACACTGGCTTCCTCGTGGCAGCTCGGTCTTGCCTACACGGTGGTCCTGGCTGGGTTTATCCCAGTCGCTTAATTTTCCTCGAACCTGCGACAGGGGGAACACAGCTAGCGTGGAGGCACCCCACTTTGTTCATCTTCCATCCACTGCCTTCTCTCCTGGGCCAGAGTGCCTGAGCTTTAGACTGACAAGGTTCAGGTGGCCAAACTATATCAGCTAATTGGACCCAGCTGCTACCAATGATCTCCCTTTGCCTGTCAGCAGTGATAGGGATCAGAGCAGCATCCATGATAGGGGGCGCTGTCACACCATCCACTCAGCCACAGCACAGAAACAGGACTTTTTTACCCAAATCCAAGTTGACCATCACATATCTGTTTACATAATCCCATTTTATTCTCCCTTCCTTTCCATCTACTCTCCCCAGAGTTTACCATTCACCTCCACAGTTATAGTCATACAGCACAGATACAGGCCCTTCAAACCACCATGTCCACGCTAACCATCAAATATATTGGTCCCATTTGCCAGACTTGCTCCATAGGTTTCTGTGCCTTGGCAAATTCAAGTATTCATCTAGATACTCAAATACAGGTATTATGAGAATATTGTCCTTTACCTCTGATGATGTGTTCCAGATTCCAGCCACCCTCTCTGTGAAAATATTCTTCCTCATATCTCCTCTAAACCGCTTACACCTTATCCTAACTTATGCCTCCTAGTTTTAGATGTCTATGCTGTGGGGGAAAATATTCCACTATCAACCCTTTCTATATCCTCATCATTTTGTACACATCTATCAGATCCTCCCCAAGGCCTCCACCGCTCCAAAGAAAAGAAACTCAGCCCATCCAGTGTCATAACTGAAGTGTTCCAGCCCATCCAACATCCTGGTGAATCTCCTCTGCAGCTTCTCCAATTAAATCACTTGGGATGAGGGAGTACACTGGATCACCCAGGGCAAATGCATGGGGTTAAAGGAAGAACATGCAGACTCCACACAGTCCCACAGGTCAGAATTGAACCAGCTCACTGTAAGGAAGCAGCTCTACTGGTTGCTCCACTTTGCTGCTATTACTACTCTCTTCTCTCACTGCCTTATCACTGGCCTGCTCTGGCTCAGTTCTTTGTCTCTAAACCAATTCCCAAATCAGACATTCTCTGAGCCCTGTCATAGAACGAGTTTAACGGGTCGGGTGAGTGGAGAGGAAGAGTGAAAGAAAAGATTCAGGGATGTAATCATAGGGATGTAATCAAAGAAGAGATTCAGCATTGCCACCAACTCCTGAGAATGTCTGATCCATCACAGATTCAAGTAGAGAACCTCAAGGCCATATATCAATATCAGACAAAGTTGTGTGTAATCAGCAAAATAAGCACACCACCTCAGAAATGAACTGCCCGCATGCTTAGGTACTTCTTTCCCCGTCTGTGGAAGAGTCTGCGTGTGATTCGCATATTCACCTCAATTGCCAGCTCGGAACCCACTTAATTCACTTGGGATTCCCTAGATCATCCTCCATCCTGAGAGAAAGCCTGAAAATAATAGCTGCTCTTCTCTCTCAGCCTTTAAGTTCTTCCTTCCCTCCAGTTTATCAGGGCTGCTATGCCCACTACTGAGGTTCTTTAATCATCCAAGCTGATCTCTTGTCTGTTTAGGTTTGAATAAATCCTGTGGAAGATTATATCTTGCTTGCAAATTAGAATTTAATTGTTCCATCTTGGTACACATGACAATTAAACATTCTTGACTCTTTTCAATCTTGATGTAATCAAATCAGCAAATGACCATCAACAAAACCTCTTCCTAGTCTGAGGGGAAAAAAGCAAATTAATGGTACCCCTGAAACACATGGTTAGAAATGAGTAATGTTAAATTTGACAAAGTCCTATTTCCACTACTTCATCAGAAGGGATGACATAAGTGATAGGAGCAGAATTAGGCCATTCAGCCCATCAAGTCTACTCCGCCATTTAATCATGCCTGATCTATCTCTCCCTCCTAACCCCATTCTCCTGCCTTCTCCCCATAACCTCTGACACCCATACTAATCAAGAATCTATCTATCTCTTGCCTTAAAGATATCAATTGATGGCCTCCACAGCCTTTTGTGTCAAAGAATTCCAGTTTCACCACCCTCTGAATAAAGAAATTCCTCCTCATCTCCATCCTAAAGGAACATCCTCCTTTAATTCTAAGACTATGACATCTAGTCCTAGACTCTCCCACTAGTGGAAACATACTCTCCACATCCATTCCATCCAAGCCCTTCTTTCTGTGGTCACGCAGTAACAATACTTCCAAGGGCATAACCAGGATGAGTTACCTTTCATTCATGCTTGAGCTTGAATTAGGATTCAGCTGTGCGTCCACTGGTCACACTGATGGTGATGCAGCACCGTATGCCTTGGGGAAACTCTCTCCAGGGGGTGGTGACAGAAGAATGGTTCAACAAGGCCCATTTACAGTCAGTAGGCAGCTCATCAACTCAAATATCCACTTTATTACATTTTATTGCAACCTGCAATTTCTCATTTTCAGCAGTTACATCAGTACAATACTCTCCCATCTCCTGCCAGGCCAGTGAGCTAGTCTCACCAAGGCTGGGGTAAATTGTCTGTGGGCCCTGGAATTACACATCGTTCACTCGACCATTGTTGAATCCTTTTTGTCTCTTATTCTGCTGTTTAAATTAGTTGAGCAAATAAATAAAATAAATGAGCAAACAAATAAATAAATACATTGTGAGGGGCAATGGGGAGGTAGTGAACATGAACTCAAAGAGCAAGGTAGAATGGAGTAACTAACACTGAACTTAACTGAAACACAGGGTCAACCCAAAATTGGGCCCAAACTCCAGTACTATTGGCAATGCAGGCTTTTCAAGAGAGCAATTGCAGGGATGCTTAGCTTGCTGGTGGCTACAACTACCCAGCAACAACTGTGGAAACTTTAACATCACTCTCCCAGCTTGCATGGGTGCTTTTTAAAAACATGCAAAAATGATTTTACTTTTCATCATCAGCCCTTGAATAATAGTGCTCATTTTGGTCCGATTTCTGTCCAAGCAGCTAGTGTAGGCATCAGGTTCTAATGACGTCGGACAACCACATTAATGAACGGTCATCGTCCAGAACTTGTTTCTCCTTCCACAGATCTTGCCCAACTTTGTGACTGCATTCTCTGCATAGCAGCACCATGCCGATGGGTGTAGCCCAATGATTCATTGCTTTGAATGCACCCTGATGTGGAGTCTGCTTAGCCCATTAAAAGCACTCTCCTTTTTGTTCCAGTTTTCTTGCCCTTTCCGATGCTCCCTTCACATTTATATCCAATTCTCTTTTAAAAATGTATTTAGTCTTCTTCTCCATTTGTTCAGGTTGCTTGTTCGCTCCTCCTCTTGGTTCTTTGGCTGAAGCGTGTGGTGACTAAACATTCTGGCACAACAGTGTCGTCCTATTGACCCCATCTAAACACCTGCACTAAATATCTACCTCCTGATCCTGAAGAGTATTCCCAAATTCTCCAGTCTCCATCAAACAGGTGCTTATCCCTGGTCCCATTCTGGAAAATCTCCTCTTCGAGCTCACATAATCATTGGGAAAATGGCCCAAAGACTACATACAGAGGAACATCCATTCTTTTTCATTCAAAGATCTGACACACCGCTGCTTTGCCTGCCAGCCCAGTTATAATAGGTCTATACATCTGTAACCCTTGTGTGTGAAGATTCTTACAGAGCCCAGAGATACAGTTTCAGCAAACCTTGCAGATCTGGCACTGTGTTGCTTCACAATGGGACTGCCCACTTAAACCCACACCACTGAGATGCAACACTGCTTGGAGCATGCCCTCAAATGGGGCTCTGCCTTCGCGTTCAAAGGTGCATAAAACTGAACTATCATTTGCACTAACAGAATGATATCAAACATCCCCTTGGTCATACAGCGTGGAAACAGGCCCTTTGGCCCAACATGCCCCATCTACACTAGTCCCACCTGCCTGCGTTTGGCGTATATACCTCTAGATCTAACCTATCCATGTACCTATCTAAATGCTTCTTACCTCCTCCAGCAGGTCGTTCCATGCACCCACCACTCTTTGTGTAAAGAAATTTCCCCTCAGGTTCCTATTAAATCTTTCCTTCCTCTCCTTAAACCTATGTCCTCTGGTTCTCGATTCTCCTACTCTGGGCTAAAGACTGTGCGTTTACCTGATCTATTGCTCTCATGATTTTGTACACCTCTAAGATCACCCCTCATCTTCCTGCACTCCAAGGAATAGCGTTCTAGCCTGCTCAACCACTTCCTATTGCTCAGGCAACATGTCCTGGCAACATCCTCAAGGGATGTTATAGTGATTTGACAACATTGATCTGCAATCATTAAAACAATTTGTGTCTTTTTTTGTTTTGGGTGCTTCACATGCATAAACTGGTTGTAGCTTTTCTTCTATTATTACAATGCTGAATGGGCCATCTATCACTTTGGGATATTCTGTGCAAGTCCAAACAGGAATACAAGCTCTTCCTGCACTGTGGTCAATTACTCAAGGGTAGGAGGTTGGCAGCAGGTAGAATGGAGGCATTCGTAAGAACGGAGCAATGGGTTTTTGAAGGCTCTAAGTAACTCTGAAATTTGGCTCTCTAAATAATTGGCCTATGGTCATGAGTTAGCTGATTTGCAAAATCTTTGCTTTAACATAGTTCCTGGTGCAGAGATCTGCATAGCCTCGGGAAAATGGGGACATTACAACCCTTGCTACCAAAGGTGAAATTCAGTGATGGGAACTGTAAACTCCAAGTTTATCCTTTGGTGTTTTTCACACTTCTTTACCTACAATCCCAGAAGTAGCTTTCTGCGGCTTCATTGGCCAAGGGAAAGTGGTTTCACTCTGACTGCCCAAGGTGCACATGGGAGGGACGGGAAGGGACAGTGGAGAGAGAGGCCATGTATACTAGTTTGCAGAGTCCATCAGAGGTATTGCAATGAAGTGCCAATGTTCAGGAGGTGGAGAGGGAATCTGAAAGCTGCAATCAAACTCACGCAGAGTGCATAAATAATACTTTTTTTAAATTGCTCTGTCGGGGGAGCTATCAGAATGAATGACCGGCAAAAGAATGAAAATTAACACAAGTAAGCCCTTATTTATATAGCAAGTATTTGGGGTCTGGAATGCACTAACAAAGGGAGACAGGTCCTTCTGTTGCGTTCAGAAGGGAGCTGGCATGAAATGTAAAGTATTCACGGAGTTGTGGTGACAGACAATTGCTAGATTGCTCTTAGATAGAGTCCGCACACATGTGATAGGCTGAATCGCCGCCTTCCTGCGATCTCCGGTTGAATGGTTATTGTTATGAGTTGAGAGCAGTGTGGAAGGGGCATGTTGTGGGTCGATGCATTGCAGTTACCAGCTCGTTACCCTGCTGTCACTGGCTCTTGGCATATGCAGAGTATGGAGGGGGCTGCTCCTGTGTGTGAGGAAAGAAAAGGAAAGTGAGTAACATCACGACACAGGTAGAAGCAGCTCGAGAACAAGGGCTAGAAAAATTGCAGCAGACAAACAAACGTTTTAACTCTGTCACTTCTCTCCACCCGACCTGGCGGAAATTGACCAGAGTTTTAAAGTGCAGTTAACATGAGACCAATTACTTGCCCCATCAAGTCTGCTCTCGTTTCTTTCAGCTGGATCCCAACCTAAGCTGCGATTTTGAGCAGGTTCGTAGAGTTATCCCTTACACAAGTCGAATGTGTCAGTTATACTGGCTTCAGTTCCCCTCTGCTCAACTGCACGTTATGAGCAGAGGAGTGCTCGTGAGTCTCCACATTAACTACTGAGGGACAACAAGATAGTTGAATTATCCTTGTAATCCTCACAATGATTCCTAAAAAAACTCTCTCTTTGGGTCCCTTGCCAAAGCCAACTGTTCCAGCCACAGCCTAGCCAACACTGTGTAACAGTTGTGCTCAAAGACACAGACTTGAAGTCAAAGATATAACGTTAAAGATTTACAACTACCTATCTTTGCTCCGTAACCTCCAACATCTTCACATAATGAAAGGCTGCTTCCTCTCAGGAATAAGGAGTAATTGTCAAGATACTCGGTCCAAGTACCTCCCCTCTCCTTTCCCCTGCACACCCCAACCCCAGTGTACATCTATCTCTCCTACCAACCCAGTCACCCTGCTCCTGTATCACCCCCATACACTCCTCTCCCATCCACTAGTCCCATATTTCTTTCTATCCCATCTTTTTCCGGCCCTTTACCCTTCCACCATATTACTCCTCCAAGGACTGTTTCTGGCTGCACGAAGAACTTCAATAGTGATCCAAGTCCTTCCTTTTGTTTGCACTGGTATTATGATTATTAATTTATTGATTTAAAAAAAATTATTATATGTCAGCTGTGATTTATTTTGCATTTACAGGCCTGTTAAGCCACTGCAAGTCAGACTTTGTGACAATTAAACACACTTGGCTCTTGACTTGACTTAAATTCCTCTCACTGCTTCGAGACTGATTCACTTTGCCAAACCATTTCCAAGTCTAATAAAATTAGCCTTATCCCACACCTCCTCCCTCAAATTGAGAAAATTAACCCCCAAAATTCTGGAGACAGAAGAAAAAATTAACAATTACCAAACAAACCATTTGGCAGATCACTACAGCATGTGCAGTTAAACCGAGAATGTTAGTTCACCAAAATTAACAACATTAATCCAAAGATTTCTAGGAAACATGGATCTATGTAATTTCCTACATTTTTATTTACAATTAACACTTGAGTGGATTTTGCTATTTGCCCACCTCCTCTATAAACTTTAAACACTATTATTACTGTGTCATAGATTATCTAAAAACCGTGGCTCCCAAGTTGTGGTCTGCAGACTCCTGGTGGTCAGAGGGAAAATAATTATGAATAAAATAAAGAGGAGACTGTTTGGCCCATCAAGTCTATATCTGTTTGTCCTAAAGCAATAGAGGAATCTACATTCCTGCTCTGTAACATGTTCTCTCCCACCTCAATCAACTCTCCCTGATTCTCTTGTCACCCACCTGCACTAGGGAGTAATTTACTATGGCCAGCTAACATACCAACTAACAAGGCTCTGGGATGTGGGAGGAAACCGGAGGAACTGGAGAACGCACCAACTCTTGCAGACAGCAGCAGAGTCAGGACTGAACCTGCGTTAGAGCTATGAGGCAGCAGCACTAACTGCTGTGTTAATGCCATCTGATTACTTCGGACTCATGGGGGTCCCATCAGGAAAATACAGCATGCTTCTGACTGGGACTCCGGTGGCTGCCGAGGAGATCTCTAGCAAATGTATTAAATGCAGCATGCAACGGAATAAGTCACACAAAGGATCCAAGAGGCAAATAGAGTGAGAGGCTGAGGGAGTGGCAGCCCAGGCTGGGGGTGAAGCAGGAGGATCCCTTGTTGGACAAATCTAGGTAGGATAATCCACCACGTAGGAATTACGAATGATGTCTGTGTTGGATCTGCACCCAATGTTTAGGCCTCTGTTACCCAGGTAACGGCTGCCATCTTGATTAAACGAATAAGATTCTAAGGGGGATTTTGACAGGTTGGATACCGAGAGGATGGTTTCGCGAATGGCATCATTTAGGCTTTCTTTTTATTGCTTCTCATTGTTGACTGTGGGTAACGTAATTTTGTCGAAAAACATGCTTTTGGATGACAATAAAGGCTATTCTATTCTAGAACCAAGGGGTGCATTGCTTGATGTTAAAACTGAGTGCCTGAAATGGGAAGTGTTGACATTCCAGCAGGGTTACTGGAAAGTGATAAGCTTTAAATTAAAAATGTTTGCCATCAGAAAGAGCCACACTGCCCACTTCCCTGTCCATTCTTACCATGGGCACATACGTAATGGGAGGGTTTGGCTGTCGCCCGTTTACACCTCCATCCCCTTCTGCAAAACTCAATGGTGCTAAAAAAAAACAAGGAGTTACTCCATATGTACTGTTGAACACAAAGTTGCAGTAACATCCAGCAATGGCTTCCAAAGCCACACAATAACCCCCCATCCCAACATAGAGGCTGATGGTGGTGCTATTGATTCTCATTCTGTACTGAGTTAGCAATGTCTCACTGCATTGATGCAGGGCTCGAGTGAGACCGCACCTGAATTATCGTGGGTAGGTCTGTTCTCACTGCCTAAAGATGGATACACTTGCAATAGAGCGAGCACAGCAAAGATTGAATCCTGGGAATGGGTTTGTCATATGAAGAGAGGTTATGCAAACTGGGAGAATATGGTATCATCTTATTGAAATCTGCAGTATATTGTTTTACAATGCATGATAGAGTTGATGCAGGAATGGTGTTTCCCCTGCTTTGGAATTCAAGAACCAGAGGTCACAATCTCAAAATAAGCAATTGGCTACTCGGTACTGAGAGATGAAGGGGGCTTACCAGCAGGAGCCAGAGTAGGCATGAAAGGGCTTGATGGGATAGTCTTGCTTGTGTTCCTTGTGCAAGAGCAGTCTGCAAGAAGATGCATCTGTCTTGCACTTCCGGTGGAGGGAATGAATGCTTAGGGTGATGGGAGGGGCAATGCCAGTCAGGGATTTGCTTTGTTCTGAATGGTGTTGGGTTTCTTGAGTTGCTGGCACTGTACTAATCCAGGCCAATGGAGGGTATTTCATCATGCTTCTGGTGAAACCACTTTGTTGTTTCTTGACATCACAAAGGGCATATCGATATGTCTGAAGACTCATTGCCTTCTGTGGGGTGGGGATCTTGGGAGGAAATGAGGGGAAAACCACTCAGCACTTGTGGCTGCGCATGTTTGCCAATGCTTCAGTCACACCTTTAGCACTCTGCCACCTTTGAAGCATTCTTTGCCAATTCCTCCCATCCTTCTACTTAATTGTCCACCACCATTCATGACTGTACATAGCAGAACTATAGATGTTTGACCTGATCCATTGGTGTAGGGTTGCTTAGCCCTGTTAACTAGATGCCGTGTTTGCTGTTTTGCACATGTCCTTTGCTGCATCTTCATCTTCATCATTACTAGGTACACTCGATGCCATGTCCTCATGCCCTGGTTTGATAGTAATGGTCTTTTATCTGTAATCTCATGGACCTACTGCACTATATTATATTACATTGCGATGCTTAAATGTGATATACATCTTCTCTGGGGAAAGAGCGAGAATAGGTTCAACAACAATAGCAAGCATGGATACGCTATCCAGTTATAGACAATCACACAGCCCTGGGTGCACTGTGGCACAGATATGCCAATCACTGGCATGCATTCACCCATTTTGCTGCCACATCCTAAAGTCAAAGCACAGAAAAGTGTAAAAGATTTCAGAAGCACGAATTTACCTGTAGGCATCTGTTGCCCTCCATCCCCCGCTGGAAGGATCATTGGTCCTGGATACGGGGGTGGTGGCATATAGTTCATTGTACCCTCTGTGGAAGATGGTCCTGGGTAATATCCCACTGCAGCAATGAAGGAGGTAGGTAAGTAACATATAAACAAGTACAACAGAATCACAGATCCCAGTTCTCCACATCCCAAAATAAGGAATCCCCCGCTTCACCGCCATCCATCCCTTCTTAGCCCTGAAGTGGAGTTTATGGATTTGGATTGATTCTTGTTCTAAACTGCAGTGATAATTTTTTTAAAGTTGCCTCAGATTCCTTGGCACAAAGAGTTATTATAAATAACTGACCAATAGCCCCAGCTTCTGGTAGGTTTAGTGCATTTACTAAATCAGGACAAGTTCAAACTTGGCCAGGATTCAACCCCCTGCTTTTTGGTAATTAGGAAGAATAAGAAGCGGCACTCAAGAAAACTGGTCCAAGAAATAAGAGATTAAGAGGGAGAACACACAGTGGAACCTGTGAACTTTCATTGCCACTGATACTTTGCTCAACAACCATCCTCTGAATGGGTTTTGGAGGGGTAGGAGCCAACACCGTGTCACAGCCAGGTACAATTTTGTCCAGACTCATTGCAGAACAAATGATCTAATAAACACCAGCAGGAATTTGAGCTCCCTTCCACTCTCAGGAGGCACGTGTTAAATCTATCAGAGGTGAGAAAATGGGACTGAACAGAAGCAGAGAAACTGTCTTCCACAACAAAAGGCAGTAATTATCAAAGCAAAAGTTGTCTCCATAAACGCCAATTCTGGAATTGCAAGTGGGTGGGTTGCTCCTTTTCTCATGTTTATTTGCTGCTGGATATTTTGGAGAGGTATGGATAAATAATCAAACTATCTTACATCCTAGAGCAACATGTTCCAGTAGAGTAAATCAAGAGACCTTCTGCTCCAAATGTCTAAACGTTGAACACATGAAATGCTTATGCAAAATTACGTGACTACAAAATCAAGAATGTAATTAAATTGTTTTTAGCATTTAGTTTAAATATTAAGGAATTTGCCCATTATAATCCAGAAAAATGTTGAGCAGTCAATTGCATTGCAGCATCTATTAAAAAATTTATCATGAGAATTAATGGGCACAAATCGAGAAAACGGGTTACAGGAAAATGGGTGGAGATTCATGGCATTGCTCTCAAAGTTGGCATATTCTGTGAGCTGAATGCTCCCCTTCTCTATAAAATGGGAGAAATAATACAATTATCCCTCAAAGGATTCTGAATGTCTAGATTGAGCGAGGTACCTCTGAAATAATGAATTGTTCCTTAAACGGATAATGTTCAACAGATCAGAAGATGGATTAAGACTTACATTACATTACGATCAGTCAAACATTATGACCACCTGGCTCATATGCTGTTGGTCCTCCATGTGGAACCCCATAGGCAGCAAGGTGCGATGCACTGTGTATTGTGACACATTCTTCCCGTGACCACCATTAAAATTTTCTGTGACTTGTGCCACAGTAGACCTTCTGTCGGTTCGGACCAGACGAGATAGCCTTCGTTGCCCTCGCGCATCGATGAGCCTTGAGTGCTCAACACCCTGTGGCAGGTTTGTGGTTTGTCCCTCCTCGAACCACTGTAGGTAGGTAGTACTCACCACTGCTGACCAGAAGCACCTGACAAGCCTTGCCATTTCAGAGATGTTCTGACCCAGTCATCCGGCCATAACAATTTGGCCCTTGTCAAAGTCGCTCAGGTCTTTACTCCTGCCCATTTCTCCTGCATCTACACATCAACTTCAAGAACTGACTGTTCACTTGCTGCCTAATATATCCCACCCCTTGACATTATAACAAGATAATCAATGTTATTCACTTCGCCTGTCAGTGGTCATAATGTTTTGGCTGATCGGTGTATCTGTGACTTTTATTTTCAATGCAGACAAATGATAGTGTACTAAAGAGCACAGTCGGAGAACTGAAGAAACAATAATCCTAAAAGCCATTCTGTTTACATTTTGATTCTCCACAGTTCAGTTAGTTCAGTTTAGTTTATTGTCACATGTACCGAAGTACAATGAAAAGCTTTTGTTGCATGCTAACCACCCATTTGCCACACCTGCTCAGTCTGTGAAATAATCGGTTCTATATATTAAGTGTCATTAAGTGTCCACCCATTAAGTGTCTTGTGTTTACTCTGGTTGATTCAACAAGGCAGTAGGGGGCTGACACAGACCAAGCCGTAGTGCTAAAGCACAGTTTATATTTGGAAAGATATCAACTTACCTGGAGGTGGGGGTGGGTAAACAAACATGGCAGATGGTGCTGGAGGGTACATTGGCACCTCCATGGGTGGTGCCATTCCACCTACACTGTTTGGCATGAAGGCATAGCAGCATACATCTGATTGGACTGCGCCCCTGGAAGCTGTAAGGTAATATTGATTCAGGGTTTAATAAACAACTGCCATTTTTCATAATTAGATGGAAGAATTCTCGATAGTTTGCAGTAAGAAATAAGCATATTGTATTCTCAAGGAAATCTTCTCAAGGAAATATCCAGTCTATTCTAACCATCAATCCCATGCATCATTTAAAATTTAATAACAAGACAGTGATATGCACTATTCTTCATGCGACACTATGAAAGTCTCCACAAATTCCACAGAAATTCTGCTCGTACAATTTAACGAAGAAACCCCAAAGTTGCCTACAATGTTTCCCAAACTGTTTGCAGCGTTCTCCAATAGAATCTACACGTCACTCAAACTGACTTGAAACGCAAGATGTTTAGGTATTAGTCGCACTACAAAACTCCACGTGCACAAGGTCTATGTGAGCTTTCAAAAGTTATAGAAACATAGAAAATAGGTGCAGGAGTAGGCCATTCGGCCCTTCGAGCCTGCACCGCCATTCAATATGATCATGGCTGATCATCCAGCTCAGTAACCTGTACCTGCCTTCTCTCCATACCCCCTGACCCCTTTAGCAAAAAGGGCCACATCTAACTCCCTCTTAAATATAGCCAATGAACTGGCCTCAACTACCTTCTGTGGCAGAGAATTCCACAGACTCACCATTCTCTGTGTGAAGAAATGTTTTCTCATCTCGGTCCTAAAAGACTTCCCCCTTATCCTTAAGCTGTGACCCCTGGTTCTGGACTCCCCCAACACCGGGAACAATCTTCCCGCATCTAGCCTCTCCAACCCCTTAAGAATTTTATATGTTTCTATAAGATCCCCCCTCAGTCTTCTAAATTCCAGCGAGTACAAGCCTAGTCTATCCAGTCTTTCTTCTTATGAAAGTCCCGCTATCCCAGGGATCAATCTGGTGAACCTTCTCTGTACTCCCTCTAAGGCAAGAACGTCTTTCCTCAGATTAGGAGACCAAAACTGCACACAATACTCCAGGTGCGGTCTCACCAAGGTCCTGTACAACTGCAGTAGAACCTCCCTGCTCCTAAACTCAAATCCTCTTGCTATGAATGCTATTATTTGCACAGAGATACTTCAAAATAGCATGGATTGGTGGCGAATCGGTGGAATTCATTGCCACAGAAGGGTGTGGAGGCCATCAATGGATATTTTTTAAGCGGAGATTGATAGATTCTTGATTAGTATGAATGTCAGGGGTTATGGGGAGAAGGCAGGAGAATGGGGTTGAGAGGGAAAGATAGATCAGTGATGATTGAATGATGGAGTAGCCTTGATTGGCCGAATGGTCTAATTCTGCTCCAATAATTTATAGACATGAATTTCAAATTATTTTTTATAATATTTCAGCTACTATTATAATCATTCACATTCTTTTTGTTTAGTGCTCTGTTAAGTTTTGAAATCAAAGTTGTGCTTTTCCTTTCTAGTTTGCTGTACGTGAGTGATTCGACGATCTGCATAGCCAGTCTGTTGACCACACAGCTGCAGGAATGGATGCCTTGGAGCAGAGGTTAGTGGTAAGCTGCAGCCTCACCACTGATCATACTATCTGGCCCACTAGCTGCTGGAACCCAAGGACCCATGATCTTCTGATTCAGGGGTGCGAGCCACAGCTGACAGGCAAATTACAGGGAGGAGTGGATCCTCCAGATTGACATCCTGCTGTTGGAAACATGGCATAGCAAGAGGCAACAGTTTTGAAGCATACTAAGAGACAAGACATAGAGAAGGAAAGTACAAACAACCAAGTGGGAGTAGGGCTTAAAGACAATGAGGGAGGAGGCTCAAATCTGCAGGATGAGAGGGGAAGCGGTACCCTGTTGAGCTGCCCGTAACATCAGCTGGCCAAATTCAATGGCTCCTCCATTGATGAAGGTAAGTTTAAAGGTTGCACAACCTTCCCATCCTCCTGTGGAGAGAAAAGGGGTTAGAATTCAATGGAAAGAGAAAAAGGATTTCACCAAAGCCAGAACCTCAGATTACTAAGCGCTCTGGTCACAGGGAGCCAGTTAGACAGCACCGAAACAAGTCGTTCAACCCATTGAATCTTCAGCCAAAATCAAGCATCAATCCCATTTACACCAATCCCATTTTATTCTTAAAAAAAACACCAAGTGTTGGAGTAACTCAGCAGGTCAAGCAGCATCTCTGGGGAGCATGGATAGGCAAGTCAAGTCTGAAAAAGGTACCCAATCTGAAATATCACCTATCCATGTTATCCAGAGATGCTGCCTGATCCGTTGAGTTACTCCAGTACTCTGTCCTTTTTTGTAAATGAACATCTGCAGTTCCATGTTTCTCCATTTTATTCTTCCCATATCTCTATCAACTTCCAACAGATTCCACAACCACATAACTTACTACCAATTAACTTATTAACCCGCATTTCTTTAGGACATGGGAAGAAAGCCACATTAGCCGTTTGACATTTGCACGCTGCCGCATTATAACATTACTCAGGCACTGGCAAGGTGCAATCTGTACATTATTAACACAGAACTCTATTGCTCCTCCACGACTTCCATTTTATCAGCCTACTGATCCATATTCTTCCCAATAACGCCAGTGATATCAGTTGTTTGTCCCTCACTTGCTTCTACTAGTTGTAAATAAGCAAGGTAAATGACAATAAGCAAGGTTTCTCCCCAAATGCATGCACCACTGATTCTCGTTACCCTTGCTCACCATTTGGCTCGGCATTGATGGTGCCTTTGATGTAGTTTGCCCCAAGCACTGGTTGTTTAATCTCACATCCATTCATCAAGTAAAACGGCATTGTGAATGATGTCAGTGCTTCTCTGTTCTCTTTTGCCACAAAGATGAGCTGCCAAAAAAAAGACACAAGATGCCATCGCTTAGGATATGAGGAGCCTGGCAATAAATGCAGGCAATGAGAGTCCTAGCCTGTCACAGCTTGGCAGGTCACCTTACAGAATAGAACTGAGTTTCCTGCAGACATAATCATGGGTCTCGGGCTAGGGGTGTGAGTTAGACAGCACGGTATCAGCATTGTCTCTGTTGATGGGGTCCTAGCACTGTGCTGGGGTCCTGGGATTAGCACATACACTGTTGGTAGCGTCACAGTGTTAGCACAGACCCGATCACTGCCTGGAGCTAGGTTTCTGGTATCAGCATCTGTCGCTGAGCTTTGGGTCTCTGCTGGGGGGGGGGGGGGGTTGACGGTGTGAGTACAGACCCAGTCTCTGCTGGGAGCTGGGGTCCTGGTGACAGCACAGACCAGTCACTGCTCAGGTGGGGTCCTACTATCAGCACAGACCCAGTCTCTGGTAGACGCTGGGTCTCTGATGGAGTTGGACATTGGAACAGGTTAGTTGCTGACAGGGATGAGGTTCTGGTAAAGGCAGACCAGTCTCTGCTGCGGTGTGGGTCTGGGTATCAGCACAGTCTCTGCTGATGGGGTCCTAGTCTCTGCTGACCTAGTCTCTGCCAGGAGATGGATTGCATGTGTCAGCACAAACTAGTTATTGTTCAATTTGGCGTCCTGATATCAGAAGAGACCCGTCTTTTCTGGCCATTAGGTCCCTGATGGAGGTGTGGTCCCAGCGTTAAGGCTAGTCTCTGACAGGGTTTGGAGTACAGGTCTCAGCACAGACCAGTTATTGTTCAGTTGGGGTTCTGGTATGAGCACAGACCTATCTTTACAGAGCGCTGGGGTGTTGTCCCAGCATTATTGATAGTCTCTGACAGGGACGGGGTTCCTGAATCAGTTAATCAATGACAGTTCTAATAACCTGCAAACTGGAATCATTAACTTTGTTTCTCTGCCGATGCTGCCTGACCAAATGAGTATTTCCAGCATTTCCTGTTGAATTTCAACTTTCCACCGTTTAACTTTGACACATCACGTACTTGGTAGGGCATCAGGTAAATAGTTCCCTTCCTTGAGCTTCTGAAAGCTTCCACATTGCTGCTGAACTCACTGAACGACAGCGCCACATGATCCTGAGACATCAACACACTGCAGGCACAGGAAACAGGCAACATCAGACTCGCACAGGGACACCAGCTTCTTCAAATGCCTGCCACCACTTATTTTTCCTGTCACAAGCCCGTTGCTTTTAGAAGACAACATATGAAATACTCTCTACATGTGTAAAATTGCCATAGATAACGCCCACTGGTCCAAAGAAAATTATTTTACACGTGTGGACTGTTATCCCTCACATAAATACTTGAAAACATAACAGATATTATACTCAAGGAATAGATCAATGTGTATTAAAATTCTACCTAAATTAGATAAATATTTTGTACTGAATGCATGCTTTTTCCTTCCTTTATCACACCAGGCCCTTCGGCCTTCCTGGTGACGTGATTGTGGTTGGACACTGTGCCTTCTCACCCCTACCCTTGTGCTGCTGCCTGACAGAAATTGACACCGGGAAGTGATAAGGGTTGGCCACAGAGCTCAGCAGATCCTCGAGAGCTAACAAGGGTAGCAACAGATCATTGTTGTCTGCAAGTTCCAGGCTGTTTGCTGAGAGTGTGGGGCAGCACAGCAGCACAGTTGGAAGGCCCACAGTCTAACAGCTAACAAGACCCGGGTTCAACTCCAATCGTTGGTGCTGTCTGCATGTTCTCTATGTAATTGTGCGAGTTTCCTTTTGGTGCTCCAGTCTCCTCCCACATCCTAAAGACGTGTGGGTAGGTAGATTGATTGATCGCGAAAAATTGCCTTTAATGTGTAGTTGAATGATAGAATCTGTAGGACGATGAGAATGTGTAGGGAAATGGGAACAAAATGCTGGAGTAATTCAGTATATTACTGTAATAAAAGAGTAAAAAAGGAACTGCAGATGCTGGTTTATACCAAACATAGACACACGTAACTCAGAAGGTCAGGCAGCATCTCTGAAGAACATGGATAGGTGACATTTCAGATCGGGCCCCTTCTTCAGTCCCTACCCGAAATGTCATGTATCCATGTTCTCTAGAGCTGCTGCCTGACCTTCTGAGTTAAGTGTGTCTATCTTTGGTATAAACCAGCATCTGCAGTTCCTTTTTATTATTAAAAAAATGGCATTGGTGTAGAATGGGTTTGAACAGGTAGTTACTGGTGTGCATGGATTCAGTTTTTTGACTGGCCCGTTTTCATGTTGTTATTGTTATTATTGGAATTCCTCACAGCAGATTGTTCCTGCCGACCATATATTAGGTCTATATGGACATAGACCATATAAGTTTATGTATAACAGACTTATATGGTCACCCAGCTATAAGAAGAGTATCAGTAAACTGGAAAGGGTGCAAAAAAGATTTACAAATAGATTACTGGATCTGGAGGGTTTGACTTTTCAGGAGAGGCTGGTTCTTTTTTCCCCCTGAGGATTGGATGCTGAGCAGGCAACCTAATAGAGGTAAATAAAAACATGGGCATTCTTAAGGTGAATAGCCAGTCTTTTCCCTGGGTAAAGGAGTCTAAAGTAGAGGGCACAGGTTTAAGGAAAGAGGAGAACGGTTTAAAAGGGATCTGAAGGCAATCTTTTCACGCAGCAGGGAGTGCATACATGGAACGAGATCCCAAAGGAAGTGGTAAAGGCAGGTACATTTAAAAGACACTCAGACAAGTATCTGGATAGGAAAGATTTGGAAGGATATGGACCAGTAGTAGACACGTGGAACTAGCTGGACTATGCAACTTGGTGGGCATAGGCCAGAGTTAAGCTGAAGGGTCTGATTCTGTGCTATATAGATCTGTAAGTCTACATGGGCAGAGACTGGTTTCTCTTAGTATAAAGAGAAAAAAACAGGGATTTAAAAGAGACCCCCCCCCCCATTACATTTAGACAGCACCTGCACATGTACTTGAACTGTGTGCAGCAGGGTTGGAAAATCGGGCAAGGTGGACAGCATGGGCACGATGGGCAGAGCTGCCTCCTCCCGTGCGGAGGTTGTCCATACTGCCGAGGGCGGGTGGAGTGGGGAGGGAAGGGGGAGGAGCAGTCGAGGGAGGGCTCGGGGAGTGCAGTGCGGACCTGGGGTCAGGGGCCTGGAGGAGGGATGGGCAGGGAGCCGGTGGATGGTCTGGTCGGGACGAGGCGGTGCTGTAGGCCTCTCCCGTCATCGTTATCCATTATCACTGACCGCAGCATCACTAATGAAGAACCCAAACACAGAATCAGTGACAATCGTGGTGAATAACCACAGAGTGCTGCCCGGCCGGCGCTCCCCGGGCCCGCTGCTGAGGTACCTGCCGCGGCATACGTCGGCCCCTCCGTTCAGCGCCATCGCCCGCCGTCCGTCGGAGCACCGCTGGGAACGCAAGGTCACCCTCTTAAAGGGGCAGCCCCGCTCCGCCCGTCCTCCGACTGCAGCCCCGCCTCTTAAAGGGGCACCCACGCTTCCTTCCATCTCCATCCATACCAAAGATACTAGAGGAGCACGATGAACCACTCCGTCGAAATCGCCTACACTGAGGTGTAGTACGCAAAGGAGCGGAACGTCCGCCATTTTAGTAGGCAAAACCCGCCGTTCTTTTTGCCTCTCGCAGTGTAATCAGTGTTGTGGGGGAACAGTATGTGTGATGATACCATTACAATGCAGAATATATCTTATCGATCAATTCACAGATTTTTGTTTAAAAAAAAAAGTCTCTGCAAGTTTCTGCCTACTAAAATGGTGCCATGACATACTACGGTTTTTAGGGTCGAGTGATCTATCCTGCTCTGCTCTATGATCCATACTCATTCTTCCCATGATTGCCCGTGTGACAGCTTGCGAAAGAGCAAGAGAAAGTGTGAATTTAATTTACTTATTATATATTATCTGTGTGTATTGTGTTTACAGGCCTATTAATGCAACAAGTTACTCCAGGTTTTTGTGTCTATCTTCGGTTTAAATCCAGCATCTGCAGTTCTTTCCTATACGTAATAGCTTAGTGGGTCAGGCAGCATCTGTGGAGGGAATGGATATGCAATGTTTCAGGTCGGAACCCTTATCAGACTGGAGGAGAATTTCTTCAAAGAAGGCACAAATCGAGATTTTGCAGTGGAACATTAAAATATATCATATATATATACAGCCGGAAACAGGCCTTTTCGGCCCTCCAAGTCCGTGCCGCCCAGCGATCCCCGTACATTAACACTATTCTACACCCACTAGGGACAATTTTTTAAAAACATTTACCCAGCCAATTAACCTACATACCTGTACGTCTTTGGAGTGAGGACGCAATGAACTGCAGGTACTGGAATCTTGTACGAAACACAGTGCTAGAGTAACTCAGTGGGTCAGACAGTATCTGTGGAGGGAATGGATAAGCAACGTTTCAGATCAGAGCCTGAAGGGTCCCAGCCCGAAACATTGCCTATCCATTCCCACCAGATACTGCCTGACCCGCTGATTTGCTCCAGCAGTATTTTGCTCAAGATTCTCACATCTGCAGTTGCTTTTATCTCCAATCTAGACTCGTCAGCCTGGAGAAACAGCCTCCCTGCAAGAAGGTTGTGCTTTTCAATGAGATCACCTTTCATTCTTCTAAGCTTCAGAAAACAAAGATCTAGCCTAATCAATCTCTTGTTATTTAACAAACCCCCCAGTCCTAGCATCAATCCAATGAATCTTCAAAGCAAAGCAACCCTGTCCTTTTTAGATAAGTGTGGACAATGTTCTTGGCACAATCTCACCAAGACAATACACTACAGAAATTGCTAACTCCAAATCCACTCCAGCAGACAATGGGAATTAGAGCAGGAGGTGCAAACATTGGTGATGCTGCAGTCAGCCACAGTGGAACTGCATAAAGAGGGAAACGAGCTATGGCAGAAAAGTTGCGCTATTCCAGAAAGTTCCTGCAACTCAGACTGACTATATGATAAACAATTATACGTAACTGTCAGGCGAGGCAAAAAATCATGTGGAAAAGTTCAAGTGATGTCTAAGTGTGGCAAATGCATTGGACACACTGGAATGAAGTTATTAAAAGCCAAGTTGCTGATGTTGAAAATGTGAAATAAAAAGTGTGCTGTAAATATTTGGCATCCATGAAGAACCCGTAAAAAGAAGCAGTGAAGCCGACTAAAGTTACATGGTTAAGTGATCCCAGTCATGTTGTACATCACAAAATGAACTTGTATATGAGATAGTCAGACTTTATTTCTAGTTTCCAGGAAATGTTTATAGACTGATTTCCAATCCAACATGTAATTGATTGCATCGAATTACCACAACTCTGTCAACCATCATCCTGCCAGGTATGGTGTTGGTCTGTTCCGGGTGAATGTCCCCAGGCCCATGCAGATGTCTCTCGGTCGACTGTGATTTTAAACAGAATCTTGTAATCCATGTTAAATAGGAAGGTGAATTGTCAGTTACTTATCTCTTCCTTCTGCTTGTGGATGAGAGTGCCCTTCCTCGTGAATTCTGACATTTCATTGGTCTCTCCCAGCGGACTAGGCCCATCGCAGCCAAGTGCAACTTGGCCAGGAACCCATTGCTTTCAAGAGCATTTTCTTTCTAAAATGAATAGACTGCATCAACTCATCTAATGGTTGGCTTAGACTCTCTCATTTGCTGCATCCAAGATTGAGGATAGGAGGTTCTGCAAGGCTATCGCTTCTAATAACATCAGTCTTTAGGTTTCATGTTATCTTGAAGCACCCATGAGTTTGTTTTTTTAAAGGCATTTTAATGAATGTTCAAGTATGCATCAAACTTTACTGGAGTTGTCACTGCCTCATGGAGTATGCACTGTGCAATCAATATTTTAGTATATTACCTCATGGCCTTTTTATGCACAGACTTCAAAGTGCTGCTGCCACGCAGCTCCAGTAACTCATGCTTGAGCCTAACATCTGGTGTCATTTGTAGGAGTTTGCATGTACTCCCTATGACCATGTGGGTTTCTTCCCACTTTCTATACATACACTGGCAAGTTAATTTGCTGCTTTACATTATCTCCAGGTTAATGGTAGGAGAACTGAGGAGAAATGGTTGCTTTCATATCATATCATCATATATATACAGCCGGAAACAGGCCTTTTCGGCCCACCAAGTCCGTGCCGCCCAGCGATCCCCGTACATTAACACTATCCTACACCCACTAGGGACAATTTTTACATTTACCCAGCCAATTAACCTACATACCTGTACGTCTTTGGAGTGGGAGGAAACCGAAGATCTCGGAGAAAACCCACGCAGGTCACGGGGAGAACGTACAAACTCCTTACAGTGCAGCACCCGTAGTCAGGATCGAACCTGAGTCTCCGGCGCTGCATTCGCTGCAAAGCAGCAACTCTACCGCTGCGCTACCGTGCCGCCCACTTTGTGAGACAACAGTTTACAGAAAAATAAGTGGGGGAGTAGGGTTGATGTAAATATTCTGAGGGCCAGCATGGACTCGATTGGCTAAATTGCTACATAATATGATAAAAGGAAACCTTCAGGACTTTCCAAAGTGTTTCACAGGCAATCAAGTATGTTTGAAGTATGATCATTCCTACAATTTAGAAATGCATACAAGATCCCATTAATTTAAGATATCAGAATATTCCCACCATGAAAAAAGACCTCAGATTTTGACAAACTAGAAAAGTGTGAGTGAACTCAAGGATGAAGCAATTTGCCCTCATAACATTTTCCAGTTGGTAAAAAGCCAGTAGATGGAATAGAGGCACTCACTCAACATTGAACATTGCTTTATTTTAAAATAGAATTACATCTGTAGATATCACAGGAACAATTACAGATCATTGATGGGCTTGTGGGGCCAATAGGGATACTTCACCATGTCCAACTTGGTTTCAGGGAAAGTTTCGTTCAGATCCTCGATAGTCATCTGGTCAAAAGGAACCATGCTTTTGAATTTCGCAAGCTGAAACACAGTAAGTGGAATAAATGAGAAAATGTGTAGTAACCAGGTGTCACAGGTTTATCTCATGGGAATTCCAATCCATGGAGAGATCGTACACCCTGCTAGTTCCATCCACACATCCCAAGCTATACAACCAATGAGTTATGTTCTGGCCTCAGCCAAATTGTAGCCTTCTTGAAGTACACTCATTAATTGAGCACATACGTCAGCTAGAGATGATACACTTGTCCTGCATAACCTGGGAAAGTTCTCCGTTGCTATCAATAGTGAAGCCATAACGTAATGGAGCACCATAAACCCATCAAGCAGATCTGTAGCATAGTGAGCATCAGTACTCATGAAACCCATGCAGGTGTGTAGCCAATGGAATGAAATTGAATACTTTGTCACATGTGACTAGGCACAGTGAAATTCTTTGCTTGCACATCCAATGTATACAAATAGCAGCCACCTACAGCGCTGACAAAGTTATAAAGCACGCCGGCTCCTCCTTTGTTCTCCCCCCCACATTGGTTCCCCCACATCGGGTCCCCAAGCCAGTGAGTGTAGGTGCTACAGCATAGTCCCCCAGGGAAACCTGCACAGCTGGGTGAAGAACCTTACCCCAAAAACAGAGACCAGCAACTACACTCTCCCCCACCCTGAACAGTAAGTACCAGCATCCCCACCACCATAGAACCTGTACCCAAGTGAGATTCAATAAGCCTCACATTCTCAGAAGAGACAGCAGCCATGAAGTCCGCATGCCACGGACATTGCTGGCTCATTGTAAAGGACAGAAGATTGGAGATACTCAGCAGACCAGTCAACATCTGTGGGGAGGTAATCCAGATTCAGGTTGATGACTGGGGCTCTGACAGAAAGTGAATGAATTATTGACTCACTCCACAGACACCGCCTGCTCTGCTGAATATCTCCAGAATTTTCTATTCTTGTATCATATTTCCAACACCTACATTTTATTTGTATTTTTTATTGCTGATGAATTGTACCCCTGGCCTCAGCTCCAGACACAGAGACAAATGCATTACCTCTTTCTCGTATTTGGTTATCTTCTCCTTTGAAGCCTGGCAATAACTTTGAGCACTCTTATTCTGTAGAATAGAAAGCAGCTGTTAATCAAATGTTAATCCAGTACATTAAAATAATCCATTTAACTCTTCCGCACACTAGGTCAATACCAAATAAAAGTTACTCACGGTCTCTTGCTCCTGAGCATTAATTTTCTCCCCTTGTGTGTCAACGGGTTCTGGAATCTTTAAAGCATTGTACTGTTGTAAATGGGAAGGAGGGAGAAAGAGAAGGGAGGGTGTGGGAGGATAGAGAGACAAACTGTAAAACATAATCGCTCAGTCACAGATGTTCCTATAACTCATTCCCCTCCTATTATGCAGTTAGCAATTATGATTATTAATTGCTTCACTAAGGAATCTGGCACAAACCCAGTCACTAAATTACATATTCAGAACTCTGTTGGAGTAAGATAGCTATATTACTAGGAACAGTGAGAGTTTAAAAGCAAATCCACAAGAATATGAATATTACCAAGAACTTTGAAGGCATCACAAAAGCAGGCCAGTCAACCCAAGCCTTTAGCTCCACACATTCCTCCTCCATCCCATCTTCATCTCATACTTGCTATTCAAGATTCCTCTTAAATGTACATAGGTGGAGCAGTAAACAACTGCTGGCCAATGTGGTCAGTGTTGACTCTACAAACGTTTAAGGAGGACCACAGCACATTCCTGTCTGGGTGAGGCCACATTAAATGTGAATCCACAAGAGACATTTAACATATGCGTGTGCAACACAATCTTCTGATCTGGTTTTGATTGCCATAGTGGGTGACAGAGTGGAAGTGTCTAGATTTTTTCCTCTTCCTTTGGTGCTGACTTTCTTTTCCTTTACCTCTCCCAGGATATTCATGTTGTTGCAATGGAAGCAGAGTGTAGGAAGTGTCTAGTCAGGGTCTTCCACATATTACAACTGGAGGACCTGTTGGTCCTTATCTACCCTTCATTCCCCTTTGATTGGAATGCACAATAGGTCATTAGTTACAGATAGCTCCCGTTAGCAATTGTATTATTACAAAATATCCCACTGCATCAAAGCTCCCATGGCATAGTGGTTAAGACCATAGACCTATTCAAATGGAAAGGTTTGGAGGAATATGGGCCTGGCGCAGACAAGTAGAACTAGCCCAGTTAGTCAATGCAATCAGCAAAGACAATCTGGGCCAAAGGGCGTTTCCATGCTGCACAGCTCTGTGACAACTCAATGAACTAGTTTTGATTGGTAGGGCTGAACTGGTTGATACATTGTGATTAGCCTTGACACCCTGTGCTAAATAGGAGCATACTCAGCTGGGACCCTTAGTCCCTGCCACGAGCCAATGATTCATCTTTGACCCAAGAAGCGGCTTTGCTGAAACAGCCTACCTTCAGGGTTTTTTTCGCTCAGGTGTGGATGACTGCTTCTCAATTAAAATGCACTGTAATCTCAATCAAATGCACTGCATCAAAGGAAGCAAGTTGTTCTTTACAGTGACTGAGAGGCTGATGTCCCACCTGTAGATGGTATTCATCACTCTACATTTGCTGATTTGAGGAACTACTCCCAAGCGATGGAAATGCAGGACTCACCTCAACAACTTGGAATGCATTCAATTTTCATACAGGCCTTTGGGGCTGTCACTAAATCACATGCCGTTTCCTACATTTTGTATTATACTTCTGAGTCAATACCCAATTCACTTTTTTAAATGTGTTCGTTTAAACAAAACACACAGGAAACTGTCCTTTGATTTTCCCTGCTCTTTCAAAGACTCAGTTTTCCAAACTCAAGCAAAGCTGTCTTCTTACCTTCTTTTCAAATTCATCCACCATTCCAGGTTTTACGATAATTTTCCTATAATGGCTCCAGTCAAGGGCCAGAGGTTTCTCTGGAAGTGACGTCAACCTATAGCAAAATATAAGATCCAGGGGTTACAACTAGAAAACTGCTCAAAAAAGCATACTCGTCGTTATGTGAATTTTGTGTCTAATAGCTCTTTCTCCCCACATTACCGGCAGTATTTGTTCTCTTGCATTGGGAGTATTAGTGCACTTTTCTTTCTTGGAACACAACAGTCAACTTTAAGCCCTTTAATAGCTCTCTCTACTTTCTCACCTGTTGTATCTAAAGCAGGAGTGCTTGATAGTTCAGAACTGTTAGCAGTTTTTTTTAATTGCAAGAAATAAAATCATATAATCAAACAGGGAATTCAAAAGTAAATGTATCAAGAATAGATGAAAGTCGATGATAGACTAGAAATCTTTACTACAAAACCAAGATTTTGGGCCGGGACCATTCTTCAGACTGATTGTAGTGGCAACGGGATGGGGAGGTGGAAGCGAGAAAAATACAGGACAAATCAGGCCTGGCCTCCTTTTAGTGGAGAGGGGAGGGGTCCTCCCCTCACCCATTCCTCCACTTTAAGTTAGTTAATTAGTTCCACAGTTCGCAACGATGTATCCTTCTTGGATTCACACCATCTCTATCCATCAATGGGCTTAACAGAAAACCTCCTTGCCTGATATCATCTGTTGCCGGCCCCGATTTGCCTGTTTGTTTACCCCTCACTTCCAGTCCCCCCACCTTCCGACTACAATCAGTCTGCAGGATCCCAGGCCAAAATATCACCTATCTATTATCTCCAGAGATGCTGCCTGACCTGCTGAGTTACTCCAGTATTTTGTGTCTATCTAATCAATGGCATGAACTTATTTAGCAAGCAAAATCAAGGTTTAAGGATGAATCTGTTAGGATTAGGATGGGGGATGCACAAAGCGATACATAAGCCTTATCACAGATTAGTTAGCCTAAAAATCTGCTTAGGTGCTGCATATCATATAGTTCAATGTATTTAATCCACACACCACCTGCCCTGGGGAGTGTGCAATGGAGGCTTTATTCTGTATCCAACTCGAGCTGAACCTGTCCTGAACAAGTGCAGGGGGCCAATCTCCCTCCCTCTTCAAGAAAAGTAGCTTTATTCACTGCGGTGGGAAGGAAATGATTATTTGTTGGAGTGATAAGATTAGCTAACTGTGAATTTACGTGTGAACCTTGTAGTTGGTTACAGGACACATGTGTGCACCAGAGGTGTGGTTGGATACAGGGCACAAACGTGTACCGGATGTGTATTTGGTTACAGGGCACATGTGCACTGGAGGTGTGGTTGGCTACTGGGTACTCACCTGCTAGACAGGGCATCACTTCGAGTTTTTAGTGCATTGAACATGGCTCTCTGGTTGGGTGGGACCCGCTCACCAAACGCCATCCAGTCAACAGCTTTCACGGCAACTCTTCGGCTCGACATCCTTGCTGTCTGGAGAAAATCAGACAATGTGACACCAGGGAAATCAAAAAACACTGTCACTACGCTGGTGATGCTGTGCTTCTGCAACGACGCCAGGTTCTTGTATATGTCGCGGTTGTATAAGACGTTGGTGAGTCCACATTTAGAATATTGTGTTCAGTTCTGGGCACCATGTTATAGGAAAGGTATTGTCAAGCTTGAAAGGGTTCAGAAAAGATTTACAAGGATGTTGCCAGGACTAGAGGGTGTGAGCTGATAGGGAGAGGTTGAGTAGGCTGGGTTTCTATTCCATGGAGCACAGGAGAATGAACTTATAGAGGTATCCAGATCGGGTAGATGCACAGAGTCTTTTGCTCAGAGGAGGGGAATCGAGGACCAGAGGACATAGGTTCAAGGTGAAGGGGAAAAGATGTAATAGGAATCCAAGGGGTACCCTTTTCACACAGAGGGTGGTGGGTGTATGGAACAAGCTGCCTGAGTAGATAGTTGAGGCTGGGACTATCCCATCGTTTAAGAACCAGTTAGACAGGTACACGGATAGGACAGGTTTGGAGGGATATGGACCAAGCACAGGCATGTGGGACTAGTGTAGCTGGGACATTGTGGGCGACTTGGGCTGAAGGGCCTGTTTTCACATTGTATTACTCTATGACTCTATGTATGGAAAGAGCTGCCAGTGGAAGTTGTGGAGGCATGTATAATAACATTTAAAAGACTTTTAGACAATAGAAGGTAGACACAAAATGCTGGAGTAACTCAGCGGGTCAGGCAGCATCTCTAGAGAGAAGGATTGGGTGATGTTTCAGGTCGAGACCCTTCTTCAGACATTTAGACAATAGAAAAAGTTATAGGGATATGGGTCAAATGGGATGAACTTGGGCACGTTGTTCAGCATGGGCAAGTTGGGCCAAAGGCCCAGTTTCCATGCAGTATGATTTTATCCAACAACATTCACAGCTGGACAGCACACCTCTCTCACAACCCAACTTTACCCATGCCAATCACTTCCATCTTACTGGTGCAAAGCGTCCACTGTAGCTGCCCCCATCTCTTTTCACCATCCTACCCGGCTGCTCCTCTCATCCAGTGCTTCCCTGCCCAGTGTTCCACTCTCACCAAGGATTGCCAGAGGTCAATCATCACTAGAGGAGTTGGGCCAGCACAGTGGCACAGCAATAGAGTTGCTGCCTTATAGCGCAACAGACCCAGGTTCAATCCTGACTATGGGTGCTGTCTGTACGGAGTTTGTATGTTCTCCCTGGGACTGCATGGTTTTCTCCAGAGATGCTGCCTGACCTGCTGAGTTACTCCAGTATTTTGTGTTTATCTAATCAATGGCATGAACTTATTTAGCAAGCAAGATCAAGGTTTAAGGATGAATCTGTTAGGTTAATTGGCTTCTGTAAATTATAAATTGTTCATAGTGTGTAGGATAGTGCCAGTGCACGGGGTGATCACTGGTCGGCACGGACTCGGTGGGCCGAAGGGCCTGTTTCCACATTGTATCTCTAAAGTCTAAAGAGTTCCTCAGAGCAGAGTTTGAGGCACAATCATATTCAAATGTTCCATCAACGACCATCTTTGATCACAATATCAGTGGTAGGATGCCTGCTGATGATTGCACAATGTTTATTTTCATTCACAATTGTTCAAATCCATGCCTGCACACTTAGGCAATATTCAGACATAGGTTGGTAAGTGGCAGATGACATTTGTACCACAAAAGTGCCAGGTAATGACCGTCTCCAACAAGAGACTCACGGCAGCTAACCTTTATGTTTAATGGCACTACCATCTTCTTTGAAAGTCATCCATCATCGACATCCTGGAACTCACTACTGAATAGAATTCCCAATGGTAACAAGTGAATTATCTCCCAATATGATAAAGGCTTCCCACCATTCATAAGGCATTCGTAAGGAGCATAGCACTTGAATGTTGAGCTTGCTTGAATGCAACTCCAACAAAATCCATGGTTTAATAACATTCAGGATAAAGCAGCCCATTTAATTTGTACCCCATCCATCATCCAAAATACTCCTTCCAGCCATCACTGGAGCACAATGGTTGCGGTCTGTACCATCTACAAGGTGCACAGGAGTTGCTTGCCCATGCTACTCCTACAGCCCCCACCTCGGCATCGAGTGCAAGGACAATAGGAGCAAGGAAACATAGGCAAAGAAACCTGCTTCTAATCATCATCCGTTGTCCAACCTCAGATGGCGGAATCCTCCATGCTGAGCAAAACTTGAAACACTAAAAAGGGCAGGGACACGGAACGTACTCTTGGTGGGGGACTTCTATGTGCCAAGACAAGCTGGCTCAGCCCTGAAAATCAAAACTGCCTGAATGGGTCTGCAGCAGGCGTTATGTGAAGCAATACAAGGGACAAACCTACTTAACGTTGGCCTGGTTCGTCTACTTCTGGCACGTATGCCCATCCACAATACAACAGATAGATGGGATGAACAGCCCTAATGAAGAAAAAGTCCTATTTTTACTCTCCATTGTTTCTTCAGATGCACGACAGAACGCATCTATTGAGTTGCATCACAACTTGGTACGGCAACTGCACTTCCCAAGGCCACAAAGCATAGATGTTGTAATTCAGCCTAGTCCATCACACTAACTCGCCTCCCCACAACATCCATTCACTCCGTTGCCATTTCACTGCCTCGGGAAAGTAGACAACATAATCAAAGACCACTCATACCCCAGCATTCTCCCTTCTCTCCAGTCAGGCAGAATATATAAAAACCTGAAAGCAAACACCACCAGATTCAAGAACAGCTTTTTCCTTGCTCTATCAGACCTCTCAAATGTTAAGGATGTATTCCCAATCTCCTAATTTACCTTGTCATGACCCTTGGATTTTTTTATTTTCACTTTTTCTGTAGCTGTAACATTACTTTCTGCACTCAGTTTCATTTCTCTTTTGCAGTTGTACTCATGTACGGTATGATTTGCTAGGATGTTGTTTGGTTTTATAGAAGCCTTCCAGAGCTCTTTGCCATTTCTTGATATCATACACAGTCAATTAAAGTCGGTGAGCCCTGTTTTTGTGATGGCTCAGAATTCAGAAGGCACGACAACATGTTAAATACCATATTATACTGCTAACATGCAAAATTGGATACTCAGAACATATCCAGCAGCTTCAGAAAGGGCATCCATGAGGGGTTGGATCCTTAACAGCAGCAGAAATGTCTTACCATAACTACATGATCCAGTAGATCCCTCCCCCTACCATCACAATCAAGCCAGGGGATCAACCCTAATTCAAAGTTATTCATATTGATTTATTACTGTCATGTGTATTGAGATGCAGCAAAAAGCTTTTATTTGTGCGTTGGCCAGTCAAATGAAGTCACACTATACACAAGTACAATCAAGCCATACACATGTTATAGCAGTTGCTGGGAACACACTGCCAGAGAAGTGGTAGAAACAGGTATGATAGCACCATTTAAGGGATTTAGTCAAACACAAACAGAATGGTAATGGACAGATACAGATATAGGCAGATGCAATTAGTTCGATAGGCCTCATGGTGAGTGTAGACATTGTGGGCCGAAGGGTCTTTTTCTATGCTACACTGTTCTATGTTTTAAGTGACAATCACACTACCTAAGATATTGATGGTAAGGAACTCTGCAACATCAATGTCATTGAATATAAAAAGCTACATGGCGAAAATGTATACTTGACTTGATTGTTCGGGATGGTCATTGTCTAACACTTGGGCATTTATTAACCACCAACCCTTGACTTTAGCATTTACCATGACGTTAACATTGCCAAATCCCTCTCCATCAATATCCTGGGAGTCACCAATGGACTGAAATTTAACTGGACCAGCCAGAGGTTAGATACCCTGTGTAAGTGACCACCCTTCTAGCACTCCAGGGTCTTTACAATGACAAGGTATAAGTGATGAATCTCCATCTGCCTGGTCGAGTGCAGCACCAACAACTCTTAAGATGCGCAATGCTTCCAGTGCCCTGGAACTCTCAAGCTTGTTTTCACAGCCCCCCCCAGTTAGCATTATTCATCACCATAAACAATGATTACCTCCACCACCTACACAACGTCTACAAAATATACCATTATCCCGAGGAGCACTGAAGAAGCAGGATAATAGGAACACCGTCAACTGCAGACGCCACACTACCCCGACTTGGAACTAAATCATCAGTCCTTCAGCACGCTCGGATCATAAATGCTGGAACGCCCGGTGTTCCACCAGGGTTTAGACCTTCACCAGAGGGGTTGCAGCGGATCTAGGCGCCGGCTCACCAGCGCCCGAGGAGTTATGAGGACTGGGCAATAAATGCTTGCCTTGCCAGTAATGTATAGATAATGAAACATGAATTAAAAAATGAAGACATCTGGGTAAATCCCCGCACCCCGTCGCCCACATACGTTCGGCCCCTACCTCACGTCCCTCTCTGCAGCCGCTGACAGGGGACGGTCCGGGGTCCACCAAGGGCGCAAAGATGGCGGAGCGGAAGCGGAAATGCCCCAGTGTGGCCCTGCCCTGCCCGGCCCGGCCCGGGCGCCCCACCATTTCCGGAAATGGCGGCGTGATGGCGGAGTTGCAGAGTTCGGGGTCTCTGGGCGGGAATGACGCGAACTCTCCCGGACTCGGCGAGAAATCCGGCAACAAATGGGTGCGGCTGAACGTAGGCGGAACGTACTTCATTAGCACCAAGCAGACCCTGTGCCGCGACCCCAAATCCTTCCTGTGCCGCCTGTGCCAGGAGGACCCGGACCTGGACTCGGACAAGGTAAGGCGGCAGCCGCGGGACTGGCAGCTGCTCTCACCTGTCGCCATGGACATTCACTAGCCCACCCGTCGCCGCCTTGGCCAATAATTCTGCCTGCCTCCATGACCATGGTAACGAATCATCTCACCTCCCCTCCCCCCGTTATCTCCATGGTCACCAAGGGGGACTCGTCTCCATAACAGTTACCTGTCAGTTTGCACGATGACCGATAAACCCACCTACCTGCACAATGATTAATAATCGATGACTTCTCGCGAATAAATAATTCCATCTATCTCCATGCTGAGCAGTGGTCCTGCTTGACCAGTTGTCATTGTGATTTGCCTGATTAATTTATTTTGTTCACCTAAATGGGATTTCACTGTACCTAAATTGGTACATGTGACAATAAACTCACCTCTGAACCACCTTTGAACCCATCACTAACAAGATCTTGGTGTTTATTATGTCCGTGAGAAGGTGGTGGCGAACTGCCAGCTCTTGAACTTCTAGTGAAGGTACTCCAGCAACATTGCTGGGGATTGAGTTTCTGGGTTTAGACCCAGCAACAGTGAATGGATGGCGATGCATTTCCAAGTCAGGATAATGTGTCACTTAGAGTGAAAACTGCAGGTTGGGTCCTTTGCTCTTTTACACGATAGCTCAGTGGTTTGCAAAATGTTGTCTTGGTTTAGTTCAGAGATACAGCATGGAAATAGGCCCTTCAGTCCACTTGAGTCCATGCCAACCATTAATCATCCATTCACACCAGTTCTATGTTATCCCACTGTCACATCCACTCTCTACAGACTAAGGGTGATTTACAGCAACCAGTTAACCAACAAACCTGTATGTCTTTGGGATGTGGGAAAAAACTGGAGTACCCAGAGGAAACCTATGCAGTCACAGGGAGAACGTGTAAACTCCACGCAGACAGCACAGGGATGAACCCAGCTCTCTGGCAGACGATGGCGTTGTTTCCAAGACGCTCGTGCAGCAATGTCATGGGCTGAGACGATTGGTCTCCATTAATCATAACTGTTTTACGGTGACTCTGGATACTGGACAATTTTCCATTGACCTTTACTTGGCAACTTTTAATTAAATCATGCTTTGGTCTTGGTCGCCCTTACATCACCTCTGAGATTCAACTGTTTGGTGCACGAGCACAGACCTTGAAGAGCTCCATCACATCACTCCAGTGATCAGCAAATCTTCCCTTCGCCTGGGTGATTAATACCAGCCCCTCTCCCAGGAAATCCGTAATGCCACGTATCTCTCAAGATTACTAATTTGATCCATTTTAGGAATTATCAATACAAATAACCATATCCTGGTCATTGAACATCTTTGGTCATTTATAAACACACCAATGAACTTCCTTATATTTTTGGTTATAAGGGGTACAGTTGCATTAAGTTACTCGAAGCATGGATCCTGAGACATGAAAGTTTAAATTGCACATGACAGCTGGGAAATTTGAATTCGGGAACAAATGTGCCTTGCCTGCTCTGGTCCACGTTTAACTCCAGACACAGCGGTGAGTGATTTTGAACTGCATGCTCAAGGCAATCAGGGATAGATAATAAATGCTGAAGATAGACACAAAATGCTGGTGATTCTTGGTTCTTGGTGTAACTCAGCAGGACAGGTAGCATCTCTGGAGAGAAGGAATGGGTGACATTTCAGGTCGAGACCGTTCTTCAGACTGATGTCAAGGGAGAGGGAGATACATAGAGAAGGAAGTGTAAGATGTGAAAACAGGGCAAAGGGAATGTAGATCAAGGAAAATGTAGAATAGATCGACCTGCGTCTCTGTGATGGTTATACCTAATCCATACCATTGACATGACTCTCTTTTCTCCATATCTGATACCCTTTTACCTCCTTTTCATATCTAACCTTTGTCCAACCATCTGCCAATCAAATCACCCCTCACCTGTGTCCACCTATCACCTGCCAGGCTTTGTCCCACTCCTCCCCCCCACCTCTTTTCCAGCTTTCTCCCCCAACTAAATTCAGTCTGAGGAAGGGTCCCAATAAGTCCGACTACATCCTATCTTTGTCCCGCCCCCTCAACTGACATCAGTCTGAAAAAGGGTCTCGACCCGAAACGTCACCCATTCCATCTCTCCTGAGATGCTGCCTGACCCGCTGAGTTACTCCAGCATTTTGTGTCTACTCCCAATAGAAAACATTGCCTATCCATGTCTTCCTGGCCCACTGAGTTAAGTCTAGCACTTTGTGTTTTATGTGCGGTTATTATGCTGGGTTCCTGAAATGTAATACATTCTGTTCCTCTGCAGTCAAATTCCCAGCCCCTTCTGAGGAAGATGGACCTGAATAACAACTCATCAAAGAAGTCATTTGATAGCAGGATACAGCTGGCTGTCCAGTGGTTGTTCTGTACTCTGTGATTAGTACTGGTGTCAGAGGTTATGGGGAGAAGGCAGATGAATGGGGGAGAGATAGATCAGCCATGATTGAATGGCGGAGTAGACTTGATGGGCCAAAGGGCCTAATTCTACTCCTATCACTTATGACCTTATGTACTCAGTACTGTGTGCCGCAGTGACAGACCTACACTCCAGAGTTCTCCAGTGTTAGATTAGCATCCTGATGATACATTTGTTGAATTGTCCACTTCAGACAGAACTCCAAAACCCTTTAATGAGGGTTTTAGGGGGGGGGTCTGCACTTACAGTTAAAGCAAGATTGCTCATTCACCATTGTCCATATGCAAAGCTTAGCCAGTTATCCCATTTTCACATTGTAAATGATTTTGTGCTCTGCTTTGTCTCTCTATTTTGCAGGATGAAACTGGTGCCTATCTTATAGACAGAGACCCAAGTTACTTTGGGCCGATCCTCAACTATCTTCGACATGGAAAACTGATCATTAACAAGGACTTGGCGGAGGAGGGTGAGAACTGAATATCTGCTGAAATATAATCTGAATGTTGACAGGGAGGTTGCCTTGAGAGTAACTCAGACACTGGACTCCCCGATTAACCTGGACACAGACTTGCTAGTTCTGTGCGGGCTAGATCAACAAGCTTGCAGAAACTGAATTTTAAAAGTAAGAATCCCAGTCAGGTGGAATGCATAGGTCATTACTTTTTTAATGATTAAGAATTCGCCTCTACATTGGAACCGTAACAGCTCATGAAACCCCAACATACTCCACAACCTCTAAAATACTTTTGACATGTCAGACTGTGGAACTATGGTAAACATACATAGAACAAATCTCACCGTCAAAGCAGAAAATACTGGAAATACTCGGCAGAACAGGCAGCATCTCTTGAGGAAAAACAGTTAACATTTCAAGTTAATATCCTTTCATCAGAAGGAGGAAAGTTATAAATCAAACAAGTTTTAAATTGTGGGATTATCTCTACTCTTCCCTCTTCTCCGTAATTTAAAAATTGTTTGATTTCTAATCTAAAGGGTAGAGATAAAAGCAGTATCTATAGTGGGGTGCAGGCAGGGAGAGACTGAATGACACATAGTGATGGTGGTGGCAGGAAAGCTTGGTGAGGGCTTGTTCACCAATGTCTCTGATCTGTTTGGAGATAGTGTATGTAGTAGGAAGTTAATCTTGACGGAGAGAGAAAACTATAGTACTGGACATGAGATGTAAAGCATTGCAGTTACTGGAAATCTAAAGAAATGCTGGAAATATTCACCTGGCAGCATCTGTGGAGGAAGAAAAATGGAGTTAACATGGAGGTTGATGATCTTTGACCAGAATGCTTATGAAGGATTAGAACTGGGGCTAACTACCAAATTGGTAGAATTCTTCTATTGAGGTAATGCTGAGTGGTCATTGACATGATGTTCTAATAGATTTGGACTCTGGCCAACTGCTTCTTAACCCGTCTTGTGTTTATCCAGGGGTGTTGGAGGAGGCAGAGTTCTACAACATTGCCTTACTTGTCCGATTAGTCAAAGAACGTATTCGGGACTTGGAGAATAGGACCTCACAGGTGAGCTGAATTTAACTGTTTGCTTTACTGGAAACGACCTGATAACAGTTGGTCTGCTTGGTTGAAGGGTCAGATTTGTCAACTCAAAATAATCTATAATCTGACAAAGCACCACCCAATACCCCATCCTCATCATTCTGTGTATTGATCAGCAGCATATTGCACATGTAAGACTATCCAAAATCAAAAGGAACCATCTGAACACCATTCAGGACAAAACAAACTGCATGTGTACCGCTTCACATATTCCTTCCTTCAGCACCAGCACACTGCGATGCAATGTATACCATCTGTAACCTGCATCGTAGCAGCTTATCAAGACTTCCTGGACATCAGCTACAATTTCTCTTATCTCTACCATCTCGAGAAACATGGCAACAAATGAATGAGGATACCAACTCCAAATTCTTGTCCAATGCACCCATCTTTTGAATTGCATGTATAACACTCTTCCTTCACAATCGGATAGTTAAAATGATGGAACCTTATAACTAACAACATTGTAGAAACACCTTGGCCATATGAGCTCCAGTGGTTCAAGATGACTCAACACCTTCTGGAAAGAATCTACAAAGGTGCAATATGAGTTGATGTTTCAGGACTAAGATCTGTCAGAATCCAAGAATTATTTTTTGTAAGATCCAATGTTGAGATTGGCTGTTGGCCCAGACCATATACCTTAGCTGCCACTTAGTGCATGGGTAGTCGTCACATCCTGTCTCATTGGAAAGATTAATGTGTAACTTTGGCTGCTACAATGAGGAAGATTAGACTCAGCAGTTGTAGCTGGATGTTTTATATCTGAATAAAAATCACAATATGATGTCATTTCCACTCTACAGGGTCCAGTGAAACACGTTTACCGTGTTCTTCAGTGTCAGGAGGAGGAACTCACACAAATGGTCTCAACAATGTCGGATGGATGGAAATTTGAGCAGGTAGTACCTCAGTTTTCAGCCATAAGGATGTTCAAAGATTCAAAATCTCAACGGTCAGTTTATTGTCACATGTACCAATTAAGGTACAGTGAAACTCGAATTACCATATAGCCATACTAAAAAAAAGCAACAAGACACAACTACATAAAGGTTGCTGGCTCGAAGGTCCAAATGGCCGCCTCCTGCACCTATTTTCTATGTTTCTATTTTCCATGTTAACATAAACATCCACCACAGCGGATTCCTCACTGTGATGGAAGGCAATAAAGTCCAATCTTCTTCCTCTTTATTCTCCCGCGGTCGTGGCAGTCGAACCATCCGCACTCGGGGCGATCGAAGCTCCCGCAGCCGGCGGTCGAAGCTCCTGCGTCGGGGCGGTCGAAGCTCCTGCGGCTTGGAGCTCCCGAAGTTAGTGTCTAACCAGGGACTGCGAGTTGGAGCTCCGAGGTCGATCCCCGACAGGGATTGTGAGCTCCACGGTGGTAAATCCCGCAGGCACCCGCGGTTGGAGCTCCCGAAGTCGGTCTCCAGCAGAGGCCGCCAGCTCCTCGATGTTAGGCCGCTGAACAACAAAGAAGGAAGGGACAGACAGACTATTGGCGAGGCAGCCATTGCTGGCGCCACCCATTGTACAAGTCAGGAGTTGAGGGAGTATGGTGAAGGTAACTAAATTAATACTAGCCGTGCTTAAACTGAGGGGATTTGAAGGATCATAGTCTTAAACAATAATGAACAGAGATAAATGCAAACCTTAACAAAGGGATAGTCATTTTGGTGTTGGAGAGGATGATCAGCATAAAGGCAAAATTAGCTCTTCAACAAAGAGATTGCACAATGTGCACATTTGATTGCCATGGAGATGATATTCGGCAGATTCAAGAGGAGATTATTTTTTCTTTTTGGTGAAGAAGGCAGCTGAAGGTTACGAGAGTCAGAATATATTCTTGGTTTGATTTGTAAAAGGAAGATGTGGCCCTCTACAGACTAGTTAGAATGAGTCTTGATCTGCAGGTTATGTGGGGTGGGAATTGACTGCTGGTTCACAATGTTGCTGCATGTCAGCCCATAGGGCCCCCCCCCAACCAGTATTCTCATTTACCTTTAACTAATGCTCTGAACCCAATTTGGTCCCAAGGTGGGAAAGTGCCTACCAATATAAGATTGTTACCAAGAAATCAAACAGGAAATTCAAAAGAAACTCGACATAAAGTAATGAGAATTTGCTCCTCACTGGATATGGCAGCAGTACAGATAACTTTAAGAAGCTAGTGTATGTGAGACAAATAAGTGAGTGAGAGAAAGGGGTCTAGATTGGAGCATAATCACCAGCCTGGATTAATTGGGTTGACGGTCTTTTTCTGTGCTAAATATGCTATGTAGGGTTATATGAAATACTTTCATTAGGGTGCATTTGTCCAATGTACTATTGACATGCGGGGATTGCTTGTGAAAAACTCCTCCCAGAAACTGTTCCAGTGAAGGATAGCTTTATGATAAATTGCCCTAAAATATTAATTTGATCGTATGCGCATGCTTATGCATATATAACTACTAGATTATACATGTGATGTTAATTGAACATGAAAGTTGATGTCATTGCTGATGTAGTCTGGTTTGACATATGTTCACATGCTTGCAGATTTCACATTGTATGGACAGACATGCATTGGAACATATTGTAGAATGTGTGGCTTATGTTACACTGGAAACAGCCAGCAAAATAAACATCCACTGGGAATACAACTATTTCAATATCCTCCTCCAGTAATGCTGCATTTACAATTTCTGCCCTGCAGAGGCAGAATCTCAGCTGTAAATGTGAAAAGAGTATATACAGAGATGTATTCATGAAGGAAAAAAGTCAAATTTCAATACACTTCAAAGTTTACCCTTTGATGCCTTTATTGGAAAAAAACCAAATCATAGTTCCCCAATCTGATTTGATGTCATGTTAGATTTGGGGCTTTCTAACACCAGCAACTTTGGTGGACGACTTCAGACTGGTATCACAAGTGTGATTTAATGTCTCTTCTGAAAGGCACCAAGACCGTAACATTTTGTTAAGATAACTGGATTTTGGGATATCAAGTAGATATTCCACCTGCTGTGTATAGTGATCTCTACCATTTGTAGTGAGGTGGAATTTGATTAAATTCTGGAAGGCTGTAAGAAAGGTTTGTGTTATTTATCTGGTGCTCTGTGTGTGTATTATTACTAATTAAGTTTTGGTCCTTTACCCAGCTCATTAATATTGGATCCTCCTACAACTATGGCAGTGAAGATCAGACTGAATTTCTCTGCGTTGTCTCCAGGGAGCTGAATAACTCAACAAATGGAATTGTCATAGAGCCCAGTGAGAAAGCCAAGGTACTGCACAGTCCTTACCTTTGACTCTTGTTCTGTCTTAGCTATTTTTCATATTCGCCACAAGATGGGCTAACTTCTGGTAGTCAAGTTGAGGCAGTTAAGAGATATTCTTTGAATTGTCATGAGTTAGATGGGAACACAAATGTAAAGTCAGAACGACTCCAAGACAAAAGGAATATTTTGACTCTGGGTATTTAGATTCAGCAAAATAGTCCAGTCTGTTTCACCAGATGACATTTTCCTACTCAAAATCTCCTAACGATCTTATATCCTGGCTATTTATTGGAAACAGATTCTGCAAGAGCGAGGCTCAAGGATGTGAACTTGTCGATCGGAATTGCTATTTACATTCCGTATGTTGAAGAAGAATCCTCTGCTTACTGGGAGCACTGAAACTTTGCCATCTTCTGACACTGGTCTCAAAACTTTCAGTTCACATGGGCCTCCAAGATTCGAGGGCTCGTTTTACTGAGAAATCAACCTCTCTGCCTTTCACCTGAAGCCTACGAGAGGCTCACGGCACTTCTCTCAAAAGTTCATTGTTAAGGCTGCCAAATCTCCCTGTGTCATTGTTTGTTGTTGTGTAATATATATATATCTATCCAACCAATGCATTGAATTGCCTTTAACAGACTTGTGATGTTGCTTGTTTCTCAGTGACTAGGAAACTGAGCCACATTAATTTTGATATGTGCTCAGTGAAAGTTCTTTTGTGTTCTTCCTGTAGAGCATTATGTGCATGGATTCCACTCAATAAATTCAGGGCAGATTTCACGGGAGGGACAGGATACAGTATTGTAATTGTGTAAATTGAATGAAGTGAAATTCAGTATTCATGTTAATGTTCTATTTTTCCTCTTGCATTGGATCACTACTGTTATGACAATAATGTGATGATTAAACTACTCAGTATTGTCATTAAGATGTCACTGGAGTGTTGTGCTGTTCCTTTAGAACGTTTACATTCATTTCAAACTGCAAAATGCCAACATACAATTCTGAGTTGTGTATTTCCAAATCTAGGTTTGCTAAAGAGACTCCCTTTAACAGTTTGTTTGGAATAATAGTATCCCTTTGTACTGGAGAGTCACGTACATCTATATACTAAAACTCTTGTTTGTTTGTTTGTTCCTGACCTACAGCCAAAACGGTACACGATAGCACGACAAATTTAGACCCACCTTACTCACCGTCCCCCCTATGATGCCAATGGAAGAATTTTCATTGAAATGGGTTATATTTTTTAAGTAATTCACATATTAAAGTTTAAATCTATCTCCAAGGGAGGGGGAGAAGGGAGGATAATGGAGGTTGAGGGGGATGGAGTGGGGAGGTGGGGGTGGGGAGGGGAGGTGGGGAGAGGAGGTGGGGAGAGGGAGAGGAGAGGAGAGGGTGTTGCACCAATGCAGGAGAGGTTTGGGCCCAACGGATCCACTTGGTCTGGTAAGAAATAAAAATGGAGGGCTTCTTTGGAGTTCAGTCAGATCATAGTCAATCCTGTATTTCCTGCCCCTTCCCCAGATCCTTTAATTCTCGAAGAGATTTTGGATACCATCTCAGACTTGAATATTCTCAATTGCTGAAGATACAGTTGTAGAATAACATTACTTTTGCTGTCGCAGCATAAGGAGACTACATTGAATCACTGTATAACGTATTTTTGCAATGGGAAGTATAGACTGTGACAATGGGTACAGCACTGGGGAGAGTAAATATTTGTTACGGTAACATGGGTTATAGCACTGATGCTCATGTACACTAATTAACTCACTACTCTCTATTGGCCACCATGCAACTGCATCCTTACTTTTTCACTGCAGGCCTACTTGCCTGACAGAAATCTCCTCCCAGTAAATATTGGACAGACCAGGGTCGTATTCTCATCTTTTTAATATATTCTTCTATGATCTGGCTCCTTCCTGATCTACGTGAGATATTTGTGCCCCCTCAATCCCTGCACTTTATGGTAATTGCTTCCTCTCAGTTGATTGTGACTTCAACTGCCAAACATATTTTAATGACCTCCTTAAATCTGGGAACTAGTGTCAAAATTGTGAGAGCTGTGCATCCAGCAAGGCAAGTGACAGCCTGATTCATTTAGAAACATAGAAAATAGGTGCAGGAGTAGGCCATTCGGCCCTTTGAGCCAGCACCACCATTCAATATGATCATGACTGATCATCCAAAATCAGTACCCCGTTCTAGCATTTTCCCCATATCCCTTGATTCCTTTAGCCCTAAGCGCTAAATCGAACTCCCTCTTGAACATATCCAGTGAATTGGCCTCCCCTGCCTTCTGTGGCAGAGAATTCCACAGATTCACAACTCTGGGTGAAAACGTTTTTTCTCATCTCAGTCCTAAATGGCCTACTCATTCTTAAACTGTGACCCTTGGTTCTGGACTCCCCCAACATCGGGAACATTTTTCCTGCAGCTACCCTGTCCAATCCGCTAAGAATTGTATATGTTTCTATAAGATTCCCTCTCATCCTTCAAAATTCCAGCGATTTCTTTCAGTCAACTTCCCAGCTTGTCAACATAGCTGTCAAGTAAATCTTGTTCCATTGAAATGGCTTCCCACCAGAGTTTGTGGCACAATGGTGTTCAGTCAGGGAGTATTTCCAAGCTTCTCCAACATCGGTTCTGGACATAGTGCTGCCTCATCACAGCAGATCAAACACAGAAATCAGAGGAATGGCCACCCACTGGCTTCCTTCAGATGATGAATTAATGCACCCCATGTTGAATATGGTTGGAAACTGGTTGGAAAATTCAATGGTGATAAGATTATCACCAAAATGGTTGAGGTTTGAAACATGGTCTGCACACAGCATATGCATCTATTGTGGCACGATGAACGAAAGTAACACCACCCATTCTTTGTGGAGACAACCGAGGACACCTCCATTGTGTTGTGTGGCACCTTCTAAATATCAAATGGGATATACAAAATGAACTTGCAGTTCAAAATAGTATATCTAGGACGTTCCTTCACTCATCAACAGAACTGCAAGCCACTTCAAAGTATAACTTAGTAATTATTATCAAGCAAGAAAGCCTGGTTGAATGAGTTGTGCAGAAGGCTCTGTCATGGGAAAGTTATAACATAGAGCTACATTTTTTCACACGTAGGGTAGTGGGCGTATGGAATGAGCTGCTAGAGGAGGGATCTGATGCAAGGACTATTGCAATGTTTAAGAAACAGTTAGACAGGTACATGGATAGGACAGGTTTGGAGGGATATGGGCCAAATGCAGATAGGTGGGACTAGTGTAGCTGGGACATGTTGGCCGGGTGGGGGCAAGTTGGGCCAAAGGACCTGTTTCCACACTGTATGACTCTATTTGTGCACAGCAATGAAAATTACAGGTGGTGTAGCTGTTTTCCCTCAAAGGACCAGGGATCTGAAAGCCTTCTATTTCCACTTATGAAAGATGGTGGGCAATTAAACAATGGGAGGAGGATGCAGCACCAAGAACATCACCATTTGCAACAATGGGATAGGCCAGTACTATTGACAAAGACAAAGCTGAAGTGTTTTCAACCATCTTCTGCCAAATAATGCCCGAAGCAACTAAGATCAATTTTATCAAATTGTGCTTATCTTTGGATTGATCATTGCTGCATTGCTACATGTTACATTGCTGAACTTGGCTCCATTATCTGTCCTTTCTCTTTCCTCAAGATTGCCCGTGATTAGGCAAAGAACAAGGAACATGATCTGGGATCTCCTGGTTTAATATTTGCAGTGCAAATCAAAGTAGTCTTACAACCAGGTGATGATGAAGCCTCTGTATTGTGTGAGCATAAATGGAGATGTTCTGTGTGTTGAATGAAACAAACCAAGCTCCTATGTTAACATAATATTCAGAACTGATTTATTACAACACATTGTGTGCAATATAGAAACACATAGGTAATTTAGTGTAATCCTTTAAGGCGCACTTCACGATCTGCATTTTGGACCATTGCTCCCGTTTGTAGTCTAATTGTCCAGATGCCAGACTGCACATGGTGCCTGGTTGTAGTTCGTTCCCTGAAGTAGGATTTATAGCCACCATATACTGGCAATGTTCAGCTCGTTGCCAAGCTCACCGGGATGATTTCTTCTGGTCTATATCCAGCAGCTGCCTCTCCCTTCGTTCCAAAACCAACTGCAACTTCTCACTGTATTTCTGTTGCTCTCTAGCTCGGATCTCTTCAATATCTTGGAAAAAACGTTGCCTGTTCAAAACAGAAAATACTGCTAAAGCCTGGGCCAGTGATCACCCAGGGCTGCTGGTGAGCCCAGGGTGTCTGGACCCTAAAGATGTGGATTTGGACCCCAGGGGACAGAACACCCGGGGAACATATTGGGTCAACCCTTAAGAAACGTCAAAATATGTTTCCAGCTGCTAGTGCATTAGCTCCTCCTCACCAGGACTTGCAGGAAGGGTTAGGCAGAATGGATAGAGGTGGGACAGCATTGTTGAGGGTTAAGGTCAATATATGTTAGACACGATCTTCGATTGGCAGGTTATAGTGTAGAATGTGGTTGGAAGAACTGGGGACAGAACAAACGAGATTTTATAATTGGCCTCCAAACACTAGATTTTTATAAACGACACGGTATAAAAAAATAAATCCGACATGATAGCAAAGATTAATGCAGTAATCATGGGGGCTTTCGATCTACAAATCCAATTCATACTAACAAGATAGATGATAAATTCTTGGAATGCATAAAGGATGGATTTCTAGATCAGTATCTTCAGGAGCCAACAGTAATAGTGTGATGAGATAGAGATATTTAATAATATTAAACGGCGAGGGGTTGGTAAACGCCACCATTCTAAAGGGCCTGCGCACAAGTAGCGTGAAGGCAATACTCAGGTGAAACAAATAACACTTTGCAGTAAGGGAGAAGATTTGACCTCCTCCCCAACCTTTCTTGCAGGACACTTCAGGCTGGCTGCAGGCAGGGAGTTTCTGGTGCCTAGGGATCCGGAATCAGGGTGAGAGGGACCCCGGGAGAGGGCAGGTGTTCCACGGGGAGGAGAGGGGAGAGCATGGGAAGGGGAGGTGATGGAAAGACGGTCAGTGATCGGGTCGTCGACCCCATCACCGAGGGAGAGCATCCCAAGGGGGCCGAACGGCCTCCTCCTCATTCTCCAGTTCTAATCTCCTCCACTCGGGGCTCCGCACACTGGAGGGACCGACCGACCGACGCCCCCTCACCTGTAGAAGAAACCGCCCGCCAGCCCCACCGCCATCATCCCGAACAGCAGCGGCTTCGCCCAGCGCCCACGAAATGGCTTCATGGCGGCCGCGCTCTTCCGTCTCTACGCTCTGCGCATGTGCAGCACGGAACCATATCGAACACCCGGAGTGGATCATGAGGTGGTCGGGATACAAGATTACAAGGAGCGGAATCTTCAAAACCCGGAGCAAGCTTCTAAACCGGGCATGGCTGCAAGGCAGTCAATAGTCAATAGTCAATAGTCAATTTATTTGTCACATACACATAAATGTGCAGTGAAATGAAAAATTACCCGCAGTTCAACAATAAGACCAATAAAAATAAGCAATAAAAATGCAATAACACATACAATCATAAATACTTCTGTGAGTACCTACCATTAAAATTAGGGTTAACCTTTCAACTGGAAGACAAGAACTCACTGATGGGCAGTGAAGGACATTGAGTAAATAGAATAATGCACAATATCTAACCAGATGGTAGTATAAAATTGTAATTATACCTTTGAGTATGATGTGTGTATCTCATCATTTTTATGCTTATCTATATGTTAGCATGTGCAGTGTACTTTTGTGCGATAAAGAAAACCCACTGCTCTGCTCAATTCCACAAGAAATTGCAAAGAGTTGTAGATGTAGCCCAGTCCATTGCACAGAGCAGGTTTTTCACCATTGACTCCATCTACACTTCATGCAGCCTCAGAATAGCTGCCATCATAATCAAAGACGTCCCACACTGGTCAATCCTTCTTCTCCCTTCTCTCGTCCGGCAGAAGGTTCAGAAGCTTGAATGCCTGCACCGCCAGTCTCAGGAACAATTTATTCCCTCTGTTATTAAACTTCTGAACAGTCTTTCCATCAGCTAGGGTACTGTTTGATTCACCCCCTCCCCATTGGGGATATTGGACTTTGCCTATGGAACTGAATGCTGAGAACTATATTTTGCACTCTGTACCTTGCACCTTGCTCTATCTATTATACTTGAGTTTGACTTGATTGTATAGTGTCTGAGCTGATTGAGTAGCATGCAAAGCAAAGCTTTTCACTGTACCTTGGTACAGGTGACAATAATAAACCTAAACTTAACCCACCATCTTCCCTCGGCTGATGAAGATGTGCATCTCCAATCCGAGCAACATTCAGAAGAAGCTCTGAGAGTAGCCAGGGCACAGAATGTAGCCTCTGTGGGAACTTCAATGTCCATCACCAAGAACACATGACATGGAATAAAATGCAGAAAAATAACTACAATAGTGCAACAACTACAAAAATTGAGCATTTTTAGCTATGAAACCAGACAGTGCTGGAGTAACTCAGTGGGTCAGGCAGCATCTCTGGAGAACACAAATAGGTGATGTTAGGCCCGACCGATTATTGAAGCGACTGTCAGACAGGTTGCCCTATTAGCTGATTAGTGACACTGCTCAGTGTCATTGCTACACCCATCTGACCTCAGGGATGCACCTTCTTGCCAGAAGGTTTTTTTAGCTGTTGGGATTGGTACATTAATGATACCACTCTTTCTGTCCATTTCAGCAGAGGTCATCTATAGAGGAACCAACGTTACAGGCCAGAGACCCTGTCAGAATTTGGAATGAGAGAAAACAGATTAGTTTCCATTGGTAGGTCGATGCTAAAGAGAGTTAGCAACTTCAAACTCCTGGGTGTTAACATCTCGGATGACCTGTCCTGGACCTGTACATAGACGTAATCATGAAAAAAGCCATGCCAGCATCTCTACTTTGTTAGAAGTTCAATTTTGCATGTCATCATGGAATACACAACAGATATACTGTAAAATGTATCCTGATTAGTTGCATCATGGCCTGGTACACGATCCCAATGTACAGTCTGAAGAAGGGCCCCGACTTGAAATATTGTCTGCCCATTCCTTCCATAAATGCTGCCTGGCCCTCTGAGTTCCTCTAGCACTTTGTATTTTGTTTCTATTATGTGTTTTTTTAACTAATGTTTCATTTTGCAGTCTTTTTCTTTTCACCATCTTGTATAATTTGTGTATAATTGTGAACCACAGTATATGTGATGCCTGTGATACTGTAACAAGCAAGCGTTTAATTATGTGTAAGAAGGAACCGCTGGTTTAAACCGAAGATAGACACAAAAAGCTGGTGTAACTCAGCGGGACAGGTAGCATCTCTGAAGCGAAGGAATGGATGACGTTTCGGGTCGAGACCCTTCTAACTGTACCTCACCGTACTTGTACATATAACAATAAACAACTTCATTGCAGACTGTTTTTCTCTCTTCACCTGTTCTAACGAAGGGTGCTAGAACGTTAACCATCTCTCTTTTCACAGAAGCTGGCTGACCAGCTGAGTGCTTTCAGCATTTTCTGTTCTTATTTATTTCAAATTTCCAGCATCTGCAGTTATTTGATTTTAGTGAACTAGAGTGGGAAAGGGCTGAATGGAATTGATCCATAGAAAGGATGGATACATTCCAACGGGTGCACAACAGACTGGTATGTCACTATCGTCTCCCCGTCTCTGGCAAACTTGTGTCCGATGCCTGTGTCCAAACCTCCGTCGCTGCTCAATTCCTCGGCGTTCAATCTGAGACGAGCCGGCGCAGGGAGCAGAGGCGGGGAGGAGGAGCAGAGAGAACGAGCTGGAACCAGGAAATCCACAATTAGGCAACACGACACTGTCTCCCATCACCACTGCCGATGTGCAGCGTAGTGCAGCAGATGCATCGACCGCGTGGCCTAATGGATAAGGCGTCCGACTTCGGATCGGAAGATTGAGGGTTCGAGTCCCTTCGTGGTCGTCTTTTGTGTCAGAGACATGTAACTTTTTTAAATGTTGAATTAGTCGTGCATTTATGCAAAAGAGCAGTAGCGTTTCACGATTCACAACCCCCGGCGATTAAAACTGATTTATTTAATTGTATTTAAAATGTGTATCAGGAATAGCTGGATAATCACAAGCTGAGCCACTCCGGTGCGCTCCCTCCCCTCACCTCCCCGGAGCTGTCAGCTCGGAGCTCCATCTGTTAGTCCCGGGATTGGGGTAAACTCCAGCAGATGAGTAGTGTCTGTATGGGAGTGGATTGGGGGGAGTGAAGCTCGGGACTTGAGTCTCATCCACCCCCTTCTAAGAACCTGGCGGTCGGGAGCCTGAGCTGGACCAAGGTCGCAGCTTGTGGGAGAGCTCCGATGGTTGGCTGAGGTTGGGGAGCTGGGTTGGTGTTTATCGTGTCACCACTTAGCGCACCTCGCTGAGTCTTCAGCCAGTCGCCAGCAAACCGCCCATCTAGGCGGCTGATTACATGTCCAGTATCTCTAAAGTTACCCCACCGGCTAATAACATCCCAGTTAGCCCACTGGTAATTTCCCTGCTCGGTTTCCCCATCGGATAATTACAGGGGCTGCTACCCTATCATAACAGCACTTATGGTTTCAGGTCCTTGCCGAGAAAATAACAACCGTTTCCCCATAGGATCACCTACTTTGGTCCCTTGTATCACACAGTCATTCTTATAGCCCCTTCCACAATCTCAGGGCGACCCTATGCACCTTTCCGACTAAGGTGCTTTTGGAAGTAGTCACTGGTATAACGTAGGAAATAGGAGAAATAATTTCAAAAGATGGGTCAACCAGCAATATGTTAACCACAGCATAATGTGGTTTAATTGTAGAAAGAGAACTCCAAATCTCACAACTATGGATTAATGGCAGGAATGTACCACCTCCCAGGCACCCCAACTGTGCCAGAGTCTGTAGATCCCACCTCATCTCCACCTCAGCGTTCACTGAACTGGAGTGGAAGCAAGTCACCCTCAACCCCAAGAGCCTGCCGAAGATTGAGAACTAACTTTGGGTAGGCCACGAAGAATATGCCTGTGCTTTCTCAGGTGGAGTTGCAGAATGTTAAACATTTTTCTTGGGTAAATATAAAGAGTCACTTTCAGTTCAAGTCTATCTAACTGAACAGAGTGCGACTCAAATGTGTAATCTTTGACTCAGAGCTCCAGTGCTACCCACAGCATCAAATGTGTTTTCGGTACAGACTGTAGCCTCTCAGTGTCTTCCTAGAAGACAGTTATCTCTCCCTAAATGTCAGCAGAACTGGTGAGCTGGACAACTTCAGGAAGCGGGTTGACTACATGCCCCAGTCTATAGCAACAGAACTGAAGTGGGGATGGTTGAAAGTTTCAAGTTCCTGGTTGTATTCATCACCAACAATTTGTCCTGTTCTAACCACGTTGATGCTATGGCAAAGAAAGCACACCAATGCCTCTACTTCTTCATAAGGCTAAGGAAATTCAGCATGACACCAATGATTTTTACCAATTTATACAGAGCAACGTCGAAGGCATCCTATCCGGATGCATCACAGCTTGATATGGCAACTGCTCTATCCAAGACCACAGGAAATTGCAGAGTTGTGACATAGCCCAGTCCATCATACAAACCAGCCTGCCACCCATCAACCCCATCTACACTTCATATTGCCTTGGGACTTCTCACATCCGGTCATTCCTCCCTCTTCCCTCTCCTGTTAGGTATAATACACAAAGCTTGAAAGAATGTAGCGGCAGATCGAAGAAAAGCTCTATCCCACTGTTATGTAGGTTAATTGGCTGGGTAAATGTAAAAATTGCCCCTAGTGGGTGTAGGATAGTGTTAATGTACGGGGATCGCTGGGCGGCACGGACTTGGTGGGCCGAAAAGACCTGTTTCCGGCTGTATATATATGATATGATATGATATGATATCTGGAACTTGAACTGATCACTCCTATGCTAGGGATGTATTTCTGCTCTTCCAATCTACCTTGTTATCGCCCTTGCAGTTTTTCTGAATCTGCACTTCTCTGCAGCTGTAACACTACATTCTGTTTCTTTTCCCCTTTGTATGACCTGTTGGCCTCATGTGTGGTATGATTTACCAGGGTAGCAGGCAAATATTTTCACTGTACCTAAGTGCACGTGATAATAATAAATCAATACCAATTCACTACTCTTCTGGAAATCTCTTTCCATGATGGAGCAAAAGGCCGAGACCCTACATCGGGAGACTGGTTACCGACATGGGGGATGATGGAGATTTCCCACCACAGCTGACTGAGTCTAATCGGTTCCTCAATGGGGATATCGGCCTGGGAAAGGACTCTGATCCTTATCCTGCCAATGAATTTGAATTTTATAGAGATGGAATAGATGATATGTCTCCAGTACTTAAGATCTGCTGTAACGTGTCCATATCTCCGAGGTACAGGAGGCAAGGATCACAGCATGATTTTATAAGGAATGCGAGCCCCGCATGAATTTATGATTCCAACATCTGTAGTTTCTTGTGAAACCAAAGCAAAGGTAGATTCTGTGTGAAAGACCTGCAATCAATCTGCAGGCATGGTCCCCAGTTGACTCAGATGATCTTGGCGCCAAGGTGACTACGCCAGTGGCAGTGTCCTTCAGTTTCAGCATCCGCATCTTTCACCCCATCGTTTGTACCGGTAGCGGCCGGGGTGGGGGACAGACAAACTGACGGAACGGTTCGGAGGAATTAGCGGACGGACCGGAAGTGTGGTGTTGTGTTGTGGTCGCGAGCTGGGTACCAGCGATGGATCCAAATACTTTGACCGCAGAGCAGGCTGGCGGCCCCGCCGAGAAGGTAAGAACCGAGCGATGCCCGGGGCAGGACAAAATCGGGGAGACGACGCCAGGCGTCCGGCGGCACCGAACCTACGGCGGCCTCTGTGAGGAGCACAACTGGCAGCGGGGTCCCCGCCAGAGTCAGAGACTGGCCGGCAGTCACATGATGGCAGACACAAAACGCTGGAGTAACAGCGGCACAGGCAGCATCCCCTGAGAGAAAGTCTCAGTCTGAAGAAGGGTCTCGACCCGAAACGTCACCCTTCCCTTCTCTCCAGAGATGCTGTCTGTTACTCCAGCATTTTGTGTCTATCTTCGGTGTAAACGAGCATCTCTGCAGTTCCTTCCTTTTCCATGATGAGCGTGCCCTTGTCTCAGAGCGAAGATAGACACACGGTGCTGGAGCAATTCAGCGGGTCAGGCAGTATCTCTGGAGGAAAAGGGTGGATGACATTTCGAGTTGGGACCCTTCTTCAGACTAGCCCCAGAGCGATGCTGCTGCTGAGCTACAGAGTTCTGGTTAACCTTGCGTGTCTCTGGAATATTGTACTCGTGTCTTATGGCCTGCCAAACCAAGGAAGGATGCTCAAGGTAAGAGCAAGTTCTGTGAGGCAGAGAAGAATGTTAGTAGAGGGGAACAGGTTGGGTCTATGTTCTTGCAGGGAACATTTCCCTATAAATGTAGGTGCCTTGCAGTCGGAAATGTAGGTCCCTTGCAGTCGGAAACAGGTGAATTGATCATAGGGAACAAGGGGATAGCAGACCAATTGAACATATACTTTGGTTCTGTCTTCACTAAGGAAGACATAAACCGTCTGCCGGAAATAGCGGGGGACTGGGGGTCTAATGAGATGGAGGAACTGAGGGGAAATCCAGGTTAGTCGGGAAGTGGTGTTAGATAAATTAAATGGATTAAAGGCAGATAAATCCCCAGGGCCAGATAGGCTGCATCCCAGAGTGCTTAAGGAAGTAGCCTCAGAAATAGTGGATGCATTAGTGATAATTTTTCAAAACTCTTTAGATTCTGGAGTAGTTCCTGAGGACTGGAGGGTAGCTAATGTAACCCCACTTTTTAAAAAGGGAGGGAGAGAGAAAACGGGGAATTATAGACCAGTTAGCCTAACATCGGTAGTGGGGGAAAATGCTAGAATCAGTTATTAAAGATGTGATAGCATCACATTTGGAAAGTGGTGAAATCATCGGACAAAGTCAGCATGGATTTACAAAAGGCAATTCATGTCTGACGAATCTTATAGAATTTTTCGAGGATGTAACTAGTAGAGTGGATAAGGGAGAACCAGTCGATGTGTTATATCTGGACTTTCAGAAGGGCTTCGACAAGGTCCCACATAGGAGATTGGTGTACAAACTTAAAACACACGGTATTGAGGGTTCAGTGTTGAGGTGGATAGAAACTTGGTTGGCGGACAGGAAGCAAAGAGTAGGAATAAACGGGTCCTTTTCGGAATGGCAGGCAGTGACTAGTGGGGTACCGCAAGGCTCAGTGCTGGGACCCCAGTTATTTACAGTGTATATTAATGATTTGGACGAGGGAATTGAATGCAACATCTCTAAGTTTGCGGATGACACGAAGCTGGGTGGCAGTGTTAGCTGCGAGGAGGATGCTAGGAGGCTGCAGAGTGACTTGGATAGATTAGGCGAGTGGGCAAATGCATGGCAGATGCAATATAATGTGGATAAATGTGAGGTTATCCACTTTGGCGGCAAGAACAGGAAAGCAGAGTATTACATGAATGGTGACCGATTGGGAGAAGGGGAGATGCAATGTGACCTGGGTGTCATGGTGCACCAGTCATTGAAAGCAAGCATGCAGGTGCAGCAGGCAGTGAAAAAAGCGAATGGTATGTTGGCATTCATAGCAAGAGGATTTGAGTTTCGGAGCAGGGAGGTTCTGCTGCAGTTGTACAGGGCCTTGGTGAGACCACACCTGGAGTATTGCGTACAGTTTTGGTCTCCTAACCTGAGGAAAGACGTTCTTGCCTTAGAGGGAGTACAGAGAAGGTTCACCAGATTGATCCCTGGGATGGCGGGACTTTGATATGAGGAAAGACTGGATAGACTGGGCTTGTACTCGCTGGAATTTAGAAGACTGAGGGGGGATCTTGTAGAAACATATAAAATTCTTAAGGGGTTGGAGAGGCTAGATGCGGGAAGATTGTTCCCGATGTTGGGGGAGTACAGAACCAGGGGTCACAGCTTAAGGATAAGGGGGAAGTCTTTTAGGACCGAGATGAGAAAACATTTCTTCACACAGAGAGTGGTGAGTCTGTGGAATTCTCTGCCACAGAAGGTAGTTGAGGCCAGTTCATTGGCTATATTTAAGAGGGAGTTAGATGTGGCCCTTTTTGCTAAAGGGATCAGGGGGTATGGAGAGAAGGCAGGTACAGGCTACTGAGCTGGATGATCAGCCATGATCATATTGAATGGCGGTGCAGGCTCGAAGGGCCGAATGGCCTACTCCTGCACCTATTTTCTATTTTTTTATGTTTCTGTAAGGCCTTCCTGAGATGGTGGAGGCCAGGGGATTGAAAGTTGTTAAAAAATATTGGATGCAAGATGTCCAAGGTATGAAGGGACTGGATGTGGCAGATGTGAGAGCACGATTGAGTCGAGGTATGAGGAGATGCATTGTCACCCTACAACAGGACCACTGTATATTTTCAGTGATTTAACTGTATTTCAGCGTGCACGATCTGAAGAACAGGATGAAGTTGACGAATATGTTCCATATGTTCCCGTTAAACAGAGAAAGCAACAGATGGTAAGTGACTTCCACTCTTCAATATGTTTGGAAATCGATAATGTTTGATTTCGCTCTGCTCTTGGCAACTGTTTCCGTATCATTCCCGTTGCTTTGATAATTATTGTCTCCAGTCCTTTCAGTGACTGGCATTCTGTGATCTATTTATTTGCACATCCTGGCCAAGTTACAGTTTATTTCAGTTTATTCTAACATTGTTCACGACCTCAACCCTCCACTACCCTTTGTCCCATGTAGCTGTGCCAACAGCAAATATGGCTTCACTTAGATACCACCAACAGTAAGCGTCTGCTTGAAAGATATGTCTCTGGGACAGACAGTCGATAAGCAAGTATATCCGGAGAAGCTAGTTTTCTCAGAGGAAAGATAAAGTGTATGTTTGAGAGATTGCATTGTCAGCCTAAGATCTTTCAATAGAAATATTACTTAAAGGGTCATGCTTAAGCTCATTGCATGTCATGGTGAAATTGTGCATAGAATGAGAGAGAAATTGCTGGAGAGAAGACAATTTATATAGGTAAAGGAGAGATGGAGAGTGTATTCTTTCATTATGAAATCAGAGCAGTGCTTCAGATATTGCCTTCTATATCAATGAGAAATTGGCAGAGGGCGAGAGAGAGTGCTTGAGGTTTTACATTCTGTCGGTCCACCTGCGAGAATGCTTCCTGTCATTCAGGGAAACTGCATCAAAGCGAGGGCTTGAGGTATTGCATCCAGTTCCTCCAGGAACTTTAGGCAGAGCTAATGGCTGAGAGAACAAGTTCTGTCATTCTCAAATGCAGCAGTAGAGAGGATTTGTGTGAATGTTTAGATTCCCACACTAGGAAATAAGTGGAGAGATATTGCGTTCTGTCAATTGGAATGTAGAGAAAAGTAACTGGGTGGCCCCTCCTGCAATTCTGTACATTTACAACAGGGAGCGCTGGAGAGATGGCCTCATGCCATCTTCACCCTATCTACCTGTGTTGGAAAAAAACTGCAGTTGCTGGATTAAAATCGAAGGTAGACACAAAATGCTGGAGTAACTCAGCGGGTCAGTCTCAGGAGTAACTCAGCGGGTCAGCGAGCATCTCGGGAGAGAAGGAATGGCTGACGTTTCGGGTCAGTCTGAAGAAGGGTCTCGACTCGAAACGTCACCCATTCCTTCTCTCCCGAGATGCTGCCTGACCCGCTGAATTACTCCAGCATTTTATGTCTACCTGTCTACCTTTGTTTCAGTTTTCAAACAACTGTGTTCTTGTACCCCAAGGTTTCTCTGTTTGCCAACAATCGCAGGTCCCTGCTGTTCATGGTATAAGCCCCACCCAGATTGAAACTCCCAAAATTCAACATTTCACAGTTGTACGTGTAGATTACATCTGGCATTCTCTTGGTTACCTTCCTAGTTAGTCTATGTCCTGCTGTCACACTACATCTTATCCAAATAATCAATGCTGTATATATGAAAACAGCATTGGACCCAGCACAGATCCCCATGGTGCACCACTGGTCACAACCTCATCTGGTAAAACTACCCTCCACTACTACCCTCTGCCTCATGCCATCAAGCCAATTTTGTATCCAATTGGCTCATTCATGTATTAGATCCCATATGTTCTAACCTTCCAGACCAGCCTACCATACAGGACCTTTTCAAAGGCCAGCGAAAGTCCCTGCATGCATCTTCTATCGCCTTGCCCTCATCAGTTCTCTTGATCACCTCTTGAAAAATAAACTATCAAAATTGTAAGGCAGTTAATTCCTTCTTCATAGACCCCCTGTTGCTAAATGTATATAAAACTAGATTGCAAGGGGCTCAATAGACCTGCAAACATTTAGCATTCCATTTTCTTGCTGTTTCCTTGACCATAGTATTCAAGGTAGCAAATGGATCAATGTGCTTTGCTAAAGATCCTAGAGAAAAGGGTGGCGGGCTGGAATGGATGAAATGCTGGGCTTTGCAATCTCAATAATATTATTTAGATCCCTAACATATTCTTGGATTCAAGAATTAATTGTGTTCAGTTTCTGGCAGCCTGCTATAGGAAAGATGCCGTCATGCAGGAAAGAGTGGAGAAAAAACGTAAGGATGTTTGCCAGGATCCCAGGGCCTGAGCTATACAGAGAGTTGGGCAGGTTGGGGCTTTATTTCTTGTAGCGTAGGAGATTGAGGAAAGATCTTACAGAGAGATATATAAAATCATGAGGGTACAGTCCTTTCCCCAGAGTTGGGAATTCAAGAACTAGAGGACGTAGGTTTAAGGTGAGAGAGGAAAGTCTTGAAAGGAACTTTAGGGGTAACATTTTCACACAGAGGGTGGTGGGTATAGGGAACAAGCTGGCAGATGTAGAGGCAGTTATAATAACAATATTAAAAAGACATTGGACAAGTACATAGATAGGAGAGATTTATAGAGATACAGGTCAAAAGCAGGCAAATGGGACTGGCATGGATGGACATTTTAGTTGGCATGGACGAGTTAAAGGGCCTTTCTCTAATGATTGCATGGTGGAGTAGACTTGATAGGCTGAATGTCCTAATTCTGCTCCTAGAACTTATGAACTTTTGAAATAGCTTATTGGCCCTAAAGTATCATCAACGTGGAACACAAACGTCTTTCCTCTCTCCCCACCAAAACTGCCTGACCTGCTGAGAATTTTGCAGCATTGAGGTGACTTTCTGGTTTTGCCCCTTCTCTGCCACCTGGCGAATGATTTCTCTTGCGTGTGTGCATGCAGATGGAGAAGCTGGCGCGGATGAGGAGGAAAGGTGGCGTGGACGATGATCAGGACAGCGACAGTGACCGTAGAAAGGAGGATGGCGATGGTCCACTGGGACCACGGTCCAACATCAGTCTGCTGGACCAACACCAGCAGTTGAAGGAAAAGGCAGAAGGTGCAGCACTTCTGTTCAGCAAGGATTTGTGAGATGGGCCTGGTGTCTGAGCTCAGTTGGGGGGGGACAGCCTTTCTACCAATTCTTTCAGCAAAAGTTTCTTAGTTAGAAACTTAGGCTGGGACTCGGTCGGGGTAGTCAGACCAATGTACAATATTTGGAAATCTGTGGTGGGATATGGGGGAGATGAAATGCAAGGATGTCGGAAAGTTGAGGTGGGACGGGAGGTTTGGAAAGGTGATGGGACTTCGGGTAGTTTGAAACAAAACCGAGGGAATGAGCCAGCTCTTGAAGGAGTGAACATGCTGTGGTAAACCAGAACACCCATTGGGATGTGGGTTGGCCACCTGATGCTACGACACTGGTTGGGGATGGATGGAGTCAGATCTGTTCAGTAAAACATAATGTTCATGATGCTTGCACTTTGAATGTGAACATTGAAAGTGGTTGAAACTGGATTGTATTTTACAGCACGCAAAGAATCTGCGAAAGAAAAACGACTGAAAGAAGAGGAGAAAATTCTGGAAAGTGTTGCTGAAGGCAGAGGTAGGTTTAACTATTGAAGCAGCGGGTGTAACACTGACAACAGCGTCTAGATCAATAGGGAAAGTGGGCCAAGGAATGACAGATGGAACTTAACTCAGACAAGTGCAACATGGCACATTTTATTAGGTTAAACCAAGGCAGGACATATGCTGCGAATGACAGGGCCTTGGAGAGCATTGTAGAAACAGAGAGACCTAGGGGTACACGTACATGATTTTCTGAAAGTGGTGAAGCAGGTAGACAGGGTGGTAAAGAAGGCATATGGCATATGCCTTCATCATATGGGGCTTTGAGTACAAGAGTTGGGGGACCTGTGACAGCAGTACAAAACCTTGGTGAGACAGCACCTGGGTAATTGTGTTCACTTCTGGTCAGCATACTATAGGAAGAATCTGATTAAGCTAGAGAGGATGCAGAAAAGATTCACGATGTTGTTAGAACTGGAGGGCTTGAGTTATGAGGATAAACCGGACATGCTGGGAATACTTTCCCCTGGCGCAAAGAGGCTGTGGGATAACCCTAATGAGGTTTATAAAATCAAGTGAGATATCAATAAGATGGACGGTCACACTTTTTTCCCCAGGGTAGGGGAGTCTGAAAGGGAAGTCCAAAACAAGAGGGCATTGGTTTAAGGTGAGAGGAGAAATATTTAAAGAGGACCTAAGGAGCAAGTTATTGCACACTGAGGGTGGTGGTTATATGGAACGAACTGGATAGATACAGTTAAAGCATTTAAAAAACATTTGGACAGGTGAATTGCCAGGAAAGATTTAGAGAGATAAGGATTAATGTTCTGTCCTCCAGTCTCGCAAATCCTGAATCACATCTCTGCTCCATATTCCTATCCTTGACTCCATTCCCAACTTTGATTAATTAATTTCCACCTCCGTCTCCTCCCATTTCTTCATGCCAATTTGTTACCTTGCTCTTTGGTAAGTAAGTCGTTGGCAGCCTGCCTGTACTTCATTAATCCCACCATGCCCTTTCTCGCAAATGCCACAGCATTCTTTAGCCTTTTAGTTCCATCCTATCTTCAGAGCTTTTCTGCTTCCCTCAATCTATTTGAACTGCCCTCAATCTATTTGAACTGCCCAGTCTCTACACCCTTGCACTTCCTCTTGCTATTATCATGTTGTCTCCGTATTGAAAAAAGGAGGCAAATTATCTCCATTATCCTCATTTCAGTTTGTTTTCCCTTAATGTTATTCTGCTCCTTTTGTCATTTCCTGTCCTTATCTTAACTCCCCTTTGGCTTCTCTAGTGTCTACTTTATATGAATCATTACCTTTAATATTTTCTTCAGAATTCTGGTCACCTTCCTAAACTCATCAGATTCCCTTTTGTCACCCTCCTTTGTTTATAAATATTATTTAACTCTTAATCATGATGTAGATCCTGGTTACCTAGCCCAAGATTGACAATAACACGCTATGTGCGTTGGGTTGGGTTTAGAAACATAGAAAATAGGTACAGGAGTAGGTCATTCGGCCTTTCGATCCATTCACTATGATCACGGCTGATCATCCAAAAACAGTACCCCGTCCTGCTTTCTCCCCATATCCCTTGATTCTGTTAGCCCTAAAAGCTATATCTAACTCTCCCTTGAAAACATCCAGCGAATTGGCCCCCACTGCCTTCTGTGGCAGAGAATTCCACAGATTCACAACTCTCTGGGTGAAAAGGTTTTTCCTCATCTCAGTCCTAAATGGCCTGCCTCTTGTTCTTACACTGTGACCCCTGATTCTCGACTCCCCTAATATTGGGAACATTTTTCCTGCATGTAGCCTGTCCAATCCCTTAGGAATTTTATATGTTTCTATAAGACCTCCTCTCATCCGTCAAAATTCCAGTGAATATAAGCCCAGTCGATCCATTCTTTCATCATATGTCAGTCCACCCATTCCCTGGAATTAACCTGGTGAACCTACGCTGCACTCCCTCAATAGCAATAATGTCCTTCCTCAAATTAGGAGAACAAAACTGCACACAATCCTCCAGGTGTGGTCTCACCAGGGCCCTGTACAACTGCAGTAGGACCTCCTTGCTCCTATACAGTACTCAAATCCTCTCACTATGAAGGCCTACATGCCATTTGCTTTCTTCACAGCCTGTTGTATCTGCATGCTTACATTTAGTGACTGATGTACAAGGACACCCAAGTCTTGTTGCACCTCCCCTTTTCCTAATCTGACACCATTCAGATAATAATCTGCTTTCTTGTTCTTGCCACCAAAGTGGATAACCTCACATTTATCCACATTATACTGCATCTGCCATGCACCTGCCCACTCACCCAACCTATCCAGGTCACCCTGCAGCCTTATAGCATCCTCCTTGGAGCTCACCCTGCCTCCCAGCTTTGTGTCATCTGCAAACTTGGAGATGTTACATTTCATTCCTTCTAAATCATTTATATATACTGTAAATAACTGGGGTCCCAGCACTGAGCCTTGCTAGTCACAAGTCACTGAACCACTAGTCACTGCCTGCCATTCTGAAAAGGATCCATTAATTCCTACTCTTTGCTTCCTGTCTGCCAACCAGCTCTCTATCCATGTCTATACCCTGCCCCCAATACCAAGCATAATTTCCCCTTCATAAATCCACGCTGACCTTGACCAATCCTGTCACTGCTTTCCAAATGTGCTACTATTACATCTTTAATAATCGACTCAAGCATCTTCCCCATTACCGATGTCAAGCTAACTGGTCTATAATTCCCTGTTTTCTCTCTCCCTTCTTTCTTAAAAAGTGGGGTTAAATGAGCTACCCTCCAGTCCACAGGAACTGATCCAGAGTATATAGAGCTTTGGAAAATGATCACCAATGCGTCCATGACTTCTAGGGCCACCACCTTGAGTACTCTGGGATGCAGACCATCAGGCCCTGGGGATTTATCTGCCTTCAGACTCAACAGTTTACCTGACACCATTTCATGACTAATGTGGATTTCATAGAAACATAGAAAATAGGTGCAGGAGTAGGCCATTCGGCCCTTTGAGCCTGCACCGCCATTCAATATGATCATGGCTGATCATCCAACTCAGTATCCCGTACCTGCCTTCTCTCCATACCCCCTGATCCTTTTAGCCACAAGGGCCACGTCTAACTCCCTCTTAAATATAGCCAATGAACTGGCCTCAACTACCTTCTGTGGCAAAGAATTCCACAGATTCACCACTCTGTGTGAAAAAAAACTTTCTCATCTCGGTCCTAAAAGACTTCCCCTTATCCTTAAACTGTGACCCCTTGTTCTGGACTTCCCCAACATCGGGAACAATCTTCCTGCAACTAGCCTGTCCAACCCCTTAAGAATTTTGTAAGTTTCTATAAGATCCCCCCTCAATCTTCTAAATTCCAGCGAGTACAAGCCGAGTCTATCCAGTCTTTCTTCATATGAAAGTCCTGCCATCCCAGGAATCAATCTGGTGAACCTTCTCTGTACTCCCTCTATGGCAAGAATGTCTTTCCTCAGATTAGGAGACCAAAACTGTACGCAATACTCCAGGTGTAGTCTCACCAATGCCCTATACAACTGCAGCAGAACCTCCCTGCTCCTATACTCAAATCCCCTCGCTATGAATGCCAACATACCATTCGCTTTCTTCACTGCCTGCTGCACCTGCATGCCTACTTTCAATGACTGGTGTACCATGACACCCAGGTCTCGTTGCATCTCCCCTTTTCCTAATCGGCCACCATTCAGATAATAGTCTGCTTTCCTGTTCTTGCCACCAAAGTGGATAACCTCACATTTATCCACATTATACTGCATCTGCCATGCATTTGCCCACTCACCTAACCTATCCAAGTCACGTTGCAGCCTCCTGGCATCCTCCTCACAGCTAACACTGCCCCCCAGCTTCGTGTCATCCGCAAACTTGGAGATGTTGCATTCAATTCCCTCGTCCAAATCATTAATATATATTGTAAATAGCTGGGGTCCCAGCACTGAGCCTTGCGGTACCCCACTAGTCACTGCCTGCCATTCTGAAAAGGACCCGTTTATTCCTACTCTTTGCTTCCTGTCTGCCAGCCAGTTCTCTATCCACATCAATACTGAACCCACAATACCGTGTGCTTTAAGTTTGCATGCTAATCTCTTATGTGGGACCTTGTCGAAAGCCTTCTGGAAGTCCAGATATAATACATCCACTGGTTCTCCCTTATCCACTCTACTAGTTACATCCTCGAAAAATTCTATAAGATTCGTCTGACATGATTTACCTTTCATAAATCCATGCTGACTTTGTCCAATGATTTCACCACTTTCCAAATGTGCTGCTATCCCATCTTTAATAACTGACTCTAGCATTTTCCCCACTACCGATGTTAGACTAACTGGTCTGTAATTCCCCGTTTTCTCTCTCCCTCCCTTTTTGAAAAGTGGGGTTACATTAGCTACCCTCCAATCCTCAGGAACTACTCCAGAATCTAAAAAGTTTTGAAAAATTATCACTAATGCATCCACTATTTCTGGGGCTACCTCCTTAAGCACTCTGGGATGCAGCCTATCTGGCCCTGGGGATTTATCGGCCTTTAATCCATTCAATTTACCTAACACCACTTCCCAACTAACCTGGATTTCACTCAGTTCCTCCATCTCATTTGACCCCCGGTCCCCTGCTATTTCCGGCAGATTATTTATGTCTTCCTTAGTGAAGACAGAACCAAAGTAGTTATTCAATTGGTCTGCCATGTCCTTGTTCCCCTTGATCAATTCACCTGTTTCTGACTGCAAGGGACCTACATTTGTTTTAACTAGTCTTTTTCTCTTCACATATCTATAAAAGCTTTTGCAGTCAGTTTTTATGTTCCCTGCCAGTTTTCTTTCATAATCTATTTTCCCTTTCCTAATTAAGCCCTTTGTCCTCCTCTGCTGGACTGAATTTCTCCCAGTCCTCAGGTAGGCTGCTTTTTCTTGCTAAATTGTACGCTTCATCTTTTGTTTTGATACTATCCCTAATCTCCCTTGTTAGCCATGGATGCACTACCTTCCCTGATTTATTCTTTTGCCAAACTGGGATGAACAATTGTTGTAGTTCTGGTTTCTGATTTCCTTTAGTTCCTCCCTCCCACTAGTTCCTCAGTCCCCTAGTATTTCTGGGAGATTGGTTGTGTTTTCCTTAGTGAACACCGAACCAAAGTACTTGTTTAACTGATCTGCCATTTCCTTGTTTCCCATTATATATTCACCTGTTTCTGACTGTAAGGGACCTACATTTGTCTTCACTAATCTTTTCCTCCACATATCTATAGAAGCTTTTACAGTGAGTTTTTATATTCTCCCAGTCCTCCAGTTTGCTGCTTCCCCAGGCCACTTTAGACTATGCCAGGCCACGCCATCTTGTTTCAGTACTTTTTCTATCTTGGGATGGTACGTAGAGTATTTCTGCATGTCCAGGATAGTTATGTTTAAATTGATGATGAGTTCATATTGCAAAATAATCCTTAAGTGTTCTGGCTGAATTTGGGCACTGATTGACTTATTGGACAGACTTTAATTTTGCACTTTGCCAAACCTCTACAGTTGCTACATAGGTTAGACTTTAGAGATACAGCGTATAAACAGGCCTTTCAGCCCACCGAGTCCACATTGACCAGCGATCACCCTGTGCACTAGCACTATCCTATACACTAGGGAGAATTTACAATTTTTTCTTTTACCAAAGCCAATTAACCTACAAACATGTACATCTTTGGAGTGTGGGTGGAAACCGGAGCACTTGGAGAAAACCCACACGATCACAGGGAGAACGTACAAACTCCTACAGACAGCACCCGTAGTCAGGATCGAACCCGAGTCTCTGGCGCTGTAAGGCAGCAACTCTACTGCCGCACTACTGTGCCACTCCTGGTATTTACTATTATCTTGTTATTTTCTTTGGCATTCCTGTGTCCACCCAAGATCATCAGATTCCCTTTTGTCACCCTCTGTTGTTTATAAATGTTATTGTCTCCTGTTTATCATGATGTGGAGCCTGGTTACCTGGGAAAAATATCAACAGGAACTCACTGTGTGGTAGTGACTGCATGGTGATGCCCCTTCCTGTTGATTTATTCGCTAATTGCTGTTGGCCTCTCCTTTTTCAATATCACTCGCTGTGGATCAACATTTTTCCCAGTAATTCTTGCCACGCTGCTTTCCTCTGACCATCCACATCCACTCATAATCGGCTTTGTTTCCATTTATGATTTTGACCTTGTGTATCATCTCTCATAGTTTACAGTGACCGTACTCCCTAAATGTTCCTTTGTGTTTAGTAACATAGAAACATAGAAAATGGGTGCAGGAGGAGGCCATTTGGCCCTTCAAGCCAGCACTGCCATTCATTGTGATCATGGCTGATCATTCACATTCAATAACCTGTGCCTGCCTTCTCCCCATTTCCCTTGATTCCGCGAGCCCCGAGAGCTCTATCTAAATTTCTTCTACTGGATGTTATTGATTTTATTTTCCATTGCTGAATACATTGCTTTTTGAGTCGGGACAAATTTGTGTTACCAAGGGAGTGTGATCCTATTAATATTAATGTTTATTTTGTTACTGGGCTACAACTTTTATATGTTGTATTAAATCAACAAAAGGCAAAACATTTCTAGCTTGCTCAGTGCTTGGGTGGTACGATGGTGCAGTGGTAGAGTTGCTGTCATACAGCGCCAGAGACCTGGGTTCGACCCTGACTACACGTGCTATCTACGGAGTTTGTACGTTCTCCCCGTGACCTGCGTGGGTTTTCTCCAGGATCTCCGATTTCCTCCCACACTCGAAAGACGTGCAGGTTTGTAGGTTAATTGGCTTGGTAAAATTGTAAATTTTCCCTTTGTGTGTGTGTGTGTGTGGGGTAGTGTTAGTGTGTGGGGAAGGCTGGTTGGCATAGACTAGGTGGGTCAAAGGGCCTGTATCTGCACTGTATTTCTATACGAAACTAAACTAAGAGCTTCCCCTGTAAGCTCATTAGACAATAGACAATAGGTGCAGGAGTGGGCCATTCGGCCCTTCGAGCCAGCACTGCCATTCAATGTGATCATGGCTGATCATTCTCAATCAGTACCCCGTTCCTGCTTTCTCCCCATACCCCCTGACTCCGCTATCCTTAAGAGCTCTATCTAGCTCTCTCTTGAATGTATTCAAAGAATTGGCCTCCACTGCCCTCTGAGGCAGAGAATTCCACAGATTCACAACTCTCTGACTAAAAAAGTTTTTTCTCATCTCTGTTCTAAATGGCCTACCCCTTATTCTTAAACTGTGGCCCCTGGTTCTGGACTCCCCCAACATTGGGAACATGTTTCCTGCCTCTAACATGTCCAACCCCTTAATAATCTTATACGTTTCGATAAGATCCCCTCTCATCCTTCTAAATTCCAGTGTATACAAACCTAGTCGCTCTAGTCTTTCAACATATGACAGTCCCGCCATTCCGGGAATTAACCTAGTAAACCTACGCTGCACGCTGTCAGTGATGAGTAGGAATCAGGGGGGCTGGAATTATCTGGGGTGATTTAGGTCGGTACACCGGAAAATCACCGTTTTAAGTTAGATGTGGAACGTAAGGATGTGGCAGATGTTGAACTGACAAACAACCTGGGCCAGAGCAGGATAAGGAAGAGAAAGATGAGAGTGACAGAATATCACACACACACAAAGAACCAGGGGAAGACTTCTAGGCAAGATGGTACCAGGCCACTTCTTGTCTGGGTGGAGATAACTCGGGACTGATTTTGGGGTGATTATGTGTGTGGGGAGGGTGGGGGAGCTATAAGATTTTTGCCCATGATTGGCATTTATTGATTCCCATAATAACTGAGTTTGTTTCAATTACAGCTCTGATGTCGGTAAAGGAAATGGCCAAGGGTATAACCTACGATGACCCAATCAAAACCAGGTAAATACATGTGCTGACTGAATTATTCTGGATTTTGTTAGTTGGTGCAGGTTGAACAACCGGTTTCTGGAAATTGTTGGTTGTGGGGGGAGGAGGCGGTGACCTGTTGGTCAAGTTGGATTACCTGTATCGTGCATCTGTCCTTGCAGCTGGAACCCACCTCGGTACATACGCTCCATGCCCGAGGCTCGCAATGAGCGAGTGCGGAAGAAATATCACATCTTGGTGGAGGGGGAAGGCTTGCCGTGCCCTGTCAAACACTTCAAAGAGATGAAATTTCCGCCCGGTAAGCCTGATGAACCCAAAATGGGAAGGAGATAGTTACCCGGCCTTGATGGGTTGCCGGGAGTTGTCAAGAGTTTGATGCCTCAGGAAGATCACAGGCTTTGGAAGTGTAGTCACTGTTGTGATCTAGCAATCATGGTAACCTGAATGATCATAGCAAACCCCACAAATAGTAATATAATACCCAGCTATTCTATCTGAGTTATGTTGCTTGAGGAATTTATATTAGATGGGACAAAGATTGCAATGGAATTGTTGTTGCCCCAGTGTATAATGCATCTAAAACAAGACATCTCCAGCCACACAGTACTTTCTCAGAACTGTGCTGGAGCCCAGCCCAGCTAATGCCCATCTAATTCCTCAGCGTGTGCCTTGCCACCTTTTGACTTCTCAATGAATGCATAAATGCACATAATGTTGTATAAATCTCTGAGAAGGCTGTACTTACTGTTCATGAACCTGAAGGTAACAGTTCTTTTCAATTGAGATGTTCAGTTCCATCCATGTTGTCAGTTTACCAATGTTATCAGGTAAAAATATAAGAGACTAGAGCAGGAGTAGTCTCTTCCATCTTACTCCACCTTTTGCCATTATGCTGATTAAATTTTGACCTCAATGCAATTTTTCTATGCTATCCACATATGTCATGAGCCCTTAATGTTCACAGATCTATCGATCTCTATTTTGAAATAACTCCGTGACTGATCCATTCCATCCCTCTGCCACAGTGAATACCATAGATTTGGCAGCCTCCAAATGAGGAAATTTGTCCTCCTCTCATAGATACATAGCTACATAGACAATAGGTGCAGGAGTAGGCCATTCGGCCCTTCGAGCCAGCACCGCCATTCGATGTGATCATGGCTGATCATCCACAATCAGTACCCCGTTCCTGCCTTCTCCCCATATCCCTTGATTCCGCTCGCCCAAAGAGCTTTATCTAACTCTTTTGAATGCATCCAGTGAATTGGCCTCCACTGCCTTCTGATGCAGAGTTTTCCACAAATTCACAACTCTGGTGAAAAAGTTTTCTCCTCATCTCAGTTGTAAATGGCCTACCCCTTATTCTTAAACTGTGGCCCTTGGTTCTGGACTCCCCCAACATCGGGAACATGTTTCCTGTATCTAGCGTGTCCAATCCCTTAATAATTTTATATGGTTCCATAAGATCCTCTCATCCTAAATTTCAATCCTAAATGGCCTACACCGTACTGAAAACAGCTTGAAGCCTGATAGTTTCATATTGTGTACATAATCCTGAGCTCTGTTACCAAGGCATCCAATCCAATTTTTAAAAAAACTGATTAAAACTCAACAAACATTAGCATTCACAGCAGACCCTGTGGCATTGCACTGTTTAAATAGTGGTCTTGGTGTGGGAATGGATTGTTAAATTTGTTCAAGTATGGTGAACACATTGCATTTCATTGAACACATGCATTTTAAATTGTGAGGAATGTTGATCACTTAATTATACATATAGCTTAGAACAGTTCTAACCAGAACTGTGACACCGGAGAGCTTTCTTTATGGTGTGCAAGCAAGAAGCTGTGTTTGCATTGCCATGTGGTAGTTTGTTGATCTGAGTGAAATTTGTTTGAAGTGAACTTCTGGTTTCCCCCCGCCCCAGTCATTGAGTTTTTAATTTCAACATCAGTCAAGAAATGTTGTTACAACAGATCAATTATAAAGATTCAAGCATGTATAATTGTCATATGCACTGTGAACTCCATAGTTGGGGTTGTGCAGGATGGTTCAAGAATCTGGTGATTGATGGGAAGAAGCTGTTCATGAACCTGAAGGTAACAGTTCTTTTCAATTGAGATGTTTATTCAAAGGTAAATGTTCTCTTGGGTATTGGAGACCAGTTGTTGAGTGGTCTGCATTATACTGCTTACAATAATATGCTGCCGCTGTCACTCGCAGTTATGTCTCTGGGCTTATGGGATTCAAGCTACACCTAACCTGTGTTTGACCATGTATTCCTGGTGAAGTTCTTGGTACTTTGATTCCAGCAATTCTGAAAGGCTTGAAGAAGAAGGGGATTTTGCATCCAACTCCCATTCAGATCCAAGGAATTCCAACTGTGTAAGTACAGAGATCGTGCAGGGAGCACCCATTTATAGGAGGGGAACTTGAACAGTGGGATTCCTGGGCTTTTATGTCCAACACTGAAGGTGCAATGAGACTTGGGTGAGTTTATACATCAGTCACTGAAAGTAAGCATGCAGGTACAGCAGGCAGCGAAGAAAGCTAATGGCATGTTGGCCTTCATTGCAAGAGGATTTGAGTATAGAAGCAAGGAGGTCCTACTGCAGTTGTACAGGGCCCTGGTGAGACTGCACCTGAAGTATTAAATGCAGTTTTGGTATCCTAATTTGAGGGAGGATATTATTGCTATTGAGGCAGTGCAGCGTAGGTTCATGAGGTTAATTCCCGGGATGGCAGGACTGACATACGATGAAAGAATGGGTCGACTGGGCTTGTATTCACTGGAATTTTGAAGGATGAGAGGGGATCTTATAGCAACACGAGACCAAGTGTTTGGGCCCAAACTTCTCCTGCATTGGTGCAGCACCCACTCCTCCCCCCCCCTCCCCTCCCCTCCCCTCCTCCCCCCCCCCCCCACCCCCAGGCTAGATGCAGGAAAAATGATCCCGATGTTGGGGAGATCCAGAACCAGGGGTCACAGTTTAACAATAAGGGGTAGGCCATTTAGGACTGAGATGAGGAAAAACTTTTTCACCTAGAGAGTTGTGAATCTGTGGAATTCTCTGCCGCAGAAGGCAGTGGAGGCCAATTCACTGGATGTTTTCAAGAGAGAGTTGAATTTAGCTCTTAGGGCTAAAGGAATCAAGGGATATGGGGAAAAAGCAGGAACGGGGTACTGATTTTAGATGATCAGCTATGATCATATTAGATGGCCTAGTCCTGCACCTATTTTCTATGTTTCTAAAATATTTTTTATATTAGGCAGCTCTTTCAGCACCCCTGGAATCCATTCCTGAGGACTGTGTTTAAGGGGGCACATTGCAGCAATATTTGAATGACCTTGGCTAGCATTCATACTGGGTAGGGTTAAGTGCTGGAGTTGACCTGGTATTTGCATCTCTCTAACTTGTTGTGCTTGTTTCAGTTTGTCAGGCAGGGATATGATTGGCATTGCGTTTACTGGGTCTGGCAAGACTCTGGTTTTTACCCTGCCCATGATCATGTTCTGCGAGGAACAGGAAAAAAGGCTGCCATTCTCCAAGAGAGAAGGTCCATATGGACTCATAATTTGCCCATCTGTAAGTACCACTCTTCTCCATAGAGAGCCTGATCTCTTCTACCGAGATGTTTTAAGGGGAAGCCATTCGAGTCGGCAAATCACTGGCACCAACACAAAGAGGCAGCATCTCGGGAGAGAAGGAATGGTGATGTTTCGGGTCAAGACCTTTCTTCAGACTGATGACAGGGGAGGGGGCAGGTCTGAAGAAGGGTCTCGTCCCGAAACGCCACCCATTCCTCTCCCTAGATGATGCTGAATATATGGATACACTGAATATTGAATACATTGAAAATTAAATATAGAGCTCAATAAGTAGCAACTCAAAGAGCAATCTGGACAGACCCATGTCTGCGGAGATATTAGACAGTTATCACATTCACATTTAAAAACTGCTGTTATCCATTTTCTGTTCAAATGCATTAAAGTCTCAGTCTGAAGAAGGGTCTCGACCCGAAACGTCACCCATTCCTTCTCTCCTGAGATGCTGCCTGACCTGCTGAGTTACTCCAGCATTTTGTGAATAAATACCTTCGATTTGTACCAGCATCTGCAGTTATTTTCTTATACTATATATAAAGCCTCTTGTCTCGATCACTTCCTGGCAAGTTTTGCATTCTTTCTCTTAAGTAAAGAAATTCCTCCCTGATTCTCTGTTTGATTCAATATGTTACCTCGTATTTTGACCACTATTTGTATTCTCTATCAAGTAGAAACATTCCACAACCACTCTGTCAAATCTATTTATAATGTTAAACTGTTCTATCAAATATCTAAATCTTTTCACTTTAAAGAAGAAAACAGCTTTTTAAATCCTTCCTAATAACAATAATATCTCGGCTCTGGAATCTGCATTTTAACTTACTTTTTGGGCTTTCTTTAGCAGTCTTATGCCCATTTCTTTAGAAACTAGAACTATACTCGTTGCTCTGAAAATGCATCCAGGCCAGGACTTAAATGCTGAATGAATTTAGCATCACTGGTTTTGAATTCTACCATTCTGTAAGCAGTTCCCAATGCTCTTAATATTTTTGAATGCTTTGAATGTTTCTGCTTGTAAAGGATCCGTTCTCCTGTATTTCTTGGCCCTGTCACCCTATCTAGGTGCTTATTGTCTAAAGGATAGTTTAAGTTCATTTGCCATTTAAATACCCAATCTAGAAGTTTTCTAATTTTTGGAATGCACTTTTCTTTGTTAATTCCACTACCACAGGATTTTCAGCCATTGCCCTTGCCCGACCTCCATCCATCCTCCCTGTACCCCTCTCCTCCCAAAGAAAACTACAGCTCAATTTTGTGTAATGTCTTCTTTCATTCTGCACTCTTAAGTTGATATAAACTGCAGTTTTTACATTGGTTTATGTGATCATGGAAGAGGAATAAATTTAACTCCTTGGGACTCTTGCACCATTAAACAAGGTCAAGACTGATCTGAGACTTGCCTGGTTTTGCCCCAACTTCAAACGCATTTTGTGATAAAGTGTTTCCTTGCCTTGCCTTTCAAAGGACCAGGACTGATTTTTTATTTTGATTGGAATCCCCCAATCTTGGACTCTCTAAACAGAGAAATTCGTTTTCTCTATCTACCCTAGAGGTTCTCTTAGAATATGTTTAAAATGGTGTCAAACCACCACTGGTGGATCTTATCAAACCACCGAATTCCTGGAGAGACAACCCAATTTTGTTGTAATGTTGTCTGCATTAAAATTTGACAAGCAAGTCAACGCTGTGGTAAAATCCAGCTTCGTACAATAGCTAAAATCAAACCATTCCTCCAATTTGACGACATTGAAAAAATCATCCACGCATTCATTTCCTCCCGCCTAGACTACTGCAACTCCCTATACACTGGGATCAGCCAATCATCCCTGTCCGGCCTGCAATTGGTCCAAAACGCCGCATCGAGACTCCTGACGGGTACCCATAAAAGGGACCACATCACCCCGATTCTGGCCTCTCTCCACTGACTCCCAGTACAGTGCAGAATCAACTTCAAGCTCCTCCTATTCACATACAAAGCCCTAAACGGGCTTGGCTCCCCTATATCAAAAATCTTCTAACCCATCACTATCTCCAGGTCCCTCAGGTCGGCTGACTTGGGGCTACTGACCATCCCACGGTCTAGGCTTAAGCTCAGGGGTGGCTGCACTTTTGCGGTTGCAGCTCCTAGACTGTGGAACAGCATCCCTCTCGCCATCAGAACTGCCCCCTCCATCGACTCCTTTAAGTCCAGGCTCAAAACCTATTTCTACTCCCTAGCGTTTGAGGCCCTCTGAGGGGGCGCTGTGAACTGTTTATGTATGTGCTGTTATGTTTGTGGGCCGTTGTATGTTCGTTCTTAGTACCTGAACTGATGTACAGCACTTTGGTCAACTTGGGTTGTTTTTAAATGTGCTATACAAATAAAATTGACTTGACTTAGCTTGCCCAGTCTCTAAAATAAATTTGTCCTTGACTATTCTGATGTAAATTGAATGACATTGGTCCCAGCACTGATTCTTGTAGACATTTTTTTCATCTTTCTCATCGGATTAATCACCATTTACACTTTTGGACTTTTTTTTCATTGAGCAGAATTGTACCAATAAATTCCAAATAATTCGGGTAAATTACAGCAGGAGTGTTTGATTGAAGGCAAAAAGCAAGGTGATTCTCTGGAATTCCATCAAACAGTTCCAAGCAGGTACAGAATAATTAGCTACAAAGTAAAGCCCCCTCTGACACTTTTAACACTCCCATTGTGGGTAAAGAGTAAGTTAGTCACAGACTAAAACTCATTGAACACTGCTAGGACATGGTATTTGTTTTGTTATCTTGAGATACCATTTGAGAATTCTTTGAGGACTTTTACAGCAAATTAAAAGATACTTTTATCCAATCAGCTACGGCATAAATTCCTATCAGAGCCAAAATCTTCTGCATTTCCCACGACCCGTCGCATCTTCACAGCTGGCATCTCATCCCCTGCAACTGACTGTCTTGGTCATATCTCAAAGACCTCAGGCCATTGCAATATGCACTGTACACATTCCACTCTTGTGACCTTCTGCAAGTTAAACAGTTGTTACTATGGAAAATAATGTATTTTAGTAACTGGAGATGTATTGATATTTGTAAGATGCTCTGCTGAATGTTTGTAGGCTAAATAAAATGTTCCCTTCCTTCCAATGCAGAGAGAATTAGCGAGACAGACCCATGGGATTATCGACTATTACTGCAACTTGCTGCAAGAGGAAGGCTTTCCCCCGCTTCGCTGCGCACTCTGCATTGGTGGCATGTCCATCAAGGAGCAGATGGAGGTTGTCAAACAGTATGTACAATGATTCTGTAGGCCACTATCAGTCCTTCCAGTTCATGCCCTATCCTAATACTGAGAGAATGTAACTGGTTCATTCCCTTGAAACATAGTTAATACCCTTTGTAAATAGGAAAAGGTTAAAAAAAAAAGATCTACGCAATGAAGGATGGCAAAGATAACTGCTATTGGTATTGGTTTATTATGGTCATATGTGCCGAGGTACAATGAAAAGGTTTTATTTGGATGATAGATCTTTTTCTGGACAAGCACCCAAAGAGACGCCACGGTCAGGCAGCATCTTTTCTGTTTAGTGGGGGGAGTAAAACACGAGATTTGGATTTGACAAGACCTCTCACAGAGCGGGAGATAAATAGCCCAAATAAAGTTTTCAGTTAAGTTGGATAAATAAGTGATATTAGCCAGGGAGATGAGGAGCAGCCCTACCCAGCTACCAGTTCAAGAATGCGGAATCATGGGCCAGAGCAGGGCGTGCCCTGGGGGACAAGTGGTGTCAATCTGAATCCTGAGCAGGGGAAGGGGATTGAACAAATCGAACACAAGCAGGAGTAGGCTGTTTGGTCTCTCATGCTTGCACTGTGATTCATTGAGATCTTGGGGCCAGGGGAAATGTTGAATCCCACAGAGGAAGTTGGAAGGGTTCAGAGTATAACGGGTCCTTGGGGTGACGCGGTGACCCCAGGCAATAGTGACATACCAGGGGGGTTGGGAATGTCATCTCAATGTCATGAGCGATGGATTGCACACTCACGAGTGGCTGCACCACCTGTGGGGATGGTTGGAGGGAACTGGCTCTTATTTTTGTGTGAGGAAGTTTCTCAGCACACACGGGAATTGAAGGTATGTTACACGTGTAACCCGGCAGAGGTGTGCACATGATGGTTGCCACTCCTGGACGGCTGATGGATCTCCTGCAGAAAAAGATGGTCGGCTTGGACATCTGTCGTTACCTGGCACTAGATGAAGCCGACAGGATGATAGACATGGGTTTTGAGGAGGACATCCGCACCATTTTTTCCTATTTCAAGGTAACAGCTTATTCTGATAAAGCTCTTGGTAATAAAGGACTATAAGCACTCTATTTGTCTCAAGCAGAAATAACTGTGACACCTTAAGATCATAAGGCCTAGGAACAGAATTAAGCCATTCGGCCCATGAAGTCTGCTCCGTGGTGATCTGGGAAATGTGTTAAGATCTGAATTAAATTTACACATTTGCGTCAGGTGATATCCCATTTCTAATTGGCATCAGAAGATTCCTGGTAGACTTAGTCACATGTTTACCATCTCTTCAGTCTTTTCAACACACTTCAATAATAAATAACCAGAGTCTTGTGAGCAAAGGGGTTTAACCAGTCGAGACTCCCTGAACAAAAAGAGAATAAACCGGATAGCCTGAACTAAGGTCACTGCACCATGCTGCCCGAATATAAATAACCAACCTCTGCAAAGATGCAATGTATGAATATACTCTGCACTCAGAGCAGAAGGGAGTGGCTCACTACACCTCAGGTGCAATGGACAGCCCCACCCTGCGAACAATGGATTGGCCACTTTAAAAAAATGAATTTTGATTATTTGCTCTTTGCTCAGGATGGTTTGCTTGGTGATTATGCAGGTCATTACTTTGATTATTTCTCTCTTCCAAACTATGGCATTGGCCATTTCTCTTACTGAGTCTCCACCACTCCCATTACAGATTTAAACATTGGGTCCTTGTATCTTCCTGTCAGTGCGTTTCTGAGTGTATTCAGTCAGCCATTCCAGAGCCATTGACACAAGAGACTGTAAATGCTGGAATCTTGAGTAACTCAGTTGGTCAGGCAGCATTTATGGCGGAAATGGACAGACAACATTTCAGACTGAATTAGGCTATCGACCCACAACGTTATCTGTCGATTCCCTCCATAGATGCTGCCTGATCCGCTAATTTCCTCCAGCAGTTTACTATTTTTCTCGAACTATTGCTCTTTTTCCTAACAGGAGGTCTTGGGAAAGAAGCTTTCTCCCTGAGTGGGTCTTGTGAGAGTATTGACTGCGCCTAGTTTAATGGTTTTTCTTTCTTCTGTGTCTGATCTTCCTGCAGGGCCAACGGCAGACTCTTCTCTTCAGTGCCACAATGCCAAAGAAGATACAGAACTTTGCCAAGAGTGCCCTGGTGAAGCCCATCACCATCAACGTGGGTCGGGCTGGGGCTGCCAGCCTTGATGTGATCCAGGTGAGATGCATTAGATCAAACATGGTGCATTGACTATGTACCTCTCAAAGCTTCAATTTCTCAGCAAGATGTAGATTTTCTATTGATGGTGTTTTATAGATTTATGGTATTGGAAGAGTGAATTCATCTCATCGTGATCATGTCAACGAAAAATTAGTTTATTCTCATTTCCCTCCTGTCAGTTCATAGCTTTCGCCAGCTTATGAACTGCTCACCTTGCCCCGCTGCCCCACCGCCTCTCTTATTTTTCTGCTTTCCTTCCTGACTTTTCGCCTTCCCCTTCATTTCTCTGTCCCCACCTGGATCCTGGTTCACCTTGTCTTGGGGTTCCATCTCCTTGAAGCTCCCACATTTTTCCCTCCATTTTCTCCTTCACTTTCCTCACTATTTCTTCTGAGTTCCTCTTCTGTTATCGTTCTCCGTTATTTCCAGGCATCCCCCCCTTCCCGCCATCCCACTCTCACCCTAACATCTTAGTCCACTTGCCAATGTTCTTTCCCCATCTCTACTTTCCACTGCCCCTCCAGCTCTGCCCCTTCTCCTGCTCTCTTCCCCTATCTGTCCTCTGACTCACCCTGCCCATCCCACTGTACCACTCCATACCATCCTATTCAATTCGCCGACCCCCTTCTCCCACAGCCCATTCCCTAACCCGTGCTTACCTTTCTGACCTGCCCCCTTCCAATCCCCAAGTAACTTCAGATAGTCCCTGCTTTCCCTCTCTATCCCCTCCCCCTTCCCAGTTCTCCCACTAGTCTTCCTGTCTCCGAATACATTCTATCTTTGTCCTGCCTCCTCCCCTGACATCAGTCTGAAGAAGGGTCTCGACCCAAAACGTCACCCATTCCTTCTCTCCCGAGATGCTGCCTGACCCGCTCTCCAGCATTTTGTGACTACCTTCGATTTAAACCAGCATCTGCAGTTTTTTTCCTACATATCTGGAACCTAATACATTGAGTTGTAGGAGCCTTCCCACAAGTCACAATGTGCTTCTCAGCTCATATTTAGGTTTGTTTTCGAGTTTTCTCTTAGTGCTTGCCAATATAAATCATGTCTCCTTGTGTTTAGGAAGTCGAGTATGTGAAGGAAGAAGCTAAGATGGTTTACCTATTGGAATGTCTGCAGAAGACTCCACCTCCGGTAATGGAATTACCTTTTTTATTATGGGCACCTGTGGAATGGGTAATGAGTGGCCAATCCAATCCCTGATTGTGTGACCCTATGAAATATGATGAAGCATTGTATTTTGGATATGGATCTACAGACTGTCAACCTAGTCTGTGTATTCTTAAACCAGGGAATCTGAGGTTTCAGTCAAAATAACAAAATCTTTTTTTGCTTCTTTAACACTGAATGAACGTGCATTCCTTCAGTCAGTAAAAGAAACAGAAACATTTATCTACTTTCACAATCCTGGGGAATGAAGAGAAACCAGGGCTCCTGATGCCTCAGAAACTTTGTGCAGAATTGTTATCTAATGGCCAGCTTCAATGTACCTTTTCAGGTGTTGATATTTGCAGAGAAGAAAGCTGATGTGGATGCCATCCATGAATACCTTCTTCTGAAGGGTGTGGAAGCTGTCGCCATACATGGAGGGAAAGGTGAGTCCCGATACACATCGTCTGCCCTCACATCTGAAATTGGTGTTTTGGCAAGATTGTGGAGGCAATGAAGCCCATGGTGTGTAGCTCATTAGGCAACACCAGAAGAGCAGGGAAGAAGAAATTGAAAGTTTTCCTTCAAATAATGATGGAAATAAACATCTGAATTGCTTTTCCTCACACTTTTTTGGATCAAAGTGCACTTGCCACGTTTGTGGCTATCTACAGATATCATGTAGACTAGAACTTCCTTCCACATTAACTACATGGCCTACTTTGGTTATCACCAAACTATTTAATAATGACTGTGACATTGTAGTCCTCCTCATTTCCATACACCCTGGAGAACATGGAGCCCAATGCTGAGCCTTGCAAGAACCCACTGCACCAACCTTGAAATCACTAAATTATTGTCGACTGTTGTCTTTTGCTTACTGACACTGAATCAATTTTTAGTCCATTTTACCATTTCCCTAAGATCCCAATGTCTTTATACTTTTAATCAATCTGTCATGTGAGATCTTGTCAAAGGCCTTGATAAAGTCCATGCATGCTATCCCATCTGTTCTATCCTAAATTGTTATCTCCTTTTAAAAAAAATATATCAGTTGATCGCAGATACAATCCTTTCTTCGTAAATCCCTAATGAATATTATTCATTAACTCTTGCCCCTCAAATTGCTAACTTCGGCAATTTCTTGGAAACATTCCAATTAATTTGCTTGCTTACAATCAGAGGCCGACCTTTTTTCTCTTTTAAAATATTGGAAACATATCAACAACTTTCCAGTCCTCTGGGCCCATACCTGCGACCACAGATCATCAGAAAATAATAAAATAATCTTGCCTCGTTTAGAACCTGCAACACTTTATCCAGGACTGCCTTTTATCTGCTTTTAAAGAAGTCAGACCTTTCAATGTGCCCTTCTTCCATGAAAACGGACGTACATACTGTTCATTCAGAATTTTACACTTGCATTTTGCCTCCTTGCTCAGACTGCCTTTTGGTTTCTGTAAGGACCAATCTCCTTTCCTTTTATGCATTTGTAGAACATCTTGGGGACTTCCATGATTTTAACCAATAATATTGTCTCACACCTCCTATGTCTCTCCACCTTCTGTTACCCTGCAGGGTTTCAATAGTGTTGAACTCTTGATTGCTACCATTTGCTTCCCTTTGCATTACCCAGGTTAGTGTGTTCTACCACATCCATGGAGCCTAGATTGTGTGCTGCTCCTACTCTTTAAAATGAAAACATTTTTGGTCTGAGCAAAAATCTAAAAGCTGCAGATGCTGGAAATCTGAAATAAATACAGAAAATGATTAGCAGGTCAGGAAACATTTGTGGAAAGAGTAACAAATTAATATATCAGATCAAAATCCCTTCTTCAGAGCTGACAGACCTTCAACGGGAAATGCTAACTGTTTCTCCTGCCGCAGATATTCTTGACCTTCTCCATTTCAAGCCTCCTCTGTATCCCAAATTTTAATTCCTACCCGTCGGTGGCTTTACTTTAAACTGGAGTTCCTTTCCTTAGCCCCTCATCACCTTCCTAATCATCTCGATGATCAGGCCTACATGTGCTCTTGTGGTCCTGTCAGTTTGTTCGTTCATCATTGCTGTGTGTCTTGGATCATTTACCGTATTTGATATTCCAAATAAATACAAGTAATTGTGAGAAAATCTTCCATTGTGAAGACTAATTAATGAAGGAAGTTTGGCTTGAGTAAGCCAGCTCCACAGATGGTAAGTCCGGTCCGTGGGCTCTGCGAACCAGAGCCCCAGATGGTCCCAGCTGGAGGCCGCCAGCTCCTGGTGTTTGGCCGATGGTAGGCCGCAGCCGGAACGTAGACACGACCCAGAAAAAGGTCGCGTCTCCGTTCGGAAGAGACAACTTTACAGTCCCCCCCCCACACATAGTACACAACCACAAAAAACACTACATCACCTCTAAACACTACAATTAAGACAAAAAACACAAAAGACAAACGAACTGCAGGTGAGCCGCAGCTCCTGCGCAGCGCTGCCACTTCCTGCTATGTACCTTTCCTTGATAAACCAACATCAACAGTTCCTTGTTTCCACCATTAGACAATAGACAATAGGTGCAGGAGTAGACCATTCAGCCCTTTGAGCCAGCACCGCCATTCAATGCGATCATGGCTGATCACTCTCAATCAGTACCCCGTTCCTGCCTTCTCCCCATACCCCCTCACTCCGCTATCTTTAAGTCTGGTGTTGTGTAGGTGAGTTGATGTTGATGCCGCAGGTTTGAAAGGACTTGTTCCAACTGTGGTTCATTCCAGACCAAGAGGAGCGAACTAAGGCAATTGAGGCGTTCCGGGAGAGTAACAAGGACGTGCTGGTGGCAACTGATGTAGCGTCAAAAGGCTTGGACTTCCCAAATATTCAGCATGTGATCAACTACGATATGCCTGAGGAAATTGAGAATTACGGTAAGAAGCATCAATTGTATGAATGCTTAGCATTGAATGCGGTTTTTCACACAGGCTCTACTAGGTGTAAAAAAAACAGGAATTTGGTAACCAAGAGAATCCTGTGAAGTCAGGAGATGGGTATTGTTTGGTACTAAAACAAAACTGAGACTTGCTTTAGTTTAGTGTAGAGATACGGCATGGAAACAGGCCCATCGAGCCCACACCGATCATCAATCACCCACTCGCACTCCTTCTATGTTATTCCACTTTCTCATCCACTCCCTACAAACTGGAGGCAATTTACAGAGGCCAATTAACCTAAAAACCAAACCTTGCATTAATTGTTAAATAACCATTATTTAATCACTGAGAAACCTGTGAATCTCAGATGACAAAACACAGGCCCGGCTAGTTCAGTCAGGGTAATAAATTGTTAGGCATATCTAAAAAAAGTTGATGGAGAACAAATACAAACTTTCCTAGATAAGCAATGGGTAGCTGAGACCTATGGCCTGCAATCTGTGTGGCGTGTGGGAACTTCAAGACACTATGTTGACCTTGTGGCAGAAAGTACCTCCAACTGACTCGGCTCAAGCCTGGGATTCCAGAACCTGAGGGGCAGCGAGTCCACTGCAGTGCTCTAGACTAACCTTATCTAGATCAGCATCTTACATTGCGAAGGGATGGAAATGGCTAAGTTGTTGGACATAATCTTCCATGTACATGTTGATACCACAGTTCAACGTCAACTGTGGGGAAACCTTTATCTGGATAAGTATGAATTGATTAAGAAAAACCAGCATAGATTTATTAAATGCTAATTTTGTTCATCTAACTTAATAAGAAATTTTTGAGAAGTCAACAGTATCAATGAGGGTAAAGAACTTGATGTGATGTACACCGATTTTGTTTTAAAGCATTTGACAAAGTCATTAGCCAACAAGCTTCTTAGTAAAATTGAAGGCAGTGGAATAAAAAGTTCTGCAGTGGCATAGGTTAAAATGTAACCTGTCTGTGTGCCTGACACCTGTCTGTGCCCCTGACTGAGAAACCCCTATGGCCACCTTATTTCAAACCTTTCCCCTGCGCGTTGCATGGTGCCGTGTTCTGAATTGCACTCCTTCAAGATGTTGCCATAAAAAAAATTACCCTTCGTGGAGAAAAAAGCCCCTGCCAAAAACTATTAATGTAGTTTCTGATTATTTTCCTGCCCTTTCCAATGGGCACCCTGCCACTGTCCTCAGGTCTGTGCGTGTAAGGAATGTCTCGTCCAGAAAACTCCCTGATACCGCCACACCTCTTTAATGCAGCAATATCTCCAACTGCCGCATAAACATGAAAACCCTGCCCTAGAGCTCAGGTGGTGGTTATCTACACAAGATCCAACGGATTACAGGAATTATCCCGAAGTTCCACAAAGTAGGAATTGCAGTCTCTGCTACCTATTTATTGTGTAAGTTAAGGGCGGCACGGTGGCGCAGCGGTAGAGCTGCTGCCTTACAGTGAATGCAGCGCCGGAGACCCGGGTTCGATCCCGACTACAGGTGCTGTCTGTGCGGAGTTTGTACGTTCTCCCTGTGACCTGCATGGGTTTTCTCCAAGATCTTCGGTTTCCTCCCACACTCCAAAGACGTACAGGTTTGTAGGTTAATTGGCTTGGTAAATGTAAAAGAAATTGTCCCTAGTGGGTGTAGGATGGTGTTAATGTGCAGGGGGGTTTGGGGGGTCGCTGGTCGGCGTGGATCCGGTGGGCTGAAAGGGCCTGTTTCCGCGCTGTATCTCTAAACTAAAACATAAAAGAAGACACACTTTCTTCTCTTTTTAGATTTATTTATTTATGTCCTATCACATTGAAATTATCTTTTTTCCTTGTTTTACTTTCCCCTTTTAGTTTAAGGTCTTGGTCCTGGGGAATAACAATTCTTTCCCCTCAACAGCAAATTCTCTGTTCAAGCTTCCCTTTATGCTTCCACAATGCAACAGTGTAACGTTTGCTCTGTGTTTCATTAACACATTCCGATGCTGTCTGTCCAGCACTGTTCCTGTAGCCTAATCTGAACACCTCCCCAATATTCAGTTCACAGGATTGGACGTACTGGTCGATCAGGGAAAACTGGAATAGCAACAACTTTTATCAACAAAGCTTGTGGTAAGTAGTGCCTCTGACTTTTAGTCCTCAACAGAAGCAGGAAGTGTAGTTTGAGCAATAACAAACCCAAGCAATTGATAGGAGAGAACAGCAGATTCTGGTTTACACATGAAGATGGTTTACTCCAGCATGTTGTGTCTAGCCAAGCAATTGATAACTGTGGGTCCTTTGCTCTTTTGGCTTCCCACCCAAGGACTAATATTGGAGTTGCTCAGGACAAAATAGCTTAGAATCGTGCAGCTATTTAAAATGAGTAGGCAACACTAGGACATCAAGAAGCAATTGCCTGTTCTCCTGATAATTTGAAGTATACATTTTATTTGAATTACTCTATTGATTTAATCTGGCATCCTCCAGGATGAGCTGAGTTACCCGAGGTGATAGAAGGAGTTTTAAAGGTTTCAAAGGTCTTTTATTGTCACATGTACCAATTAAGGTACAGTGATGTGTGAATTACCACACAGCCATATGATGTAATCTGCAGGTTAGAACAGCAATGGTGTCTCTACTGCTGTGTTGGAGGGAATTTTGAATTTTAACCTGTACTCTAACTAGCTTCACATGGGGCCCAGTTGCCCTCTTATTTACGCATCAGATAGGGACAGACACAAAGAACATCTCGTGGGGCAATGGTGAGTTTCACAAACAAGTGACTTTGTTCAAGGCATAACAGTACACAGTGGGAAACATTGGGAGACAACCCAAAGTGTTTCAAAGAATCGCAGCGTCCCATGACACCCGTAATGAAATTGGGTAGTCGCTGTGCTAGGGAGGAGGACAGAGCTTGCTGCATTCTCACAAATGCCCAAATTTATCTTTCTCCGCAGTCCACGTTCTCTCTCGACTGTTTGCCTCCCTTAGTAAGTTCCTTCAAACCCCTCTTTTTGTAAGATAGGGTCCTAGGATAAATGTATATTAATCACAATTTCTCCAAATGCTAATTTCTTTCTGATATGTTGGCATTTCATATCCGGAATAGACACACTCATATTTCTTACACTTTAACCTGGATTCCACACTTGGAAATCAACTCAAAAGGTAAGAAATAGGAAGAAAACAAAACAAACTTGAAAAGCAGATCAGACAAAGCAAAAATGCACACTTGCAACCTCCTTTGTTACCATCGTAAGTAACTAAAAGAAAACCAAAGAATAAACAATTTCCTCATTGAAATCTTCTAAAAGTCCAATGAATAAAAGATGAATGGGTTGGAGGGACCCCTGCACACAATTCTCACAACCACGTATCTCAAGCACAATCATACGCATCAAGGAAAGCATATAAACCCTTAAGGCTGTGATAGACCAGACTGCTGGTAAAAATTAACGCAGAATTAATAACCTGCAGGCTCCAGGCCCCCATCCACTCATTTTTACCATGGATGTTCAGTCCCTCTGCACCTCCATTCCCCACCAGGAGGATCTTTGTTTCTTCGTCAAACAAAGACCCAACCAATTTCCCTCCACAAACTCCTCTGCCTACGGAACGTTCTCACCCTCGACAACCTCTCCTTTGACTTTTCCTATTTTCTCCAAATCAAAGCTGTAGCCATGGGCACTCGTATAGGCCCCAGCAATGCCTGTCTTTTTGTTGGTTATGTCGAATTATTCTAGGCATACGCTGGCCCTACCCCCAGCTTTTTCACTGCTACATCGGCAACTGCAACAGGGGTACCTCCTGCACCCGTGCAGAACTCATGCACGTTATTAACTTCACCACTAAGTTTTACCCTGCCCTCAAATTCACCTGGACTATCTCGGACCCCTCTCACCCCTTTTTCATCTCTCTGTCTCCATCACAGGAGATAGACTATGAATGAACGTCTATTACAAACATACTGATTCCCGGGGTTATCGAGACTACACTTCTTCCCACCCTGTTTCTTGGAGAGAAGCTATTCTCTACTCTCAACTCCTCCATGGAATCCGGTTGCTTCGTTCTTATGATGTTAGGAATGCTTGCTTTTCAAAGCTTACACATGACTTTGATGCCCTGTTTGTCAGTACATTTCTGTTGGTTATGTGGTTTGTTGATGTGTGTTTCTCTTGCAGATGAGTCAGTGCTGATGGATCTCAAGGCCCTGTTACTGGAAGCCAAACAAAAGGTTCCACCTGTTCTGCAGGTGCTTCAGACAGGAGATGAAACCATGCTGGATATCGAAGGTACGTTGGCCTATCAGTTACAAACAGCAGTCAGTTTAACCTTTCTACTGAAGTTACCATTGAAATGCTGGAGAGAAAATCTTGCATTGACAGTGCACCACACGAGCAGCAGCAATTTGCCTGCACAGAGAGTGCCCCAGCGAGACTTGACTTTGATTTTTTTTTAATGCAGAGCTGCCCTGAAAGTAATTCTAGTTATGTAGGGTGTGACAGTTTATAAAGAATATTTTTCAGATCACTGATTTTACATGGAAATTTGAGGTCCATTCTCAACACTCCTGATCATGCTGCGCAGGCTACCACTGCTAGGTGTCTTTTAACACAGGACGCACATAGGGAAAACTGTCGATTTCTCTTTTTCTGGCAAACTTAACCTGGAGAGCACCTTGATCTCTGACCCCTTTGCGATTGCAAGACCAGGAGTTGCAGTAAGGAGTATTAAATTATTGCTTCTACACTGGCAAAGTTTGAAACTGGTTTCTGCATAGGTTTTATGGGATAGATTCTGTCAATATTTGGGAGAAATTGAAGGGATAAACACCTTTGCACAGGAGGGGCTGATGTGATCGCCTCCGCTTGTGCATGGGAAAGGTTGATGGAACACACGCTGCCTGTACACAGGACGGGTTGGTGAGATAAATGGATAGGTTTAATGAGTTAGTTGGGTGGGTTTAATGGCCAGTCTTTGAAGATTTGATGAAATGCTCTACCTGCATTGAGAGAAGGTGAGATGAGATCATCTTGGTTTGATGAACCGTAGGCATGGAAGGAGGCCATTCAGCCTGATGAATCTATCCCAGCTCTACCTGAGTGCAACCAACTTATCCTTTCCTCTCCCCATAGCCTTGGGTTCTTTCCTCTAGCTCCCCTCTGAACATTACAGTTGACTTCATCTGGGATTGCATTCCGGAACCTTGCAATGTTTCAAAAAAATCTTCTGACTAAACCATTCAGTAAGATCAAGGTTGATCTTTAATCTTGCTCTACTTTTCCGTATTAATCTTGAATCCCTTGATTTCCTTAATACATAGACGTACATAGACTCCAAAGACGTACAGGTATGTAGGTTAATTGGCTGGGTAAATGTAAAAATTGTCCCTAGTGGGTGTAGGATGGTGTTAATGTACGGGGATCGCTGGGCGGCACGGACTTGGTGGGCCGAAAAGGCCTGTTTCCGGCTGTATATATATGATATGATGATGATATGATGATGATAGAGATCTGTCTGTCTCAGTCTTTAATGTACTGAGGAGCTAAATCTCTATTTCAAAAGTCCTGTGCCCCCTGGGTGAAGATGTTTCTCTTTTACAGTCCTCAGTGACAGACTTTCCTTTTGCCAATTGCCTTTATTCTGAATCTTTGACTACTTCACCCCTCTACACTGTTGATAGGCTTCATCAATTTAAATACCATCATCAGATTCCATCTCAACATCCTCTGCGTTGATAAGTGCATCCACATTATTAAACCCCTCGTCCCTTGATTCATTTTGGTAAATCTGTTCGCGCTTAGGTGAGGGAAGGATCCCGATGGTTGTATTTATTTACATAATTGGGATTTTCTCACCTGTCAAGCAATGCCGAAGCAGATGTTCTTGTGAGAGACTTAATGGTATGATATAAACTTGCGCTTTTGTTAGTTAATGTGTAATTGTGCTTCCTTGTGCAGGTGAACGAGGCTGTACGTTTTGTGGTGGTTTGGGTCATCGTATTACAGACTGTCCAAAACTGGAGGCAATGCAGACAAAGCAGGTCAGCAACATTGGCCGCAAGGATTACCTCGCTCACAGCTCAATGGACTTCTAACCTCATGCAAACAGTGGCTGCAACATCACATCCAACAATGCCAAGATGCTTGAGGGCTGCCTTGCAATTTTGTGACCAGTTGTGTTCTGTTGTCCAAACCCCAACTAGGAGCAGATTTGCCTGCAGGTGGTAAAAGACAGCATTTTATATTTTAGCAGGGCAGTTTGGTCCATCCCGAGTGATTTCTGTACAGTGAGACTGATGAACATTTGACCAAGCCATGTTTAATATCTACTTGCATCATATTATAGACTTCAATTCATTCAAATAATCCTCAGTAGCTTGGTGGACGTTCTTGGTTTGGTGTCAAATAATTATAAATGTATATATTTGTGAAAATAAATGCTGTTTTAAAATTATATGTGCAGCATCTTCCCATCCTTTTCACAGTGCAATGAGGTAATCTACCAACATCAGGTATTGGTGTTAGTTTGTTATTGTCACGTGTACTAATAATAATAATAATAATAATATATTTATTTTATATAGCGCCTTAACACATGCACAAAGCGCTTTACAAATACAATTAACATAGAAACAAACAGACAAACAAACTATCCTGACGGAAAAGCGGCGAATAATCAACGCCAGCGTCCTCTCACGTCAGGGTCCAGCAGTAGACATTAAAGAACACAAGACACACAGATACAATTTTTTTACACAAAACAGCCATCACAGTGATTGCTCTAGGCATACCCTCACTGTGATGGAAGGCAAAGTCTTATCTCCTCCTCGTTCTTCTCCCGTGGCGCCACGAGGCAATCGAGGCTCCCAACCCCTTGAAGCCCCCACCGGGCGATGGAAAGTCCCAGGGTCGAGCCGAGCAGGCCGATGAAAGTTCTGAGCCCCCACCGGGCGATGGAAAATGCCGCGGCCGAGCCACGCAGGGCGATGAGAGTCCTGAGCCCCCACCGGGCGATGTAAAGTGCTGCGGCCGAGCCACGCAGGGTGATGAAGGGCCTGCGGGCGGGTTGATCGTGCCTCGTGCTTCGGGGCGGTCGAAGCTGCTACGGCTGGAGCTCCCAAAAGCCGGTCGCCAGCCAGGGACCTGCGAACTCCAGATGTTGCGGTCTGCAGGGCCCACGGCCGAAGCCTCCGAGATGGTAAGTTCAGGCCCTGCGACCGGAGTCTTCGAGGTCGATCCCAGCTGGAGGCCGCCGACTCCACGATGTTAGGCCGTAGCGCGAAAGGAGATACGACACGGTAAAGGTCGCATCTCCGTTGAGGAGGAGATTTAAAAAAAGGTTTCCCCCAACCCTCCCACCACCCCCCTACATACACAGAATTAAAAATAAAACAAAACGTACATTTAACATCAACATTGACTAAAAAACACAAAAAAAAAACGGAGAGACTGCCGGTGAGCCGCAGCTGCAGAACACAGCCACGCCCCTACATATTAAACCTGTGCTTTGCATGCTATCCAGGCAAATCAAACCATACATGAATGCAACCCTACTATACGCGAGTACAACAGTGCAAAAAGCGAAAGGAAACAATGCGTTACTGCTATGTAGAAAATGCGTTAAAGAAGTGCGTGGGCCACCCGAGATCAATTGGGAATTCATCCTTAGCGTGTGAATTATGTGTTTCAAACGACCGATAACAATGGGGAAGTAGCTGTTCTTGAACCTTCAAATGTTTTCAAGCATTTGTATCTTCTAACAGAGGGGGAAAAGAGAATGAGCAGTGTGTGAGTGTCTTTGATTATTTTGGCTGCTATCCCAAGGCAGAGTGGAGTATCGATGGAGTCCATGGGAGTTTGGGGGGTGTGGGGGAAGAAGGTGGGGTGTGAGGAGGTAGAGGCATTGGTGTACTTCCTTGGATGTCGTCTCAATGTAGATGGACTAGGACAAATTGAGGAAGAATTTCTTTAGTCAGAAGGCGGTGAATCTGTGGAATTCATTGCCACAGACGGTTGAGGAGGCCAAGTCATTGCGTATTTTTAAGGTGGACATTGACCCAGATTCTTGATTAGTAAAGGTTTCAAGGGTTATGGGGAAAGGCAGGAGAATGGGGTTGAGAGAGATAGATCAGCTATGATTGAATGCCGGAGTAGACTCGATGGGCCGAATAGCCTAATTCTATTCCTATGACATGAACTTATGATAACTGAGGGGCAAGTGTTTCACATAGAGGATGGGGGGGTATATGAAACGAGATGCCGCAGGAATTAGTTGAGGGAGGTACTATAACATAATTTTAAAGACACAAAATGGTGGAGTAACTCTGGAGAAAGGAAAAGGCGATGTTTTGGGTTGGAACCCTTTGGTATGTATGAGGTGTGCCTGAGAGCTGTGCCTGGCCTCAGCCCAGTAGAGGTCTACTTGCCAGACCTACAATGGCAGCTCCCTGTTGGCACTCCAGCACGAGGCTTCCTGACGAGTCACACGGCAGGAGGCTTCCCAATGAACCGCGGCTGTGACCCAGGAACCTGGACAGAGGCCTTTATCGAGGCACCGCGGTCTCGATGGCACAGAAGGCCCCAAAGGCTCGTCAGATGGCCGATCCCGCCCGGAACTCGTTCGCTGCAGAACCACCAGAGGCTCCATCAGAAGGCTGGACAGAAACAGAGGAGACTGGTCAGGAATGGAGACAGCCGAACGTGCACGGGGGATGGCGGAGCCCTGTGGGATGGGAACATAGAAAAATAGGTGCAGGCATAGGCCATTCAGCCCTTCGAGGCAGCACTGCCATTCAATATGATCATGGCTGATCATCTATAATCAGTACCCCATTCCTGCTTTTTCTCCATATCGCATGATTCCTTTAGCCCTAAGAGCTAATTCTAACTCTCATGAAGACATCCAGTGAATTGGCCTCCACTGCATTCTGTGGCAGAGAATTCCAGATTCACAACTCTCTTAATCTGTGTGTTTTGGTTCTGGAACAAAGGAGGACTTGATACAGGGGAATCGCCGTGAGGGGGGGAGGACAGAGGACCTGGCGCGGGATACTTTGTAACTTTGTCAGCGCCCTTACGCCTTTTTGCATACACCTTGGGTATGCGAAACAAAGAATTTCATTGTGACTTGTCACATGTGACAATAAAGTGTTTAATTCAATTCAATGTTGTGTCTATCTTTGGTATAAACCAGCACCTGCAGTTCCTTCCTACATTATTTAAAAGACATTTGGACAAGTGCGTGGATAGGTAATGTTGAGAGGGATATATGGGCCAAATGGGACTAGTTCAGATGGGCATCGACCAGGTGGTTAGCAGGGTCTGTTTCCGTGTTATTCCGTGTATGACCGATTCTGCACAGATGCAGATACTGATGCTGATTTCGCATGGATTCAGTACAGATTTAGATCCCTTTTTTTGGCTGCTGAGGCATCATCACATTCGGGCATCATCACCCTGCCCGCTGTCCGGCTCCAGCGCCCTCCGCCCTCCCGCTGACGTCACCGCCACGCGACTTTAAACCTCCGTCCCGTGACTCCGAACAGCTGGTAGCCAATCAGCGCGCTGCCCGGTGCGGAGGAAGGGCGGTGGCGGGTGAGGTGAGGTGAGGTGAGCGAGCGAGCGCGAGCGGCGGCGGCCAACGGCCACTCGGGCCCGCGCCCGCGCGCGGCGAGGGAGGGATGGTGGGGGATCCGGTGGCGGGGGAGCGGATGACAGGCCCGTGTGGCCAGGCCAAGTCCTGGGTTGTGGGGACCCGGAGCAAGGAAGGGGAGGGTTAAAAGCGGGGTAGTGACAGCTGGGTGAGTGGACGGTCCAGGGGAGGGGGGATTACAGTGGAGGTGAAAGGTTCCGGGGGTGGGGAAGAGTGTAGGTAAGGGGGGAGTGTGACAGGGAAGGTGCGTCTCATCGGGGGCGGAGGGGGGGGGGGCAACATTACAATAGACAATAGGTGCAGGAGTAGGCCATTCAGCCCTTCGAGCCAGCACCTCCATTCAATGCGATCATGGCTGATCACTCTCAATCAGTACCCCGTTCCTGCCTTCTCCCCATACCCCCTCACTCCGCTATCCTTAAGAGCTCTATCCAGCTCTCTCTTGAAAGCATCCAACGAACTGGCCTCCACTGCCTTCTGAGGCAGAGAATTCCACACCTTCACCACCCTCTGACTGAAAAAGTTCTTCCTCATCTCCGTTCTAAATGGCCTACCCCTTATTCTTAAACTGCGGCCCCTTGTTCTGGACTCCCCCAACATTGGGAACATGTTATCTGCCTCTAATGTGTCCAATCCCCTAATTATCTTATATGTTTCAATAAGATCCCCCCTCATCCTTCTAAATTCCAGTGTATACAAGCCCAATCGCTCCAGCCTTTCAACATACGACAGTCCCGCCATTCCGGGAATTAACCTAGTGAACCTACGCTGCACGCCCTCCATAGCAAGAATTTCGTCATGCAAAGCCAGATATATCAGATCAGTAGCATCTGCAGTTCCTTCCTACATAAATATAACAGACTATTCAACCACTTGACTTGGCCTGGATTCAGCAACAAAGCTGATCTAATTAGATTCCACATTTGAGGAATTTTCTTCTGAACTTGGTATCAGGTAGACTTGGTACAGCATTGGATAATGCTTTTGATTTCAGTGAGGATTGCACGGCTACAAAAACAAGGTCACTTAAAAAAAATGTTGACCATAAGGAACTGCAGATGGAGCAAAACTCAAAGTGCTGCTGACTTACTCCAACACTTTATGTTTTAAAAATGTTATTTGGTTCAGGTTGATATTTTTGTGTTTTTAAACTGGTGTTACGAACACTGGGTTTCTGATTTGCCCTTGCACACGATTGAGTGTTTGGAAGACTGGTGGGATGATTTTGCTGGCTGCTGTGGGCGGCTTCTGCCATGTGGGAACTTTGTTCACGGCAATATTTGGTTGTGTTAAACTACACGTTGCCCTTTGGCTTATGCTTTTCGAATCGTACAGCATGGAAACAGCCCCTTCTGCACGACTTGTCTATGCCGACCAAGATGCCCCATCTTTTGTTCCATTTACACATGTTGGCCCGCATTCCTCCCAACCTTTTCTATTCATGTACCTGTGGAACTGACATGTTATTTAAATATTTTGCTTACAGCCGCTTTTTTGACTTTTTTGACAATTCAGTTGTGAAGTGTACCTATAAAATGATGGGCGCAGTGGTATGTTGGCTTTATTACAAAACCAAGTACTTTGTACAAAGCCTTGATTAGCCCTCATCTAGAGCACAACATTGCATTTTGGGCTATTTACCTCGTTGAGGAAAAATTTTGTTCAATGTAGATTTATCGCAACAATTCCATCAGATGAAAATTAAATAGCGAAGCAGTTTGCATGAGTTAAATCTGCTATCTTCTCTGCAAGGACTGTGAAATGCTAATAGCCTAAGATCAACACATTTGTCTGACTAGGGTGCTAAGGAATGTGGACAGGTTGACAAGTTCATCCATGATGAAACAAAATATGGAATAAGTTTTGGGCTAAATGGCTAATTCCATTACTAAGTTCCTTAACGACTGTCCTTGACTGTGTTGTCATCTCCTACAGCTTCCAATCATCTTTGAGCCTTAATTATGTTTCTGACAATTCAGCAGCATCATTTGTCATCAAGTCCCCATTAAGTTGGATGGAGCATTGTTTATTTTCATCTCTTATCTGCTAGGCAATAGAATAATAAAGTTGTACTGCACAGAAACATGCCCTCTGGCTCACCATGTACATGCTGCCCGTATTAGGCCTATAGCCTTATATCCCTTGCCTATTCCCATACTCTAGATACTTTTGAAATGTCTTGAGAATATCTGCCTTCAGGCAGCACATTCCAGAGTCCAACCACCCTCAGGATGAAATAATTGCCCACTCGATCCCTTCAAACCTCCTACCATTCACACCAAACCAATGGCCTCCCTTACCATAGGGCAAAAGATTTACCCTTGCCTAAGTGTTTACTGTCTACCATATCTACTCTAATTTTTATATTCCTCGATCAGGTCACCTCAGCCTCCAATCCAGACAAAACAAATCCAGTCTATCCAGTTTCGCCATATATCTATAATGCTTGAATCCAGGTGAATCCCCTTTCCAGTGCAGAGGATAGAGAGTCCTTTCCAGCAGTCTCTTTCTGGTATATAGTTTTCTTTCTTGGGTTTTAGTTCTTCAAAAATTTCTATAATTCCCTCCCCTTTTTGCATCAAAAGAATTTGCCTTGAGAACATTGTCCAAAGGCACAATATTATGTTCTAAGGTATACACAAAATGCTGGAGTAACTCAGCGGGTCAGGTAGCATCTCTGGAGAGAAGGAATGGGTGACGTTTCGGGTCGAGACCCTTCTTCAGACTACACAATATCATGTTCTGCATTTACACTGGTGCTCCTACAGTGTACACAATATTCCAGGTGTGGTCTCACTAGGACTCTTGTCCCATCACCAGGACAATAGGTTGCCATTGCCATGGTACTCAAATCTTGCAGTCAAGACTATTGCACTATTTTCCTATCTCATTGCTTGCTGACCCTTCACGTTAACTCTGATTCATGTACAAGGGGCACATGCATGTTCCTCTGAGAGCAATTTTTTTCAATCTTTGAAATATTGGCCACATTGAAGCTATGGTCAACAAGCACACCAGCTTCTCGACTTCCTCAGGAGACTAAGGAAGTTCAGCATGTCTCCAGTGACTCCTGCCAACATCTACAGATGCACCGTAGAAGGCATTCTATTCGGATGCATTGCAATTTGATTTGGCCACAGTTTGGTTTGGCAACAGTTCTGCCTAAGACCGCAAGACATTCCAGAGAGTTGTGGATGTAGCCCAGTTCATCACACAAACTAGCCTCCCCACCATCAATTCCATCTTCACCACGTTACCTTGGGAAAGCAGCCAATGTAATCAAGGGCCTTTTTTATCCTGGTCATTCCTTCTTTCCCCACTCCCGTTGGGCAGAACTTGAAACCATGTACCATCATATCTGGGAACAGCTGCTTCCCTGCTGTTATCAGACTACTGAACGGACCTCGTATCTAGGGTGTAGTCCCGATCTTCCAACCTACCTCATTGCAGATCTTGGACTTTTTCACTGTAACTAATGCTGTAACACTATTTTGCACTCTGATAATTTTCTCTTGGCACTTGCTGTTATGCTTGTGTATGGCTTGATTATACTCGTGTACAATTTGATTAGACTGTGTAGCACAAACAAAAGCTATTCACTGTATCTCATGAACACAATAAACCAAGCCAAACTTTGGTGAAAAGATACTCTGCCTTTCTATTGTTTTGTCAAAGTGGATGGCTGTACATTTTCCACATTATACTCCACTTGTTACGTCTTTGCACCTTCACTTGGCATATTTCCGTGAAGTCCCTCTTTATCCTCCACATCGTCAGCTAGCTCTGTATCATCAGTAAATTTGGATAAACAACCTTCAGTCATCTCATCCAAACCAATAAAGTTTTGGAACAGTTGGGACTGTCACCATGTCTCCCAACTCAAATTACCTATTTATTCCCACCATTTTGTGTTAAATCTGTACAAGTGTACACAATACTGTGCACTCTAATTTTATTTAATAACTTCCTGTATGGAACTATATTGAAGATCTTCTGAAGATCCACTGTACCATGTGGTCAACATGCCTGTGATGCTGCTGCAAGTTAAGATTTTTTGCTGTACTTGTGCATATGACAATGTTGACCTGACTGGACATCAATAGACAATAGACAATAGGTGCAGGAGTAGGCCATTCAGCCCTTCGAGCCAGCACCGCCATTCAATGCGATCATGGCTGATCACTCTCAATCAGTACCCCGTTCCTGCCTTCTCCCCATACCCCCTCACTCCGCTATCCTTAAGAGCTCTATCCAGCTCTCTCTTGAAAGCATCCAACGAACTGGCCTCCACTGCCTTCTGAGGCAGAGAATTCCACACCTTCACACCACCCTCTGACTGAAAAAGTTCTTCCTCATCTCCGTTCTAAATGGCCTACCCCTTATTCTCAAATGGTCCTCTTAAAAATTCTACTACCTACAATCTCAAAATCTAACTATCAAACATGATTTCCTGGTTGTGATCCATATTGGTTGTTCCCTATCAGTTATTTTCAATGTGCCCTGTTACCACATAACTTGGTTTCATTTTTAATCATGTGCTGCGTCAGTGGAATTTTTGGACAATTCAGCAGCCAGGGCTGGAAAGTGCTTATGCAAGTTCTCAACCTGAAACACTGACCCCCCCCCCCACCCTCCCAACATCCCCATCCCCACCATGGACTTCTAAAATGTCACGAAGGTCAGATGTTGGCACATTGAGCTACTGAACTCGATGAATTAAATGAATTCAGCTGCACCTAGCAGGCTGTGGAAAAGCCCAAGTGTTTGAGTTATTTAACTTAATGTTTTTTTGGCATTTGCGCTCCAAGGATTCTGGAGGCAGGACCTCGGCAGCCGGCAATCTGAAGCAGAGTCGCTGCTCAATTGGGAAGAATCCGCTCATCCATTCTTCTGTATTCCAAGAAGCTGAGTACAGGCTGTGACTCTGGGCAGGACAATCTGCCCCAGTGCATTCACATGATCAGTTGATGCAATAGAGGAACTGCACTTATTACAAAAGTCACTTCTGCAGAGTTTCAGTCACATGCAGCTTGTAAGTGATTGTGTTTTATGTCAGTGATTCAAAGAAAAATAATGTGGAAGATGGCAACTTTGAAATACATGGGTAATGTTGAACAACCCACGGAGTACTTTAGCGATTAACCAAGTAAATTATTGTTTCAGGTCAGAGGAGCAAGGTTTGTTTTTCATATTTGCTGATGTTAAGTTAACCAGCCAGATCTATAATTCTCAACATTTGCTTTTATCTCATCCTTTGGATCCATTTACTTTTGAAGGTGACTGTTGTATCTATTCTCTCCCTGAAATTGAGCAACTAAAATTATAATCCATCTGCACCTGGGTTTTATAGTTTAGTTTTTCTGGATAATAGTTATGTTACTAGTTTTATTTAAAAAATCAAATAATGCAGCTTACAGCCAATTTGATTATGGGCATCCATGATTCGAGTTTAACATAGCTCCTGCACCCATTGTCTATTGTCATTACATTTGAATGCATTTTGCATATGACAAAGTGGTGATTTTTAAAAATAAATGAGCTGACTGCACCTTGTTCTGTGTAATGTGGAACAAAAGGATCTATTTTCTTTCAGCAAAGTGAGCTTACTCCATTTTACTATCAATTGATTCGGGAGGAGATGCAAGGGCATTATGGATTGAATTAAAGTGTAAGTGGGTGAGGCCAGAAATACTGTTAAAATGGCTAAGAAATGAAGTAACCTGGGAAATGAATTCAACTAGACTGTGGGATGTTAAATTAGTACAGTCATCCCAAACAGAAAAATATTGAGTAAACAATCTGTAGTGTAGTGGCCAAAAAGGATTGTGATCAGTCTGTACTTTATGTACTCTTACTTTCTGGGTCACTGGTAAAGGAAGCATTCGGTTGCTAGGAGGCAATGCAGAAAAGAGTGAACAGACTGATGCTTCCTGAGAGAATTGAAGAAAGGCAGTTTTAAGCTTGTGTAGGTGGTGTCTAAATATAGTCTGGGCGGGAGATAAAATGGTTAAGGGAACAAAAAAATGTAAATCTGACAACCTACTATGAGAGGAAGAGGCAATTGGATAAAATTGAAACTTGAAGAATGTTTTATTTTGTGTTATGTGACAGACTCCATATGATCCTGAGGTGATAATATAGTCCTTTCTAAACTAGTATACTGAAGGGAAATGTGGGTGACACCTCTGGATAGGCGACAGCGTGGGCCAAGAGGCTTTACTAATTGATAACACTTTTGAGAGACACAAAATGCTGGAGTAACTCAGCGGAACAGGCAGCATCTCTGGATAGAAGGATGATAAATCCCCTGGGCCTGATGGTCTGCATCCCAGGGTCCTCAGGGAGGTGGCTCTAGAAATAGTGGACAAATTGGTGATCATTTTCCAATGTTCAATAGATTCAGGATCAGTTCCTGTGGATTGGAGGAAAGCTAATGTTATCCCACTTTTCAAGAAAGGAGCGAGAGAGAAAATGGGGAATTACAGACCAGTTAGCCTGACTTCGGTGGTGGGAAAGATGCTGGAGTCAATTATTAAAGAGGTAATAACGGTGCATTTGGATAGCAGTAAAAGGATAAGTCCAAGTCAGCATGGATTTATGATAGGGAAATCATGCTTGACTATTCTTCTGGAATTTTTTGAAGATGTGACAAGTAAAATGGATGAAGGGGAGCCAGTGGATGTCATGTATCTAGACTTTCAGAAAGCCTTTGATAAAGTCCTGCACGGGAGATTGGTGACTAAAATTAGAGCACATGGTTTTGGGGGTAGGGTGTTGACATGGATAGAAAATTGGTTGGCAGACAGGAAGCAAAGAGTAGGAGTAAACGGGTCCTTTTCAGAATAGCAGGCAGTGGTGAGTGGAGTGCCGCAGGGCTCAGTGTTGAGGCCACAACTGTTTACCATATATATTAATGATTTGGAAGAGGGAATTAGAAGCAACACTAGCAAGATGACACAAAGGTGGGTGGCAGTGTAAACTGTGAAGAGGATGTTAGGAGGTTGCAGGGTGACCTGGACAGGTTGAATGAGTGGGCAGATGCGTGGCAGATGCAGTATAATATAGATAAATGTGAGGTTATCCACTTTGGTGGCAAAAACAAGGAGGCAGATTATTTTCGCAATGGAGTTAGGTTAGGCAAGGGGGAGGTGCAGCGAGACCTGGGTGTCCTTGTACACCAGTCACTGATTGAAAAGACTAGGCTTGTATTTACTGGAGTTTAAAATAATGAGAGAGGATCTTAGAGAAACATATAAAATTATAAAAGGACTGAACAAGCTAGTTGCAGGAAAAATGTTCCCAATGTTGGGCGCGTCCAGAACCAGGGGACAGAGTCTTAGAATAAAGGCGAGGCCATTTAAAACTGAGGTGAGAAAAAACTTTTTCACCCAGAGAGTTATGAATTTATGGAATTCTCTGCCACATAAGCCAAATCACTGGATGGATTTAAGAGAGAGTTAGATAGAGCTCTAGGGGCTAGTGGAATCGAGGGATATGGGAAGAGGGCAGGCACGGGTTATTGATTGGGGACGATCAGCCATGATCACAATGAATGGCGGTGCTGGCTCGAAGGGCCGAATGGCCTCCTCCTGCCCCTATTTTCTATGTCTATGTTTCTATGAACGGGTGACGTTTCGGGTCGAGACCCTTCTTCTCGACCCAAAACCCATTTCTATCCAGAGATGCTGCCTGTCCAGCTGAGTTACTCCAGCATTTTGTGTTTATCTTCGGTTTGAACCAGCATCTGCAGTTCCTTCCTCCAACACTTTTGAGAGATGGGGTTAACTTTCCTGCAATCAGAAACATTTAAACCACACGCTTTCTAGCAGCCTAAAAACAACTTTACTCGGTTGTCTGTGTTGTAAAGACCTTCTGAAGGCTAGAGGAGTATTTAGAAAGTGTGAAGAACATTGTATTAGTGGGTTGGGAAAGATGGATAGTCGTGATATTTCCTTGGGAAATCTCCCAAAATGAAGTAAGTGAGAGCAACCTTTGGTTGAGTTGCTCTGTCTTCAGACAAGTAGGTCCTCGTAGAATATTAGGTCCAGATCACAGCAGGCATTGTGAAAATCGAAAGGGGATAAACTTGTTTGATACTGTGTGCTAATCCATCTGCCATTGATAGTATAGGTATCGACAAATCTTGTCTTCATATTGAGGACAACCTCCATCTGTGTGGTGCCTTTGTTTCAATAGGATGGATTCAAAACTCCTCTGGCAACTCCAAACTGATCACTGAGCTGCTGAAAGCCATTATCAGCAGGGATATTGTATTACATTCCTACGTAAACTTGTGATCCAATTGCTTGTGCCATTACTGTCATTTTGGGACCTCCCAAACCAGCAATTACTAGTCAGAAGAACGAGGGCAGCAGGTGCAAAGGGGTCACATCACCTCAAAACAACAAAATGGCGGCGCTGCCCTAGCAGCTGCGGCTCACCTGCGGTCCATTTGTCTTTGTGTTTTTGTTGTTTTTTTTGTCTTAATTGTAGTTGTGATGTGGTGTTTTTGCGTTTGTGTACTGTGTGTGTATGTGGGGGGGAGGGGGGAACTGTAACATTGTAAATAGATGTCCCTTCCGAACGGAGACCCGACCTTTGTTTTCTGGGCCGTGTCTCCGTTCCAGCTGCAGCCTACCATCGGCCCAACTCCTGGAGCTGGCGGCCTCCAGGGCTCTGGTTCGCAGAGCCCGCGGATCGGACTTACCATCACCGGAGCCGGCCGTCCTCGGAGGCTGCGGGAGCGGCTGCGACTCGCCTTAGGCTCGGGCCGCGTGGATTCCGACATCGGGAGCTCCGGCAGCGGCAGCGTGTTCGCCCGCCCCGGATCGCGGGGCATGGGTCGCGGATATTCACCGTCCGGCGCGGCCTAAGATGGCCGCGGGATATTTCTCTGCTTGGCGGGGGCTTCAATGTCGGGAGCCACGACCGCCACGACGTGCAACAACAGCGGCAGCAGCAGCGTGTTCGCCCGCCCCGGATCGGACTTATCATCAGCGGAGCCGGCCGTCTTCGGAGGCTGCGGGAGCGGCTGCGACGCGACGCGCCTTGGGCTTGGCCCGCTGTGGACCGTCCGGTGCGGCCTGCAACCACAACAACCTGACTGCGGGCGAGGACAGCGGGAGAAGGGAAAGACATTGTGGCCTTCCATCACAGTGAGGAGAGGACTGGAGGAGACTCACTGTGATGGATGTTTCTTTGATGGATGTTTCTTTTTTTGTGTGTTTTTGGGGTTGGGTAATTTGAATGCCTATTTAATGCTTTTATTGTTGGACTGTGTTTTTGGGGGTTTTGGGGTTGTGTAATTTGAATGCATATTTAATGCTTTTATTGTTGGGCTGTGTTTTGGGGGTTTTTGGGGTTGTGTAATTTGAATGCCTATTTAATGCTTTTATTGTTGGACTGTGTTTTGGGGGTTTTTTGGGGTTGTGTAATTTTAATGCTTATTTAATGCTTTTATTGTTGGACTGTGGGTGACTGAATTTCGTCCAATATTGGATGACAAATAAAGCTATCTTGAATCTTGAATCTTGAATCTTGAATTTACCCTTGCTGGTATCACACTATCCTGAAATATTGTCTTTCCTTCATCAAGGGAATTGGAAGTGGTCAATAAACACAGGCCTTACCAATAACACCCTCATCCTATAAAATAATGTCAGAAAGTTCAGTCATGCCAGTGCAATATTCCTGAAGATGGAGCAGAGGTGTTAAAGAGTGGAGTGAGTATGCCAAGTGAAGGTGCAACCTAATTCACTGAACACCTCCGTTCAGTCTGCCTTAACCTGCCTGATCTCCCGGTTGCACAGCACTTTAACTTCCCCCTCCCATTCCCAATCTGACTTTTCTGTCCTGGGCTGCCTCCATTGTCAGAGTGAGGCCCAGCGCAAATTGGAGGAACAGCACCTCATATTTCGCTTGGGTAGCTTACACCCCAGCGGTATGAACTTTGACTTCTCTAACATCGAATAGTCCTTGCTTTCCCTTTCTCTTGTGAAACCTTGTTGATTTAAGAATCATGTAAGTGTTCATAATGTAACTACTTTTAATTGCAAAACTTTTATTAATTGCAGATCAGTCACTTATTCGGCGTCGCTGTTCTAGGAACTGAAGATGCCGGATGGCATTACAGATACGGGGGAGTTATATTCTCCATATGTGAGTATTTACTGTTGAGTTAGTAAGATTAATGTGTACTCAAGGAGTTTGGTATTAGGGAATAACGTCAACATGCCCATACCACCCAGGCCATATTCTCTTCTCACTGCTACCATCAGGAAGAAGGTACAGGATGCTGAAGCATGTTACTTCGAGGTTCAAGAACAGCTTCTTCCCTTCAACCACACTGCTCAACCCAACCTCAGCACTGAACCACTATGGACTTTGCACTGCAATGGTTGCTCTCTGTTCTTTGTTTTCTTTGCACTACCATCGTGTAGTTTACTTAGAATAATGTTCGTGCAAGTAAGACTTTCATTGTTCATATTTGAACTTTATCTCTTAAATATGTAGTCATGAAGGTGCCAGGGTATGGTTGCTCTACACATGCCTGGTTCCATCTGATCCTGTCTATTCTGCGGTGCATACATGACAGCTGCTGGAGTGGAGGGAGCTGTGAAGATTTTGAAATGGGAGTTAAGAATTATAGGTGTATTGTTTCTTTGTTAAAGTCCTTATTGGCAAGTTGAATAATGTTTAAAAGGATATTTTACAACCCGTATTGCATAATATATTTGTGGTAGTTTCAAGGATTTTGTGCAAATGTAATGTGTTAAGCTTTAGTATAATGCGGCACAGTGGTGCAGCAGTAGAGCTGCTGCTTCACAGTGCCAGAGACCCAGGGTCAATCCTGACCTCAGGTGCTGTCTACATCCTGACTACGGGTGCTGCACTGTAAGGAGTTTGTACGTTCTCCCCGTGACCTGCGTGGGTTTACTCCGAGATCTTCGGTTTCCTCCCACACTCCAAAGACGTACAGGTATGTAGGTTAATTGGCTGGGTAAAATGTAAAAATTGTCCCTAGTGGGTGTAGGATAGTGTTAAATGTACGGGGATTACTGGGCGGCACGGACTTGGATGGCCGAAAAGGCCTGTTTCCGGCTGTATGTATATGATATGATATGATATGATAGTTTGCATGTTCTCCCTGTGACTGCGCGGTTTTTTTCTCCAGGTGCTCTGACTTCCTACCAGATCCCAAAGGCGTGCAGGTTTGCAGGTTAATTGGCTTCTGTAAAATTATCCCTAGTGTGTAGGATAGAGCTGGCGTACCCGGTGATTGTTGATCAGAATGGACAGAGAGCCGAAGGGCCTGTTTCCACGGTGTATCTTTAAAAAAAATGAGACGAAGAGTCAAAAAAAGATGGAGTCAAACAAAGCAATGTATGATAAAGGAGAGCAAGCAGTATGCTTCTTAAATTAGTCATTTCAATCGTGCATGAAGAAGTGGGGTGTGCCAAATATTAAGCTTGCCTTAAAGAAGAAGAATTTTAAGCTCCTATTGTTTTAGATGCTGGCATTGACTTGATAGTCTGAATGGGTAGCCTGTAATGTAAAGATATATAATTTAAAGATATGTAAAGATATATAATTACCATATGCTGTCTTTTCTGTGAGAAATCGAACCTGGATTAAAGGGTGGCACATTGGCACAGTGGTAGAGTTGCTGCCTTACAAAAACCTGGGTTCGATTCTGACTGTGTGCTGTCTTTTTAGAGTTTGTACGTTCTCCCTGTGACCATGTGGGTTTTCTCCAGGTGCTCCAGTTTCCTCCCACACTCCTAAAGCATACAGGTTTGTAGGTTAATTGGCTTCAGTAAGTTGTAAAATTGTTCCTTGTGTGTAGGATAGTGTTAGCGTATGGGGTGGTCACTGGTCGGTGTGGACTGAAGGACATGTTTTTGCGTTGTATCTCTAAAGTCTGAAGTTGAGGGAGCTGTTTCCAAACTGATGTGCCATCATAAGACCAGAAGTTTGCTGAATGTACAATGTTCAATTCCATTTGTGTTTTCTGAGTCTATGCCTGCATGGTGTGTGATCTGGACATCAGTCTAGCTCCAAGGACAAAATTGTATATTCCAGTTCCAAAGTGCTTCTGCAAAGGGAACGGTGCAATTGTCGGGACTGAGTCATGGTATCAATTGTTGTTTAGTTAGAAACATCTTATTATTTGGCCTCGTATGGTAGAACTCCTACTCAAGCCACTTGAGCACATAATCTCAGCTGATGCTCCTGTAGCGCTGATGGAATGCCACACTACCAGGGGAGCGGTGACTAAGATGAGACCTGCATTCAAGCCCACTTCTATTCTAGGGTAATTGTTAAAGGTCCCCAGACACCATTTCAAGGAATATTTAAGCCTTAACCCAAGGAAGTAAAGAAGATTATCTGATAACTGTCTCGGGTAACTTTCTGACATTACAGTAACGACTGCACTTCATTGCATTTAAATACTTGATGATCCATGGTTGTGGCGGTGTTTAAACAGAGGTAAATTATTATTTTTTTTTTAATTTTTTTTTTTTTTTTTTTTTTTTGAAAAGCATATGTACAAATCGAAATAAGAAAAAACACATTTGTTACAAAGTTCTTACATAGCTTCAATTTTTAAATTTTTGAAGAGAGAAAGTAAAAATAAAAATATAAAACTATAAACTTGGGGAGAGAGAGAGTAAGAGGGTTAAAAAAAAAGAAAAAAGGATCTAACAATAAAAATTAACGGGAGTAGATCCGGGAGACAAAAACCACAGCTGTACATCCAACCCCCAACTCAAGTTTCAACTTTTTATTTAAATTTTTTATTTTTTATTTTAGTCCTGTGCCAAGCCCATTTACTTTTCTAAAAATTCAATAAATGGAGACCATATTTTTAAAAATAACTCAGGTTTGTCGATTAAGGCAAACCTTATTTTTTTCCAAATGCAGGGTCTCTGTCATTTCCATAGTCCACATTTTAATTGTGGGGGTTATTGGTTTTTTCCAAAATTTAAGTATTAGTTTTTTCGCAGTTATTAGACTGTAATCAAGAAAATGTACCTGACTTACTGTAAAATTTGTAGTATGTTCTGATAATCCTAATATAATTAATTTTGGGTCCATATCTAATTCTTTATTAATAACTTTAGAAACTATTTTAAAAATCTCCAACCAGAAGTTTTGCATTTTTATACAAGTTACGAAAATATGAGTTAAATTAGCTTCTTGAAATTGACATTTATCACACATAGGAGAGATACTAGGAAAAATCCTATTTAATTTCGTCTTCGAATAATGTAATCTATGTATTATTTTAAATTGTATTAGGGAATGTCTAGTATTCAATGAACATTGATGTATATGTTGTAAACTTTCATCCCATATATCTTGCATTATAACTTGATTCAATTCGTCCTCCCATGCTCGTCTATAAGATTCTGATGACGGAATGTCAATGTCAAGGAGAATATTGTAAATAAAAGATATTAATTTATTTGAGTTATAATGTCGATTCAGGCATACATCAAGTATTTCTGGACCTCTAAACTTATATTCTTGCATGTGTGATTTTACATAATCTCTAAGTTGTAAATATCTAAAATAATTATTAACATGTAATCCGTACTTCTGCTGTAACTCCTGAAACGAAAGAAAAGTTCCCTTATGATAAAGATCTCCCACCCTTTTGATTCCATAACTTTTCCATTGAGCAAAGCCTCTATCTAAGACAGACGGTTTAAAAGAAGGATTATCCGCAATAGGAAGGAAAACAGATAATTTACTCAATTTTAACGTAAGCTTTAATTGTTTCCAGGTACGGATAACACTATGTATAATGGAATTACCTCCATATGTTTTTTTATTTAAATTTATTGGAGCTAAGAGGATCGCACCAATATCGAATGGTAAACAATCCTCTTTCTCCATCTTTAACCAATCCGGTTGTTGATCAGAATCATCCAACCAGCAGGTTATATTTTTAATATTAACCGCCCAATAATAAAATAAAAAGTTAGGTAAAGCAATTCCTCCATTAATTTTAGACTTACATAAGTGTCTTTTATTTATTCTATGAGTCTTGTAGTCCCAAATAAAATTAGTAACAATTGAATCAATTTAAAAAAAAAACTTTTTTGGAAGGTAGATCGGAATTGCTTGAAATAAGTATAGTAGCTGTGGCAGAAAGATCATCTTTATAGCATTACTACGACCAACTAATGATATAGGAAGTGTTTTCCAAAATTGGATATTTCTGTGTAATTTAACAAGTAAAGGAGGAAAATTTGATTTAAATAAAGAAGTATATTTCCTAGTCACGTAAATTCCAAGATATTTAAACTTTTCATAGGCAATTTTAAAAGGAAATTGTTGAAGTATGGCCGGATTATGCTCCATTATTGGCATAATTTCACTTTTATACCAGTTAATTCTATAACCTGAAAATGAACCAAATTGAGTTATGAGATTTAATAAATTCGGAATGCTAATTTCTGGCTTTGTAATATATATTAATACATCATCCGCATATAAAGAAATTTTATTGGTTGTATGTTTAGTGTTGTAGCCATAAATATGTGAATTTGATCTAATACTCTCAGCAAGTGGTTCTATAATTAGGGCAAATAAAAGTGGTGATAGTGGACATCCTTGTCTACAACCCCTAGCTAAATGAAATTTAGATGACAGCATTTGATTAGTTAATATTCTAGCTGTTGGGGATGTATATAAAAGTTTCACCCATGCACAAAAATTTTCACCTAGTTGAAATTTTTCCATCACTGAGAAAAGATAAGGCCATTCTACTTGATCAAATGCTTTTTCAGCATCTAGCGAGATGATTGCTAAATCTTCATTTAATAATCTATTTAAATAAATTATATTAAACAAGCGTCTCAAATTGAAAAATGAATATCGTTTGGCTATAAAGCCTGATTGATCGGGGTGTATCAATTTGTCTATAACTAGACTTAATCTCTGAGCTAAGATTTTCGCTAATATCTTCTGATCAGTATTTAAAAGAGCTATCGCCCTATACGAACCAGGGTCTTCAGAATCCTTATCTTTTTTAGGAATGAGGATTATTGTTGATTCAGTCAGAGTTTGTGGCAATCTCTGTTGTTTAAAGGCGTGACTATATACAGTTTGCAAACGCGGAGAGATCAAACCACTGAATTTTTTATAAAACTCATTATTTAAGCCATCAGGGCCAGGAGTCTTCCCATTTTTCATGGATTTAATAGTCTCTTCAACATCTTTCATAGTTATTTCTGCGCCCAGTAAATTTCTATCACTCACATTCAAACCAGGAAGGTTACATTCCTGCAAAAACTTTTGCATCTGCGCAGAAGTATCTGTTATTTTTGATGAATATAATGACTGATAAAATTGCAAAAATCTCTGATTAATATCCTTAGGTAGTTTAAGCAAATCTCCATTTTCTGATCTAATTTTATGAATTGTAGAATCATCTTCTAATTTACGGAGTTGACGTGCTAGCAATTTCTGTGGTTTATCTCCAAATTCAAAATGTTTTTGTTTAGTATATTGAAAAAGCCTTAAAATATGAGCTGAAAGGATATAATTTAACTTATATTTGAGAACTGCAATTTTATTATGTATTTCAATAGAGGGAGCGATGGCATTTGTTATGTCTAACTGTCTTATCTGACTTTCCAGGTCATTCTGTTCAGCTCGGTTCTTCTTGTTTTGAGACGCTTGAAAAGCAATAATACATCCTCTCACAAACGCTTTAAATGTTTCCCAAAGCAGGGACGCAGGTGTTTCAGGAAGGTCATTTGCGTTAAAAAAAATCTCAAATTGCGATTTAAGATAGTCATAACATGCTTTTTCATTTAAGATTTGCGGGTTAAATCTCCAATTAGTCTGTTTCCCCATTGCTCCTTGGAGTTTTACCCTAAATGTTAAAGGGGCATGATCGGATATAATAATATTATGATATTTTGAATTATACGTATAAGGAATAAGTTTGGAGTCCACCAAGAAATAATCAATTCTTGAATAAGTTTTATGCCCAGGTGAATAAAATGAATACTCTCGGCCTGAAGGATTATCAATCCTCCAAACATCTTTTATATTTGCATTATTTATATAAGAGTTTAATAATTCACACGACTTGGATTTTGTTTTCCTTTGAGTTGAAGATCTATCCAAATAAGGATCTAATGTACAATTTAAATCTCCTCCAATTATCAAATTATATTGTCCAAATTCTGGAATGGTATTAAATATTTTTAAAAAAAATAACGGATTATCAAAATTTGGTGCGTAGACATTCACCAATATCAATTTTGTAGAATATAGTTCTCCCACTAATATAACATATCTACCTTCAGTGTCGACTATAGAGGAAGTATTTATAAATGGTATACCCTTACGAATTAAAATAGCAACACCTCTTGATTTGAAGGGAAACGATGAATGAAATACTTTATCAATCCATTTGCCTTTCAGTCTATTATGTGCTACATTTTTTAGATGAGTTTCCTGAAGGAACATTATGTCTGCATCAATAGATTTTAAATGTGAAAGTACTTTACCTCTTTTAATTGGTTCATTAACACCCTTGACATTCCAACTACAAAATGTAATACCTTTAACCCCTGTTTTCCTAATAGAATCTTGCATCTTAACCGATAAATGGTCTATAATAAAGCAAATGGTCTGGCACCCGGACTACAACATTTTTCTTGAATGAGGGGTGGATGATTTTTTGTACAGCGTAGAGTGCCTCCCGGAAATATCTCCCAAAAGTATATAATTTCTGAAAAAAGACATAATAATAAAAGTTAAATCTAAAAAAAAAATCAATATCTAAAAGGTTAAAAGAGTGCAGGAAAAAAGAAGAGACAACTAAAGCTACAACTACAATTAGTGCAGTTAGTGTTAGCCACCCTAAGGTGGCAAAAAATCTAAGGACTTCCGTAAGATGTAAAAAAAAATTAATACTAGCTCCGTTTGTTAACACAGTTATTATTTGTTTTTTGTTTTTTAAAAAGAGAGATAAACGGGGCAGGCCCGAAACTAATTAGTCTATATTAAATCAATTTTTCTATCTAAAGTGTATTAATTAAGTATTCAAAGTAAGGTTTACATAAATCAAATATTACTTATACTTCTTATTAGTGATGATTAATAAAAATATACATGTTTTTTTTTTTAATTAATAATTATTAGTTACGGTTAATATACGTATAGTATATACACTAAACTTAAATCTTTGAATTTTCATATTTTTAAAGTCCAATTAAATGTCTGCCAATTAAGATAGCCATGAAATCATAATCAAGCCTTCAGCGACCTTTCGATCTCCCGAGCAAATTCCAGTGCTTTATTATAATCAGTAAAAAAGGATTCTTTTTGATTGTAGGTCACTCGGAGTTTTGCTGGATACAACATACCAAATCTGAGCGCTGGGATCTTCTTAAGAATAGATCTTGTCTCATTAAACAGTGCTCTTTTCTTAACCACCTCAAAGGGATAATCTCTGAAGATACGAATCTCATCGCCTCGGAATGATAAAGCTCTGTTACTAGCAATTCTTGACAACATATCTTCTAAAACGTGAGCATTATGCACCCTCAGAATCAAATGTCTTGGAGGCGCATTAGCACCTGGCCGTGCTCTCAGTGCTCTATGGGCTCGATCCAGCAAGGGCTTTGAATCCATTTTCAAAACTTCCTGTAATAACTCAGCAGTAAAATCACGAACGTTTTTATCTTTTTCTTTGCCTTCTTTAACACCAAGGATTCTTAAATTTTGTCGTTTTGAATGACCCTCTAAGTCAGTACATTTTTCGGTTAATCTCATCACTAAATCAGAAAGACGCTGAGTCTCTGACAATACTACTTTTGTAGTTTCAGCACTCGTCTCGGCTAAAATTTCCAAGTCACCTATAGCCTCATCATGTTGTTCTATTGACGCGGTAATGTGGTTCAGCTTACCAGAAAAATCAGAGTCCAACTTTTGTAACTTGGAGGTTACTTCCTCCATGTGTTCATTCATTTCAGCCTTTGATTTATCCAACTGCTCCTTAATAGTAGATAGTATATCCCCCTTCATTCCTTTAAGGGAAACTAATTCAGCTTTCATCTCTTGTAATTCAATTGTCATATTTACCACTTTAGACTTCATATCTGAAAGCTCCTCACCCACAACGCTGCGAAATTCTTCCAATCCAATTTTTTTAGGCTGTGGATTCCGGGTTGTTCGTTTGGCAGTTTCTTCCTGACCCGCTGCTGAGGTTATTTCTGAAGAAGGGTCTCGACCCGAAACCTCACCCATTCCTTTTCTCCAGGGATGCTGCCTGTCCCGCTGAGTTACTCCAGCTTTTTGTGTCTATCTTCGGGTTAAACCAGCATCTGCAGTTCCTTCCTACAAATTATTTCCAAATCCACCCAAAGCACAATATTCCAAACCTCTTGTTTAAGAGTCCAAAGCTGACTGCACCATTTTGTATTGCTCCTCTGTCAAATTCCTGAAGCTACTGCGGGAATGTACTCAAACAGGGACCACAGCTGGCTCACCGCCATCTTTTCAAAAGAAATCAGGAAGAATCGTCCCATTATCTTTTACCCACATTCTGTGTATAAATGTAAGAACAAATTTTAAAGACCTGCTGATTGGCATGGCATGTATTCAGTTGGTCAAATCCTCTGTCTTGAAATGCTGCTTGTGTCTTGGATTGTGAATTGAGTCAACAATCTGTAGCAGTAACAAGAAAATGGGAAGGTGTGGTAAGTGTCACTAATGTGTTTTCTGCTTCATTTTTTAGGTGGGCCTCGTTTATATGTTTAACTTGATTGTTGGGACAGGAGCGCTGACAATGCCACAGGCCTTTGCTGTTTCAGGCTGGGCTGTGAGCCTGGCCCTCATTATCTTCTTGGCATTTATGAGGTATTTATGCAATTGCGATACTGGACAGCAGCAGGAAGAATGCTGAGCACTTGTTATCTGAAACCAACTGTTATGGCAATGATACACTTAAGAGGTGTAACAATAAGGAGGCGGCCCAGTTACGTAGCTGGCAGAGCCACCTCAGTGCCACAAAACTGGGATCAACCCTGATCTTGGGTGCTGTCTGTGTGGAGTTTGCTATTCTATTGCTATTGTGTGGGTTTCCTTGCATGACTTGCTCTGGTCTGCCTCCCCCTCCCCACATCCCAACGATGCACAGGTTAGTAGGTTAATTGGCTGCTGTAAATTGCCCCAGTGTGTTGCTGAAGTGTAGTATCTGGGGAGAGTTGATGACAATACGAAGTGAATAAAGTTGGATTAGATCGGTGTAAATGGGAGGAGGATGGTCAGCATGGACGTGGGAGGGGGATGGTCAGCATGGACTTGATGGGCCGAAGGCCCTGTTTAAGATTAAGGGGTAGGCCATTTAGAACGGAGATGAGGAAAAACATTTTCAGTCAGAGAGTTGTAAATCTGTGGAATTCACTGCCTCAGAAGGCAGTGGAGGCCAAGTCTCTGAATGCATTCAAGAGAGAACTAGATCGAACTCTTAAGGATAGCGGAGTCAGGGGGTATGGGGAGAAGGCAGGAACGGGGTACTGATTGAGAATGATCAGCCATGATCACATTGAATGGTGGTGCTGGCTCAAAGGGCCGAATGGCCTACTCCTGCACCTATTGTCTATTGTCTGTTGTCTGTTGTCAATGCTGTATCTCTCACTGACTAATAACCCAAGGGGGTAGGAATTTTTTTTGAGGGGGAATAGTGGCCGGCATCATCTTTTAGATTTTGTGTGCTTTAGTTCAAGTTTGGAACTTTTCTTAGTTTTAAAATAAATAAACTGTATATTATGCTGATCATTAGATTCCTTTGTATTCAATTTCTCATCATCCCATAAATTGAGAATCATTAAAAACAATTTGCACATTTTTAGGTGAGAACTTGCCCATGAAAGCTATTAACTAATTTTAGTTATTATTGGTCTTCTATTGTTTAAATGAGATTATAGTTGCACTAATTTGACAGATCTTATAATAATGTTTTGAATTGTTAATAAATAAAGCCAGATGCTAAAAGAAGGGAAAGTTGCTGAAGATAAATTAAGCTGCCTGTATTCAAAGTAAAATGGAGCACTGGAAGAATTAATTTTAATGTGACTTGAATAACTGAGACTTGGTTATGGAATGAAGAGCACAGGCAATAAATAGTGGAAGTTATAACAAGGTGATGGGGTGAGGAAGAGGGTGATATGGAACCAGCACTATTTTGAGAAAAGGCAAAAGTAGAATGAATCCTGGAGTCGATTATAGATTTAAGTAAACAGTAAGGGATCTTTTGTGCTACTGGTGTAGAATATAAACCCCACAATACAGGAAATGATATGAGGGAGAACCACATGTGCAAGTACGTGAAATGTGTGCAGGACGTAATCATTAGAGACTATAACCACCTCCAGATAAACTGAGATGGAGAAAGGATAACAGGGAACACAACCTTTGCAATGCCATTGTATTTCTTTCCAACCTCGTTTTCAAACAAAACCACTATGAATTTGGAGCTAGTACTGAGAAATGAATCGGCTTTTCAAACTGGAAAACGGTGGGGTGCCGCAAGAATTGGTGCTGGGTCCTTTATTACCCGGAATGATGGCAAGCGTATCGTACCCTTTCTTCATCACTCTGCCTGCGACGCAATTTTGGGGGATCTATGTACTTGTAACAAGGGTCTTACTGCTCAATAACAAGGCCCTGTCATTCATTGTGTGTCCCCTGGCTTGCTTTAACCACCCAAAATGCACAACTTTGCACTCCCCAGCCCTCTCCTCTCTACCCCAGAATTAAACTCCATCTGCCATTCCTTTGCCCCCACTCCTAGTTGTTCTCTATCCCACTGCATCTAGACCTGAAACAACCTTCTAAAGTTTGTCATGTATAATAATTTGGATGAGAATGTAGGTGGCATATCAGTAAGTTTGCAGATAACATCAAAATTGGTGGGATGGTGGACAGTGAAAAATCTTGTCTGAGGTCTGGATCTAGATCAACCAAGAAAATGGGCGAAGGAATGGCAGATGGAATTTTACTTGTTTTACTCCATTGAGGGGAGGGGGGAAGGAGTGCCATGAAATATATTTTGGATAGTTAAACCAGGCCATATCTTTCACAAAGGAGGGTGGTAGTCGGTTGTTGAAGACCAACCAATCACAGATCGTCGCTGCAGGATATTGCATTAGGGCAGTGTCCTAGGCCAACCATATATAGTTGCTTCACCACTGACTTTCCATCAGTCATCAGCGAACAATGTTTAATTCCATTAGAAATTTCTCAGCTGAAGAAACAGCCTCTGCCTGCATGCAGCAAGACCTGGTTAACATTAAGGCACAAGCTGATTGATGGCACAGAACGTTCATGACTCAAAGCTACTGGGACAATGAGTAACTCTTAAAATGAAGAGTTTAACCTCCCTTGGCAAGTCTCCACCATAACATGCTGGGATCACCATTCACCAGGAACTTTAGGCTAGCCATATAAATAGGCAGAAAATGCTGGAGTAACCCAGCGGGTCAGGCAGCATCTCTGGAGGACATGAATTGGTGATGTTTTGGGCCGGGACACTAGAAATGCTGGACATTAGAAAAGCCTGTGGGTAATATATAAAGAGATTATACATTCCCTCTGTGACTGTGTTTCTCAACATAGCACCAAGAGCTCTTCAAGATTTCCCAGTCATTCTAAATGATCATAGCTGGCCTAGCCCACGCTTCAAGGCCACATCTGTGCTAGTTCCACTTCGCCCCTGATTTCCCTTTTTGTTTTGTTCAAAAATATGTTTAGCTGCACATGGAGCACAATTCCACAGATTTATAATTCTCTGCTTGGATAAATTTCAATGCAACTAGGTTTTAAATGACTGGCTCTCTTCTAACCATGACGTCTCCTGTAAGATTCTCTCACTGTTGAGAACATCTTGACATCTACCCTTGGGTTTTCTTTTCAATAGTCACTCCTAATCCGTCTAAATGCCAAGGAATACAGACTCGACCTAGCTCGCTGCTCTTGATAGGACTAATCTTGTGTCCCAGCAATTAGCCTGGTGACTTTCCTTTGGATTGCTTTCAATGCTACTATATTCTTTCTTGGGTAAGGTGACCAAGATTGTCAGCAGTATTCTTGGTGTGACCTCACTAACAGTCTGTACAATTGTTACAAAGCTTCCCATTTCTAAACTCCAAACCTTTCAGTAAAGGCATTCCCTATCGAATGAACTCTCGAATTATGCTTTGCCCACAGGAAAAGGTTACATGCGGGGGGAATAGTCTGCTATGGGGGACTTGTCCGGCTCTAGTTCCATAAGTTCTTGTATCTTCTTGCCCATGATTGGATTCTTATGAATTCTTCCATGCTGTTTGAAACTAGCCTGTATGTTATGTTTGGGAACTTTGAAGTTTGCAACAAAAAAAACCTATATTCCTGTCATTTTCTTGTTTCCTGATATCGATACTCCAGCTTTGTCCTCTAGAAGTAGCACATTTAGCTTATTTGACCAAATCCAATTTTGACAGCTACGCCCTCCGTTAGTTAAATAGTGGTCACTACTTCCTTGGTGATTCTTCACAAGATCTCTTATTGTTCCTCATTACACATGACCAAATCTACGGTAGACTGTTCCTGCATTTCTGAATATGTAATTGTTCTACAAGCAATACCTGACAAACTCCATTTTTTTCCCTTCATTATCCTTGCCAGTTTGGTTTAATCTATAAATATGCAGTTTAAAATCTCCCATGACAATTGCAATTTCCGTCATACAAAATGTTGATATTTCCCTAATTGTGCTTTGTCCTGTCGTGATGCCACATTTTGGGAACCTAGAGATCACTCCCAGCTACGTCATTATCCACTGGATTTATGTTAAGATTGAGCACCGCTCTTATACCTTTCTTGCTTAACAGTGTTGCCCAGGTACTTTTCCTTTTGTAGCATGAATATCTTGGAATATTGAGACCTTGAGCTAGTCAGCCTGCAACCAGATTCTGACTAGTTTGACATAAATGCAAGTAAATGTGCAATTAAATTCCTTGTTCACTTGAAGCTCGTAAGGTACACAGTATACATGATATTGATAGATGCAGCAATAAAAGCAAAACAGCAGAATACTGTTGTATTCTGTCCGAACAAAGTACCTGAGATGAACATTATAGTGCCCTGAAATGGGGGGGGAATATGTATAAACACTGTTGTAATTTCTACATGGTGAAACCAAAATGTATAAAACTGGCCTTTATTAAAATCTGACAATGTGCACTTTAACCACATGTGATTTTTTATTTTTTTCTATTACAAATCTCAAATTGTAGAGTACAGAGGCAAATAAATAAACGATGGGTCTTTGTCCCAAATATTATGGAGGGCACTGTATGTGTTGATAGGTTGAAGATCAAAAAGACAGGAGAGGCTGGAATTCTGAAACAAAAGCAGAAAATGCTTAAGTGGAGAAACAAGGAATTGCAGAAGCTGGTTTAAAAAAAGGCACAAAGTGCTGGAATAAGTCATTGGCTCAGGCAGCACCTCTGGAAAACAGGGACAAATGATGTTTTGAGTTAAGACCCTTCTTCAGAATAATTGTTGTGTTGGTTGAGGGGGAGGAGAAGAAACATGGAAGAGTGAGTGGGGCGAGACAAAGCCTGGTAAGTGATAGGTGAGGTCGGAGGGGGTGGGGGGGATGGTTGATAGGTAAATTGTTGGACAAAGGCCAGTGATGAAAAGAGAAAAGGTGTGAGATTAGGATTGGAGATTGTCGACATGTTTCTGCCCAGTTGTTCTTTCTGTAGTTCTCTGACAGTTGTTCAGTAGCAGACCAACTTTAGATGTATTTCTGAATATGTAGATTAGAAACGAGTAATGATCCCAGAGTTGTTACACTCGGTACCTTTTACATGTTTTCCTTGTCCCTCCCTCCAGTATTCCAGATAGTCCAAGGTTAGAGGTGGCTGGAACATGCAGATACAGATACCTTTTTAGTCAGTAGTTTAATTTCAAGAGATGAACTATGTTAAATGCTTAATTCCTGGGCTGTACATAATAGAAAGCTGGAAAGTATTAATCTCAGGAAGAATTGTCCATGTAAATTGTTCCTTAATTACAATAATGATCATTTTTCTCAGTTACTTGAAGATGCTTTTACAGATGCAGGAATAGGTGTACACCAGGGGATGGCAGTACAGTGTCTGGTAACTGAATGCTGCCTTTATTTAACCCTTTGCAAGCTGTTATTTGCATTTTAAACAGAAGCAAGTTAGATTGCAGAGAGTTCTTGCTTCCAAACAGTCAGATTCCAAATGTTATGATCATGAACTAAAGAAAAACATGACTAAATCTTAATGCAAGCTTCCCTGACTGAAATAAATAGAGTAAGAGTTACAGCGGAGAATAATTGGATCCACAAGTACAGTGAAGTAACATTGGTCCTCTTTCTGTACAGGGCCAATACATAGATACATTAAACTCCATGGTGAAGGTTTGGCCATGTGTCACACATCCTTAAACTCCTTTGTTGCTTTAGCAGTATGTTTGGGATCATTGTCTTGCTGTAGAAAGTACCGCCGGCCAGTGAGTTTTGAGGCATTTGTTTGAACTTGAGCAGATAGGATGTGTCTAGATACTTCAGAATTCATTATGCTACTACATCAGCAGTTGTGTCGTCAATGAAGATAAGTGAGCCAGTACCTTCAGCAGCCATACTTGACCAGGTCATAACACCCCCACCACTGTGTTTCACAGATGAGGTGGTATGCTTTGGATCATGGGCAGTTCCTTCTCTCTCCCATACTTTGCTCTTGCCATCACTCTGATATGTTAATCTTCGTCTCATCTGTCCACAAGACCTTTTTCCAGAACTGTGTTTGCTCTTTTAAGTACTTCTTGGCAAACTGTAACCCGGCCATCCTATTTTTGCGGCTAACCAGTGGTTTGCATCTTGCTTTATAGCCTCTGTATTTCGGTTCATGAAGTCTTCTGCTGACAGTGGTCATTGACAAATCATACTTGACTCTTGAAGTGTTTCTGATCTGTCGGACAGGTGTTTGGAGATTTTTCTTTATAGAGAGAATAATTCTGTTATCAGCTGTGGAGGTCTTCCTTCCCTTGCCAGTCCCTTTGTGTTTAGTGAGCTCACAAGTGCTCTTTCTTCTTAATGATGTTCCAAACAGTTGATTTTGGTAAGCCTAAGGCTTGGCTGATGTCTCTAACAGTTTTATTCTTGTTCCTCAGTCTCATAATGGTTTCTTTGACTTTCATTGGCACAACTTTGGTCCTCATGTTAATAAACAGCAATAAAAGTTTCCAAAGGTGATGGAAAGACTAGGTGCTGAGAGCTCTTTTATACCTCCATTAAGGAGGCAATTAAACACACGTGAGCATTTACAAACACCTGTGAAGCCATGTGTCCCAAACATTATGGTACCCTGAAATGGGGGGACTATGTATAAACACAGGTGTAATTTCTACATGGTGAAACCAAAATGTATAACAATGGCCTTTAATAAAATCTGATAATGTGCACTTTAACCACATGTGATTTTTTTCTATTACAATTCTCAAATTGTGGAGTACAGAGGCAAATAAATAAATGACGGGTCTTTGTCCCAAACATTATGGAGGGCACTGTAATTATTTGTACTTATGCACCATTTGCCTCCTGCAGAAGCTAAGTGTGCTAATACCTGATGCTCAGGATGAGTTGTCAGGAACAAGAGCGTTAATGGGGTCATGTGGCATTATCTGTAGTGATGTGTTACTGACATTGCTGCTGCGCTGGGAACCAAGGTGAACTCCTCCCCACCCACTGGCAGTTTTGTAGAAATGAATTGCCCCGTGGCTCAACATGCATGGCAAGTCTCCCTGTGAGGACTGGGTAAAGCTCGACAGTGTTGCTGCTCAGAGTTGCGAGTGATGAGTGGCTGGCTGTAGGATTCCGGCATCTGCTGAGACTCTGAGCAGGTGCTGCCAGTCCCCACCGTTATGTGTACTACCAGATGCCCTTGGTGAAGCTCTGAGCTCAACATCTTAATGTGGAGTGGGTACATTGCTTTGCAGGCAGCTTCATGCTGAGCTCTGGAATGATTCATTGCAGCAAGAGTGCCAGTGGAGGGCAGGGATTCACACCAGGTTCCCAAAACAGCAGCAAACAGCTATGGAGACATTGGTAAAATAAAGAGGGTGGAGGTGTTCCCGTGAGTGTTTGTGCTGTAATAAAACTGCACACTGAAGGAAGCACCAAGCTGGGTACTAGTTTACACTGGATACTGGAAATCTGAAATACAGATATACATATTGCTGGTAATATTCAGTAGGTAAAGCAGCCTCTGAGGAGGGGTAAATTTGACTTTACACTCCATGATGCTTGATCAGGTCTCATGGTTATTGACTTTAAAATATTAACTGTTTCCTCCTCCATAGATGCTGGTTGATCTGAGTATTTCCAGGATGTTGTTTATTTCAATTACTTTTAGCATGCAGGCAGCGAAGATTAGTTTAACTTGACATCATGTTCAGCATAGGACATTGTGGGTCGAGAGGCCTGTTCCTAAGCTGTTCTAGGTTTACCCGCGTTTGTCCTTTGACCCTGCCTCAGTGCTGGGAAGTAGTCATTACTGTGTGTTTTATTGAGGAATAAATGTACTGCTTTTGTGTAGTTTGGTCATAAAGTATTGCATTAGGCTGATGGTTTATTTGGAGTCCTTTGCATTAAGCCTGATGAACCTTGAACATTCTTTCTCCCTGCAGTTATATGACGACTACTTTTGTTATTGAGGCTATGGCAGCAGCAAATGCACATCTACGCTGGAAGAAGAGGGAGAGACAGCGAAGCGTAAGTACAGAGAATGCTGTTGAATTGTGATGGTCATTAGGGGGGTCATCTTTAACCCAGTGTTCAGAAAACTGGGATTGAATGGAATGCTCCTTTTACATTTGACTTAATTTTAATTTTTGTTGAAGTAAATGGAGAAAAAACTTGGGTGGAGCATAAAAGCCTATGTTTCACCCAATTCCTGCCCCAGTCTTGTGTAGGTAATTAGAGGACGCAAGCTCCTCGTGATTAGTCTGTCTGCAGCACAAGTTGTGAAACTAAGATTGCTGAATCATGTTCTCCATTTTATGTGAACTCAGCTCAACACAATTCAGAGAAATTGAGCTCTCCCTTGAGTAAAAATGTATACAGGCTTGTCACTCTGTAGCCTGCTCAGTTCCAGTCTACTCTAAGTGGTGGTATTTCTCTTGTCTCCTCTGGAGTTGTATGCATATCTGTCTCCAGAATCCTGCCCTGGTCCCACCTTTATCAATCCCACCTGCTGGACAGCACCACCTGCCAATATGGATCTGATGTCTTTCTCGTCTCGTACGACAAATGCAGAACATTTTCCAGTCAGCTTCAATGACAGTGACAGTACATTGACAGTGCATGCCTTTCTAAGTTAAAAAATCAACAGTATTCCAATATCCAGGTGATGTTGATATATGACGTGAGAAGGCCTGACTGATAAAACTGAAATTTAGACTCTCTGCCTGAAAATAAGTATGCAAACCTGTCCTGAGAGGCAGCAAACTACAATTCAAGAGATAGGTTACATTAGGATGGCTGTGACAGTGCCCAAACCACAGGATTTCCAGACATGTAATCTGGCTAACCTTATTTGTCGTATGTGTGCCCACAACTTATTGTAGATGCACCTGGTGGGTGTTCCTTCCACAGAACTGACCCCTTTTGGATCTGACGGTTTCTGCACAGCTTATCTAATCCACGTTATTGACCTCTGACATCCTCTTGATGATACACTTTGTACAAATAATTTTCCAACTGCCTTGTACACATCTGTTCCCACATGCAGGGCATTTCTTGTTCAGTTATTCCATTTGCTGCTCACAGGGCTTGCAACAGCTGAGCCACTTCGTACTTTCCCAGCTCTGCCTGATCCTGTGTTTCATCCCATGTAACTCCCATTTTTGTGCATCCACATTTCTAGCCTGGTTTTTGAGAACTCTGCAGGTTTGCAGATTTGGCTGTTAACTCTGTCTCATGCAGTAGTTGTTCCCTCAGGCCGCACAGTAAATTGTGCATGCAATCTGATTTCTGCCGAGAGTTTCCTGCTTTGCACAATCTACTGTGCAGTCAGAAGTAATCTCAAGACTGGAATGAGGTTGATTGGCAGATGGTTGGACAAAGGCCAGAGATGAAAAGCTAAATTGTAAGACAAGATGATAAGGATAGAAGAGGTGCAAATTATGAAGCCAGAGGAAAGAATATAGGTGGAAGGGGACGGGAGGAGGGGGAAAGGAGAAATGAATACACATCCAGATGGGGCACAGGGAAAAAGGAGGGGGTGGGGGTGTTAGAAGGTTATTTTCCTAAAATTGTAGAATTCAAGTGCAATATGAGGTTCTGTTCCTCCAGTTTGCATGTCTCCTCACTCTGGCAATGGAGGTGGCCCAGGACAGAAATTTCAGAATGGGAAGGGGAGTTAAATTTGTTAACGACCAGGAACTCCAGCTGGCCTTGATAGACCAAGTGTTCAGCAAAAGCCTAGTCGGCGCTTGGTACATAAATGAGGCCACTGGGAGCATTGAATCCAGTAAATGAGGTTAGCAGTAGTACATTTGAACCTCCCTCTCGCATGGAAGGCCTGCTGGGTCTCGGGATGGATGTGAGGGAGGAAGTATAGAGACAGGTGTCGCATCTCCTGCAGTTGCAGAGGAAAGTACCTGCAATTTTGCATCTCTGGCTCCCATATGTGGTGAGTGGGGAAAGATGCTAGTCTTGAACACGTGGTGAATCCCAGTCAATTTGTTTCAGGGCTGTTATCTCTGCACATGAACAAAAAATCTGCAGTCACTGGAAACTGCTGTCACTATTGTTTTTGCATTAAAGGTGGTTGATAGTGATGCTTCTTCAGATTCCTACGATGATGATAAGAGTGAGGTTGCGATGCTCGATGGCCCTGAACGGTCAGAGACGAGACCTATTCTCTCAGTGCGTGAGTATTCAGAAAGATACCTTGCAGAAATGTTAACTAAAATCTGCAAATTGATCCTCGTAGGTAACTTTGTACAAATTACACAAACTGCCGTGATCAAGAAATATTGTTGCTAGTAAAGAGACTCTTCCATCAATAGAATTGGGATTGTTGTTGAGTTGCTGATCTTCAAATGAGCCCTAGATTCTCTCTGAAATGGGACCATTTTGAATAAACAGTTAATGCTATTTTCGTGCTTTTTTTTTGTTTATGTCCATCCAATTCTCTTTTGAAAGCTTTGAGTTAACTCTGCATCCACCCCTCTTAGAGTCGGTGAGCTCCAGATCATTTTCTGCATAGATTTTGCTCACATTCCCTTGCTTCTTTTGCCCATCATTTTGAACCTGTGCTCTGGTCCCTGAACAGCCTCCTAAAAAGAATTCCTTGTCTTAAACCAGTCATGATCTAGCGCGCCTCCATCAAATCTCTCAACCTTCACTCCAAAGACAACAACTGAAGTTTCTCCAAATTAACTTTGCAGCTGAAATGCTCCTCCTTTTTGGGATCATTAAATTAAATCTTTTCTACACTTTCAAGAGGGCTTTCTCATCCTTAAAATGTGGTGACCAGAATTGCCTGCAGCACTGAGTATTAAAAATGCTGAAAACACTCAACAGGCTCCAGATGGTGCCTAGATTTGAAAAATTAGCCCTTCGGCCCCTCCGTACTGACCTTTTTGCCCATCTACACTAATCCCATTTGCCTGCATTAGAACCTTATCTTGTATGCATGGCCTATTTACGTTCCTCTTAAAGGAAGTGAATGGAGCTGATTCCACCACCTCCGTAACATGTTCCAGATATCAACCACTAAGCTTTTGTTTTTAAACTATCCCTAAGATTTCCCTTAAATTTCCTATTTCCTCTTGCCACCCACCTACAATGTTAGTAGAAGGCCTTGACTGCGCTTTAATGCTAACGTGCTCTCGTATCAACAAATAACAGCAGACATACTTGTTTGATAATTTCATCATATTGTAATCTCGGGGAGCTCTGATTGTGGTTCTGCTACCTTTTCCCCCTGTGGGAGTGTATATATCCTCGAGTTGAAACATCTCTTTTGGGCAACAAGAGAGAGTGCTGAGGAGGTTTGAGAATTTGCCGGGGCTATCGAATTAAAGTTATGAGAAAGACCCAAGTCAAGATGCTGTAATATGCGCAATTACCTTAAATCTTGGTGGTGATTTATTTAGAAAACTGCAAGCTGACAAATCGATTTAAAGGGCCTGGAGAGGGTGAATGAAGGAAGGATCGAGATCCCTTGGCATAAGTTATTAACCAGGATTAAAAACAAACAGCTGGAGGAATTTACTGGGTCAAACAACATTTGTGGGAGGGGGAAGCTGTTCATATTTCAGGCTGAGACCCTACATCACGACAGAGAGGAGAGGGAAGATGGCAGATATAAAGAGAGAAGAAGGGGTGAGACGGACCAGGAGGTGACAGGTGAACATTTGCCTCAACAACTAGGGTGTTTGGATTGAATTAAATGGCAGAGAGGTTGGATGGGATTGAAGGAAATTAAGAGTATCTGAATGAGCACTTGCAGAGGCCTGAGCTACAAGACTGGCTGAAAGTTGGAAAGGGATCATCAGCTGCATTTGTTACTGGCAAGGAAATAATGGACCGAATGAACCTCCGTTACTGGAAATCTCTACTGCTCTAGTTCCTAACTCATTAATTATCTATCACCCAATATCAACAAAATATTATCTATTAAGTTCATTATTTCTTTTCTGAGTACAAATTAACAGTGGACTCATTCACTCTATATTTTTTACAAATATTTTACTTATCGGCCTTGATTGTTTTTGCCGGTGACTGTTCTGTGGCTGTTAGGTTTTGATCTCGCCATTAATGGAATTATCTTCTCTCTCCCATCTGTCCATAAGCTCCATGATTTTAAATATCTCTGTCAGATTCACTCGCAACCCCCTCTGTTTGTCCCAAAGAGAACAGCTTCAGTTACTCCAGTCTTTCCACATAACTAAAGTCCTTTCCTAGAATCATTTTAGTAAATCTCCTCTGCACCCATTTTAAAATCCTACCAATTTCTCAGAACTGAACACACAAACAGCAATTGCATGTGATTAAGCACTCTATCCTTCAGTAAAGCATGGGAATTATGCTTATTTTTTGGAGACCACATTCTCACCTGCCCTGCTACATTTGGAGAGGCATCCTTGGTCATAGGATTTCGGAACCAAGCCAAGATGGACTATTCATTGGATATGTCTGGTTAACAGGCTGTGAAAGCTTCAGCCGTGTCTTTGGCATTAGCGACCTGGGTACCACCATCATGGAGGATGGGTATGTGCCTGGAGCTGCTTCTACCACCATTTATGATCCTGTAACAGGACCACGGAGCTGATTTAGAATCACTTGCTTTTGTCTGTTGTAGTTCTTGCTGCTGACTGTGCTGATGAGAGGTTTTGCCACATTAGCATGTTATTGTTAAGTACATGGAGTACTGCACCTGATATGCCTTTCTGCACCTCTAAACCTGGTTTAATTGAAGTGGTAGAGTTGAGTGTTGTACCAGATCATGAGGTCATGGATGCTGGTGGTGTACATTTCTACTGATGATCCACAGAACTTCATGGATGTCCATATTTAAGCTACTGGGTCGGCTTTGTTTCGGTTTTTAGCACAAATGTAGGATGGATGAGTACTCGATATGAAAGTGTCTTTGTTTCCAATAAATCTGTATGGTTGTCACTCCTGTCAAGTGAGTTATCTTGGATAAATGCATATTCAGCCGATAGGTTGGGAGGATGTAGTTGTAGTCCTGTCCAAGATGTTGGTTCACTACCTGCCGCAGACCCAATCTAACAGCCATGATCATCAGGGCCTGCTCAAGCCACTCCTGGTGATGGACATTGAGGATTTCACCTGTTGTGTTCGATAAATCACTGGTCTGCTCTGATAAGAAATGCCGTAAAGATTGGTGTTGGGCGTCCTTTCGGGGAGAGAACCTCAGCCTTGGACCATGTCGGGAACGGTGCTCGGTGATCTTGAACGAAGCATCCTGTGGCTGATCTGATGAGTTTGCGAGTGTGTACGGGTTTACGCGAGTGTATGTAGAAACATCCTGCGGCATGCTCTGCTGTGTACTCGGGGTTTGCGAGTGCATTTGGGGATATTCGAGGATACGTGAGTGTATCTGTCTTATTTAGTAGTGTAATAAATTACTGAGTGAATCAAAAGTTATCTGAATCCAGTGATTTATCAAACACAACATCACCAAAGTCTGAAGAAGGGTCTCGACCCGAAACGTCACCCATTCCTTCTCTCCTGAGATGCTGCCTGACCCGCTGAGTTACTCCAGCATTTTGTGAATAAATACCTTTGATTGGTACCAGCATCTGCAGTTATCTTCTTGTATCACCAAAGTACATTCCGTGCACTTGCTACTTTCAGAGCTGCTTCCATGAGGGAAGGCAGCAGGTGATGATCTGGAGTTGTTGATTTCTGCCAAGGGAACAGTGCTAAGAGTATTCCATTTGTTGGACATCTGATTGATCCATCTTGCCCGTGTAGCTGAAATTCCCAGTGACGGTGATGGGATCTGTTGTCTTGGCTGAGCGCTCTGATTCTAAATGTTACCATGCCAAGTTGTTGCTTTACTAGCTGGGGCAAAGGTTGTCCAAATGAAACCATGTCCCCAGATGATAGAGGTTTGTGAGGAGGATATTGCTTTGTTCCATGCAAATCTGATGGCGTGGTAGGTTCTTGGTTTGACAATATTATTCTGTAGTAGCTTGAAACAATTCATCGGCTTGCTAATGTTGCAGAGGACAACATCCATCTTACGGGAGGTTAGAGGTCTTGCTGACTTGGATAGACTTTTGTAATATTAAAGCAGCTTCATAATTGGCACGCTGACTTCATTGTTTAATTAGTCTTCCCCCAGTTGTAGTGACTGGGTTAAACTAGTTTATCAGGCCCTGCAATCTAAATGCAGGGTTTTGAGCATGATAGCACAACATCTGTTCTACTGTTCCTTTATTGGAGTTCAGGTAAGTGAACCAATGTTAGAAGAATAGAAAGGTGGTGTGGGAGGCAGCAGTTTCCATTCCAAGGGAGGAATTAGACTGACTCCACATGCCAAATAACTGGAACTGTAGATAGGAGCTTAAGCTAATTAAGGAAAATGAGTGGGCTGGTAGAGAGTGGGGCAAATAGAGGTTTCCCAAGAGGATACATTCAAATGTTTAAAGGAAGATTCCAGGAGGTGATCAGAGGTAGACAGCAGGTGTGTAACGACAATACAGGGCATTCAATAATTTGGGCACACTGAAAACCATTTGGGGAATTGGAGGTGCATGCAGTAAGGATACTATAGTAGTCCATGGAGAGATTTAACGCTGGGAAGAATGGGAAAACTAAATGCTCGGCTGAATTTGAGAGGATGTGTTCATGGAAAACATTCAACAGTGTAATCAAAAGTCAACTCGCTTTGTGGGGCAGAGCATAAGGACAACACTGTCTGCTCATGACCTAGGTGCTTCTACTTGCTGCTTTCCTTTTACCTGAGTGGCTGCTTGGTCCTGAAGCCAGCTCTTGATTAGCACTGGGCCTTCCTGGTAATGAAACTTGCCTGCAGGAAAGCTTTGACATCTGCCATGTCCCCACATTTATCAGCTGCCAGAATCTTTGACGATCAGGAGCATTCAAAACAATGAAAAACTATTAAAAATTAATATTGCTATTAAAAATTGCATGAATATTTTACACCAAATTTTAATGAACATGGATGACAAGTAAACAGTGCAAGGAGTAGGCCATTTAATTCTTCGCACTTGCGCTACCATTTGTGGCTGAGCCTTTATTTGAGCACCTCTTCCCTTTTGCAGACCTGATCACAGCAGGCTTGTCCAATACTGGTGCTATGAAGCCACTACTGACTTTGTATATTGATGAATCCCAACTAGAGTACATGCCATGTCTTTTCTCTGGTGTTTCCTAGTGTCGCTCAGCAGGAGGACTGATTCATCAGCTGAGGGGGGGACGGTGAGCGGTAATAGGTGTCTGATATAAAGCCATGTGACATTGTCTGATATCAGTGTTGAGTCCCAAGGCTACTCCTGCTTGCCTGTGCACCACTGTGTTTCCCCTACTGGTGGGTCTGCTGTGCCAGATTAATAGGATGTATAAAGATACGTAAGAATAGTTGTAAAAATAGAAGCAGTAGTAGGCTATTTGGCACCTCCTCTATTCATAGCAGTCAACTTTTCTGTACTAACTCCGTATCCCTCAATTCCCTTTGTGTCTTGTCTATACTCAAAGATGTCCACTGTCCTCCTGAGGAGAGAATTCAAATGATTCACTATCCTTTGGGTGAATACATCAGAGTCTTGTTTGACTAATACCAAGTTTTGGATGCGCCAGTTTCACAAAACACCTTCCATCCACCCTGTCAAAATTCTTAAAGCGTTTGCATTCTTCTGCATTCAAGAGAGAGCTAGATAGAGCTCTTAAGGATAGCGGAGTCAGGGGGTATGGGGAGAAGGTAGGAATGGGGTACTGATTGAGAATGATCAGCCATCGAAGGGCCGAATGGCCTCCTCCTGCACCTATTGTCTATTGTTTGTCTTTCAACAAGAAAGACAAAGGGTACAGGCCCAGTTTGCTTAGCCTTTCTTTGTAGGACAAATTCACCCGACTATCCAAGGAATTATTCTGGTGAGCCTTTGCCGGTGAGACAAAGCTTTGCACGATGTGGCCTCACTGGAGCCCTCTGTAGTTAGAGTTAAATGTCTCTTGCACTCAAAGCCTCCTGCATTGAAGGTGACCGTATACCTAAGTGCTTGCTGCACCCACGCATTAACTTTCAGTGAATTGAACACAAAAAAACACATTTCTCTGGAGTTTTTCATTTTGCATATGCGTGTAATTCAGTCAATTCAAAGAAAAAGGTAAATTACCTGCAACTTCTCTTCCTTGGAGTAGTTCTTCTTTGAAAGTCACAACCTGTGCCAGTTTAGTGGGCAAATTTTCCCGAGTAACTGCATCAGGTTGTCGCTCCACTGCTGGACCGCAAGCAAAATGGCAGCAGCGAGGACCTTTCAGAGAGTTGCTGACTTCTGCATTGATATGAGCGGCCCTTGGAAGTGTTCCATTGGCCAGCCTGGCCTTCCCCTCTAGGTCAGGGGCCTCCAAACATTCCAGCATGAGGGCTAGGACGTCAATCTAAATAGAGAACATTTTCATGCCGGGGGAAATGCTGAAAATCAAAGGGCATGGTGTTGTGGATTGAAAGAGAATGGGAAGGATGGTGGTAGATCTGAAGAATGGGAGAACTTGAGACCAGTGAGGGATGTTCAAAATATTGATGGAGGGACAAAATAGAACAAAAGTAAACTATTAAGCAATATAAATGCAAGTTGGAAAAGCTATGATGACAGTGCCATTTATAACTCTTGTTTCTTTTTAAATTGAGACCGAAATTAACTGAGGGTGAGGAAATGGTTTGCTTCATATTGCAAGACACTAACAGCATATTTAGAATAGTGTGAACAAGGGGGGGAATGGTGAAACTTAAAATAGTTATTGCTAGAGAAATAGTACAAGTGAACTGAGTGGGTTAAAGGCTGACAAATTTCCTCAACCTGATGGCCCTTATCTATAACGAGGTTAACTTTAATAGGGTTCTAGAATGAGGCCACAGTGTGTGTGGATGAATTCGTATTGAACTCTGCAGTTCCCTGATTTCTGGAAAAGCACTAATAGATTGAAATATAATGCATGTATTTAAGAAAGGAGTACGAGGGATCGGCTGATTAGCTTAACACTTGAACAATGTTGAAATACTAATTTTTATGAGTGAGATCTAATGTATCTGCTGCTTTCAACCCATGGAGAACCCTGTTTCTCCATCTCAATTTTAGTTTTGGACCCTGCTCCTGAAGCGCTGTTAGAATTATACCACAGGACTTTCATTTTAGCTTTTGGAAAACTGGTTAAGTTTGTCATTGTAGGTCATGGTTTACAATACAATACAATACAAGATATCTTTATTGTCACTACAGGGGTACAACGAGATTGGGAATGCGACTTCCATACGATGCAATAAATGAATTAGCTAATCAGCATAACTTTAGACAACCCAGTGAAACAAAATTAGAAACAGTTTTAAAACAGAATAAAGTGCAAATAGGTCTGTGCCAGTTCGCTGTGCGATGTGACCATCCGACTCAGCAGAACTCATAGTTCTGCTATAAAACAATAGGTGCGTTCCTATAAGAACTCGTGTTATAGAAAATTCTTATAAAAACAATTGTGTGAATGGGGATAGGAGATTAAGGTCTAGAATTTCATCTTCACAATAGCAAAGTTAATTTTCCTGCGGGATTTTCAAATTGATGGCCTGTTCAATAGCAATAAGTTTATTATTGCAAGCTAAAGGATTGTATGTTGCATTGGTGAATGGAGTATTATTTTGCACGTATTAAGAGATGCGATCGTTTATTAATTTCAATGGCCGCCCCAGTTAAAGTAGCTGTTGTGTTCTTAAGAGACAATGGTGTCTGATTACTGTAGGAAAGTTACATGGAAACAGTATTTTCCAGTGATCTCTACAGCAAACCACTGACTTCCCCCAGCTATCTCAACCACACCTCCTCCCACCCTGCCTCTTGCGAGGACTCCATCACTTACTGTCAGTTTCTGTTTTTGCCTATTTGCTCTCAAGCTGAGGCTTTCCACTCTAGGATAGTTGAGATACTTTCTTTCTTCTGCAAGCATGGTTTCCCTTGTTGTTGTGGATGGAGAGAGATGTCTCTGCAATTTCTTGATTTGCTCATCCCTTCCCCCTACATTTTCTCCTGCAACTTCAGGATATGTTATACCTGTCCCGACATGTCCTCTCTTGCCTCCATTCAGGGACCCTGACTGCCCTTCCAGGTGAGATAAGGTTTACTTGCATCTCTTCCGTCCTTACATTCGGCGCTCTCAATGTGGTGACCTCTACATCAGAGAGACCAAACATAAACTTGGCAACTGTTTTGCTGAGCGCTTGTGCTCTGTCCAACAAGGTCTGCTGGAGCTCCCAGTTGCTCACCATTTTAATTCCCCATCCCATGTCAATACTAAACTTTCAGTCTTCAGTCTCTTCCACTGCCAGAGCAAGTCCACATGCAAACTGAAAGAACAAAACCTCATCACCTCTTTGGTAGCTTACAATGGCATGAACATTGAATTCTCCAATTTCAGGTTAAACCCCTCCTTTACTTTCGTAACCTCCCTTTTTTGTGCCCCCATGCTTTCATCTTTCTCCAACGTCCCTTTCCACTCATCTTCCACCTCTTCCTTTCATTTATTCTCCCTCCCCCTGTCCTTTTCTTTCCCTATCCCTTCCTCCAGTTTTATATTTTATTCCTTCCCCTTCTTCCTCCTTCCACTCTTTTGTCTCCATTTCATCTCTAACCTTTGTTATAATCTCCATCCATTTGCCAATTACTCCTTGCCTGGATTCACCTATTGCTCTCCAGATTTTGTTCCATTCCTTCTCCTCGCCTTTGTTTCCAGCTTTTTTCCCTTTATCAGTCCAAAGAAGGGTCAAAACCCGAAATGTCTTTCATCCATTTCCTCCACAGATCTGCCTAACCTGCTGAGTTCCTCCAGCACTTTGATTTTTCCCGTTTCCAACATCTGCAGTTTCTTTCATATCTTACCATCCCCCACTTCATTACTGTTTAAATCCAAGACAGCTTTTTTTCTGCTTGTCAATATCCAAGTAATTTGAGTAATTCTCTAGTTCCCAGTCGAAATCTCATTGTAACATTTGGTCTGTACATTGCTTATGGTGTTCCCTAATTAATCAATAGCATTACAGTGTATCCAATTAGCGTTATGGAGACGCTTGATAACAATAGAACTAGCTGTGCAGCTATTAGATTAAAGAAGAGGATTTGATTTTTTGATTTGGCCATTGATTTGTGGATTATTTAACTTGTTCTAAACATTACATCTGGTTGTTGGTAGTCCTTTCCGTCAATGAATTAAAGCGCTAACCATCCATGTAACTTGTTTTTATGCCTAGAAAGAGCCAATACAAACAATGCCTTTGACATTGTGGAACGAATAGAAATGGGTCAGATGGCTTCCATGTACTTCAATAAAGGTGAGACTTTGCCCAAAAGCTTTTTTGTTCATGTAAATGTCTACTGTTTGATAAGTGTTTACAGTGACTGCTTTACCTGTGCTTGGTTGGTGGTAACCAAGCAGCAATCAGCCTGGGTGGTCTGAACTTGAAGGTATGAAATCAATGTGTGTTGCTGCTTGTTTGACAATCTTGACCATGTTCACTCATAGATGAGCTCAATAATCTCTATAAGCTTTGAGTAAATTCAGAAGCAAAAATCCAATCCTGTCTCTAATGTTTAATTAATGCCAAATTTTCTTTGGAAAGGGAGCTGAAATGGGACATTCAGTAGCTCTCCAAGAGCTGTCGCTGACACATTTCATTATAAACTTGTATGAAAAGACCACAGCTATAAAAACCTGTGGTGAGCACAAAAGTTAATTACTATGCAGACTGTACGATTACTTTATTCTGGAGAAATGTAATAACTTATCCAGTATGACAGTTTTCAAAGCAATCTTGTGCAGGTTCACCAATGCACCGGTCTTCAGAGTATTTTAAGATTGTGATCCAGGTCCTAAGTAAAAGTTGTGCCTGCATTAGCTGGAGACTGTTTTTTCCCACACTATAAACATTGTACCCTCTACAACATGCACTGCAGTTACTTGCCCACGCTACTCCAATAACGTCTCCTGAACACATGGCTTTTAATTACTTCAAAAGTAACAACACAAGGTATTGTAGTACAATTTAATTAATGATCAACTTCTAGTTTGAAATGTTAAGACAAGCTGTAAAAGGCTATTGGGAGGTAAGGTGCATCCCCAAGTACAATTTAATGCTTTCTTAACCCAGATGGGCTGTTCCAGGGGCAATGAATGGCTTTCTGACCTGATTTTATAATCGTTAGGGAGTTCGATTCAATTGAGTTTGCATTGTAACAAGGCTGGTTTACAGAAAGGATTTGGAAAAAAAAGTGGTTGACCTATCTTGCAGCTAGTTTGTAGAGAAAGGTATGCTTCATCCAACAAAGAGGACTAGGATGTGTGTATGGCTTCTGGTCAATGTCCCAGCTTGTCCTATTGTCTTGGAGATGTGGGAACAGCATTGCCTCAACAGGATGAATTGTCTCCTTTAAACATGGATATGGTAGGAAATTATATTAAATGTATGTATGTGGAGGAATAAAATAACATGCCTGTTTAAGCCAGTTATACGATCCCAAAATCTAACTTTTAAATTCTGACGGCAACATTCTACACCAATCCAGAATACCCAAAGTAGCTGTTCCTTAGGTGAGCTATTGCAACACTAATCTGAGGGCAAAAATCTCCTACTTCCATGGGTGAGGAATCTGTATACATGTTCACTCTCAAACAACACCATCATTCTGTCTTGCCTTTATGCAAGCACCATTCATATACATGTGCCTAGTTCTAATGCATGTAAAATCTGGGGCAGATCATGGCAGAGGTGTTGATTCAAAGAATCTTTCAACCCATTGGGCCTATAAACAGCTGTTTGAGAGTTCTTTGAAATTATATATTTTTCAGGAACTGGCTTTCACTGCCAAGCGGAGTATTTATCACCCATTCCTAATTACCCTTGAGAAAGTGACAGTGAGCTGCCATCTTGAATTGCTGTAAACCTTCTGGTGAAGGTACTTCCACTGTGCTGATGAGAAGAGAGTTCCATGATTTAGAGCCACCGTTAATGGATGATCAGTGTTATATTTTCAAATCAGACAATGTGCATCTTGAAGGGGGACTTGAAGCTGGTGCTTCCGTGCAAGTTTCTCAAGCTGTGAATTTGGGAGGTGCAATTTGGGAGTAGCTTGGGCAGAAAACTGCAGTGCATTTTGTAGATTGTACAATCTTAACATCGCCGGCGCGGCTCGGCTGCGGGACGTTTCAGTGCCCGGCGCGGCTCGGCTGCGGGACGTTTCAGTGCCCGGTGCGGCTCGGCTGCGGGACGTTTCAGTGCCCGGTGCAGCTCGGCTGCGGGACGTTTCAGTGCCCGGCGCGGCTCGGCTGCGGGACGTTTCAGTGCCCGGTGCGGCTCGGCTGCGGGACGTTTCAGTGCCCGGCGCGGCTCGGCCGCGGGACTTAACATCGCCCGGTGCGGCTCGGCCGCGGGACGTTTCAGTGCCCGGTGCGGCTCGGCTGCGGGACGTTTTGGTGCCCGGTGCGGCTCGGACTTAACATCGCCCGGTGCGGCCGCGGGACGTTTCGGTGCCCGGGGCGGCTCGGCCGGGGGGCCTTCCATCCCCTTGCGGGGGCTGTGCGTGTCGGTTGCCTCGGTAGGGGTCGAGTTGTCTGTCCGTGGGTGCGGGGGGAGGAGAGGGGAAGTTTTGTTGCCTCCATCACAGTGAGGGGGTGTTTGGAGTCACTGTGATGGATGTTTGTGTTGGGGTCGGGTGTCCTGTGTTCTTTTCTTTTTTTGCTGTGACTGCTGAAATTTCGTTCGATGTTGTGCCGAGTGACAATAAAGTGTTGTTATGTTATGTTATGTTATGTTTGTTCATAGGTTGTAGCAGCAGAATTAGGCCATTTGGCCCATCAAGCCTACTCCACCATTCAATCTAAGGTAGAGACAAAATGCTGGAGTAACAGCAGGGCAGGCAGCATCTCTGGAGAGAAGGAATGAGAATGAGAGATGCTCCCTGTCCATCTGAGTTACTCCAGGATTTTGTGTCTACCTTCGATTTTAAACCAGCATCTGCAGTTCTTTCCTACACATTTTGTCCGCCATTCAATCTGGCTGATCTATCTTTCCCTCTCAACCCCATTTTCCTGCCTTCTTCCCATAATCCCCAACGCCCATATTAATCAAGAATCTGTCAATCTCCGCCTTAAAAATACCGATTGGCGGCTTCCACAGCCATCTGTGGCAATAAATTCCATAGGTTCACCACCCTCTGACTAAATAAATTCCTCCTCCATCTCCTTTGTAAAAGTATGTTCTTTTATTCTGAGGTATGGTGTCTAGTCCTAGACTCTCCAACTAGTGGAAACAACCTCTCCACATTCACTCTATCTAGGCCTTTCACTATTTGGTAAGTTTCAATGAGGTCTCCCCTCATTCTTCTAAACTCCAGAGAGTACTTTCAAACGCTCATTTGTAATATGGGGGAGAAGCTTGCTCGGGCTACTCCCTGGCATCCAGGCCTGATTTTTTACTTGGATCTCCTTGAAGGAAGTGTAGGTGTACTGAGGACGCCAAGCATTACCACACAGCTGGTGACTGTGTGAAGTACCAATTTCCAATAATGTCACATGGGATGATGTTCCTTTCAGTTTTAGAAGCCCCCTATAATATGGGACAGTTGGCAACCCTTGGGTCAACGGTATCTGAATATACATCTGTACATTCATGAAACTACTACTGGGTTACTTTATTTTCGCAATGAATAAAAGGGATCCTTGGAGAGGAATCTTGCTTGGGTGGGGAGGAAGGTTGGAAAGAGAGAAGAACAGAGTTGGGTGGAGTAAGAATGAACAGAGAATATACAAAGTAGAGGTTTTTTTCTGTAGAGGTTGGGGTTTAAAAAGAGAACTTGATACATAGCTCACTCCGAAAAAGGAATAAGATCCCCAGCCAGAGAAGTTCATACCACTGGGCTGTAAGCTACCCGAGCGAAATATGAGATGCTGCTCCTCCAATTTTCGATTAGCCTCACTCTGCCAATGGAGGAGACCTAGGACAGTGTGGGAATGGGAAGGAGAATTAAAGTGATTATCAACCGGAAGATCAGGTAGGTTGGCTAATGTTCTTGAGATTGTTCCTTCTCAGTATGAATCATCGAAGAGTCCTGTAATTTAATAGCACTTGTGCCGAAAAATCCTGATGATCAACAGCAAAACCCAGCTGTTGCTCACCAAGTGTATTCCTCATTTGTGATTGGGTTGGACCTATGGCCAGATCTATAGAAGAAGGCAAGTTTGTGCTCCAATTTACATGCCGTTCATAAATGGGAAATGTTTTGCATTTTTCAAGGATATCATGGAGGTTACATTCATCAACAGATTTTTTTTCATTTGGACTGGCAGAGAACGATTGTAAAGATAGCATTTCAGTTTGTGCCTGTCGAGCTGTTTTTGTTCTTACTCCTGTGCTACACTTTGTCTTTTACTTTATCTTCCAGTTTCCTTGAGAGTTTGTTACCAGTACACAACATCTTTTCACCTCCCTCCCCTGCAATGATTGATTCGACCTCTACATCTGCTCCACTTCATGCCTCTCCCAGCCCCGTTAATAAAACTGGTTTTGCCCTGTGGCTCACTGCTCATTAATTTGAATCCTTTAATCGAGAGAGCTATTATACCAAAAGTGTAAGGAGATTCGTTTTTAAATTCTTTAACTTGGTAGGTTTGTATCTTGCCCTCGAATGTTTGAATCTGACCTTCATTTGCAGAGCTTGTCAATTCATTTGTGTTAGCAATGTTTTGTGGTGCATGGTGAATTTGTACTAATGAGAGATTAATCAACTGAAAGGCTAAACAATAGCTTTTTTAAATAATGACCTACCTGCTGTTTCTTTCCTTTCTGTGCGTCCTCTAAGAGAACAACCTGAGAACATCTAAGTGCTTGATTGAAAGTCCCATTCGAATATGCAATTATTGGGATGAATTGGAAATTACAAGTGCAGTGGAAATCAAAAAGCTGATATTTATTTTGTTGTTCAGGTGCTTTTCTACAGCAGCACTGCACAGTCCAAGTGGGGAGTATTGGAGGGTGATTTTCATCCTTTTGTGTGGAATAATCACCATGAGATAGATTCCGATCTGATCATTTAGTTCAAAATTGGGCAACCAGAAACTGGAGAGGGACCAATATCCTTGCGGGGACCTTTGCTGCTGTTACATGGGATGGTTTAAACTAATGAGGCAAGGAGGTGGCACTGCAACAGGTGAGGAATCATGTGTAGAAAATAGATCAGGCAACTTCAGTGGGCAGAGCAGACAGAGACCAGAGGGGAAGCACCGGGAAGGGCGGAGGGACTGTTAGATTTAACCACATTTATTATAATGGAAGAAGCCGCACAGATAAAATGGATGAGCTGAGAGCATGGGTTGGCACATGGGATTATGACATTGTTGCAATCTCCGAAATGTCGAGGGAAGGGCAGGGAGTGGTAGCAATGTCCTTCTGACTTGGCCAGTTTTGTACCAAACCAACCTATTCGTTACACCAACTTTTGTCTGTTTATAATGGCCTTACAAATTCTTCCTCGTCATTTATTTATCCAGCTCTTATTTGAAGGCTGCAATGGAACCTGCCTCCATCAAATCCATTAGTGTGTTCCAGATTCCAACTGTGGTTTGAGAACAAATACGTTTGGTGTAGATAGCTGTGGAAAGGAGAACAGAGTTGCGACTGGGAAAAGAGATTGAAGATGGTGGTTTCAATGTTTGTGTTAAGTTGGTTTCAGTGTTGGGTTGGAGGAACATCCTGCTCATCCTGGGGGCGACTGTGCTGAGGTAGAGCCGAGTGTGTTAGCATTGGTGATTGCTGGCACTGTGTTTTAAGATGAGCAGCTGATGAGAGAAAGGAAAGGTCCCAGAGGACGGCAGGGCAAGAATTCATAGCAGGGCATTCTTTGCCAGGACGGGGTGGATGTGAATGGAGCCAGTTGAGTAGGTGTCATAGGAGCTTAGTGTGGTCAACCACTTACACGATGAGTTAAGAAAAGCAACGCTAATTACCACCTTCAAAGACATACAGTATGTGATTTATGATTTTTAGAAGCAAGGACTGAAATGTCTGAGCTTTACCACCTGACAAAGGTTAGCCGGCTTATAGGACCTGCTCCCAATCCCTCTCCCCTCATACATAGTCCTGGAAGATGCCTTCATTGCTGGGGACAATCGTTGAATTTTCCAGGATTTTGGGAGTCGCCACCAAGCTGCCTGCAAACTTGAAGGTGGCAGTTCCCTGCTATCACCACCTTCAAGTAGTGTCGGAAAATAACTGCAGATGCTGGTTCAAATCGAAGGTAGACACAAAATGCTGGAGTAACTCAGCGGGTCAGGTAGCATCTCAGGAGAGAAGGAATGGATGATGTTTCGGGTTGAGACCCTTCTTCAGACGAAGGATCTCGACCCGAAACGTCACCCATTCCTTCTCTCCTGCGATGCTGCCTGACCTGCTGAGTTACTCCAGCATTTTGTGTCTACCACCTTCAAGTACATATAGTTACTAAATTGGAGCAAGCATCCTCGGATGCAAAAATTAGAACGAAGCCAGAAATTGTTGAGGAACTTAGCGGGTCTGGCAGTGTCTATCAGCACTGGAAAACTGAACAAGGTACTTGGCTGACGGTGAGAATTCTTCACTCAGATTGATAAATGGGATTTGCTATTTCTTACTCCTCTTGTTCCACAAATACCCAACAGGTGATATGCTAAAAGTGGTTACTTTTTTGCATACCTTTCATTCATTGTTCTTTGTCTCTCCACATCATCGCCTATATCTCTCATTTCCCTTATCCCTAACCAGTCTGAAGAAGAGTCTCTACCTGAAACGTCACCCATTCCTTCTCTCCAGAGATGCTGCCTGCCCTGCTGAGTTACTCCAGCTTTTTGTGTCTATCTTTGGTTTAAACCGGCAACTGCAGTTCCTACACAAAAGTGATCTCTTGTTAGGGTCTCATGGCACAGAGACAGGGCCTCTTTCCACCAATTCCATGCCGACCATCAGTTGCCTGTGCAATAAACCTGGGAAGCTGGAAATCTAAAACCCAATTATAAAACGCCTTTTCCCTTTCCTTAGGCTCCTTCCACATCAAGACATACGGCAGAATGTCAATTTGGGCATCGTGTTGAATTGCACGTTGTTGATTAAACTGCTGAAGCCTGTAAATTTGTTCCTTGCTTGTTCCCTGCACCTTTCTCCATTCTACTCAATGTTCAAAAACTGAATATGTTGGAAATCGGAAAGAAAAGTACAAATATTCAGCAGGTCTGGCCGCATCTGTGGAGTGCAATAGTTAATTTTTCAGTCCATGACCTTTCATTAGCTAGGAAAAGTGAGAAAACAAACATTTTGAGTTGCGGAGAAGAGGGAGGTGTGGAGAGAGCAATGTCCGTGATACTGTCGAGACCAAGAGAATGAATAACACAGATGGTGTACATGCTGGCAGCGACAGGATGCTGAAGGCTTGTTAATTATAGTGATCTGTCTTGAGGTGCAATTCAAGGGAGATGAATGGGAATGGAGAAGGAAAACAAAATATCGGAACTGAGATGCAGGACACAACTGTTGCTGGAAACCTGGAGTGTGAGAATGCTGGCAGTCATTTTGGCCATCTAAGGTCCCTTGGTATATTTTCCTCTTAATGTGACAATAAAGGCTGTAATTTTGTGACTGAAGCTTTTTGCAAACTTTTTAATTATCGGGGTTGCTCTCTGTTCCCAAAATCGTTTTTTTTAAATTGTTTTTTAATACAACCCCAAATTGGGGCAGTGAAAGACTGGGCTTAATAGGCTGCTATGGAATGAGCAGGGCAGTCTTGTCCAGGGCCGAGTTGTGGGTGAGCAGCTGTTCAGTGCTGCTGCGGACAGGCATTAATTGCTTCTCTGTCTTTGGTAACCTTTCTCCGTTCTTGGCTCATTGTAATGAGGCCTTGAATATTTGGGTAGTTGATGGTCTTGTCAGCATTGTTGCGTTTGCAATCTGTTCCTTAGGTCAGAGTTTTGAAGTGGACCTCTACCTCAAATCTCTGTAGCACTGTTTGCTCCCCCTTGAGGAATGGCAGTGTCTTCAAAGGAAGAATGCCTTAATTAGCTCTTTTTTCTGGTCATTATCAGTAAAGCAGTCCCAGTTGTTCTTGGCCAAGAAGCCAAGAGCCTCTTTGTGGTGGCCAATTATAATGATCTTCAGGACAGCCCTACATTGTGGACACCCTGTGACTCTTAGACAGAGTGGGTGATTGTGGTGACCCTCGCTTTCATGTTTCCCCATGTTGGGGGAGTCCAGAACAAGGGGTCACAGTTTAACAATAAGGGGTAGGCCCGTCTACTCACCCACACCCCGATCCGTGACCATATCACCCCCGTCCTTTATAAACTCCACTGGCTCCCCATCCCCCAGAGAATCCAGTACAAAATCCTCCTCATAACCTACAAAGCCCTCCATAACCTGGCCCCATCCTACCTGACCGACCTCCTCCACAGGCACACTCCCACCTGCACCCTCCCCTCTGCTGCTGCCAATCTCCTATCCCCCCACATCCGGACCAAACTCAGATCCTGGGGGGACAGGGCTTTCTCCATCGCTGCTCCCACCCTATGGAACTCACTACCCCAAAACGTTAGAGACTCCTCCACACTCACCACATTCAAAACATCGCTGAAGTCTCACCTGTTCAGTACTGCCTTCAACCACTGAAGGTCACCTCACCTTCTGTCTCCTTTCTCTGTTCGTTTATTTATTTACTTATTTATCTATTTATTAATTTCCCTATGTTCTCTAAATCTCTGTAAAGCGTCTTTGAGTATATGAAAAGCGCTATATAAATAAAATACATTATTATTATTATTATTATTATTTAGGACTGAGATGAGGAAAATCTTTTTCACCCAGAGAGTTGTGAAGCTGTGGAATTCTCTGCCACAGAAGGCAGTGGAGGCCAATTCGCTGGATGTATTCAAGGGAGAGTTAGATATAGCTCTTTGGGCTAATGGAATTAAGGGGTATGGGATAAAGCAGGAACAGGGTACTGATTCTGGATGAATGGCCTATTCCTGCACCTAATTTCTATGTATAAGAAAATAACTGCAGATGCTGGTACAAATCGATTTATTCACAAAATGCTGGAGTAACTCAGCAGGTCACCCGAGATGCTGCCTGACCTGCTGAGTTACTCCAGCATTTTGTGAATAAACCTATTTTCTATGTTCTGTTTCTGTGTTTCCTCTACCTGAACTGTCCTTGACAAAAGCGGGGGCTCGATACCCCTACGCCTCCTGCAATGTGAGTGGAGCTTGATGTGTGGATAAAGCATATTTGTAATAGGCCTAGTGTGAGACTGGTTTGGAAATGCATGCTGGAAATAACCAGCAGCTCGGGCTACATTGGTGGGGAAAGGGAACACACCATGAAAGGTACGCGGCCTTTCATCAGAACTAATGAAAGGCCATCAATCATGAAATATTAGCTGTCTTTATCTGTCTACAAATGCAGCCCAGCCTGCTCAGCATTGCTAGCATTTTCAGTTTCTGATTTCCAGCAATAGCACTTCTATTTTTTTGGATTAGTTTAATGTGTTTTTGATTTGTGTCTCCTGTAAATAATATATCAAACATTTAGTTGGGGATTTTTGTTGAGGTATCAATCTGTGAGCCTTAAGCCACCTCTAATGCATCAACATTCCTGAGATCTGCTTAAAATCCCTGGACTGGAGAGAGATTGCATCAGTCAGAGTAAAGATCCTCTCTGGCTGCCTGTTTTCGAGTTATAGGTGAGGTTACAAATGATTAAAGTAAATTGAAAAGAACAGTTATGAGAGGAGAGACTGGTCCACTTTTCTACTTTACCACAGGAGAGAACGTGGAAAGAAAGTAAAGAATGGATGGATGCAAAGTTGCACTGAACAACATTATACCCTTAAGGGGTTTGTTAGATCTATTTGGATCTCTGAACATGCAGCAGATTCCTGCAACCTGCAGGAACCGTCCTCGAGCAGAGCTGCTTCTCATCGCACTTGCGGGTCTGGCAGTGTACCTGTTTTTTTGTCTATTTGCTTTCTGACCACTGCAGATTGGCAGCTTCTGGTTGTCTGCTGTGGCACCAGGAAGACTGAGCAGTTTCCTGCAAAGGCTCCCAGCCACATCTGCTGCGCATCATTGCACATTTAGTTTAGATTAGTTTATTGCCACGTGTACCAAGGTACAGTGAAAAGCCTTTGTTGCATGCTAACCAGTCAGCAGAAGGACAATACATGATTACAATCGAGCCATCCACAGTGTACAGATATGTGATAAAGGGAATAACGTTTGGTTCCAGATGTCCAGATAAATTGGATGAATCTGGTCTGTACCCTGGACTTCAATCAAAATGGAAAGCATTTTCATGTCAGAGGAATACATGATTACAATCAAACCATTCACAGTGTACAAATACATGATAAAGGGAATAACATGAATAATGTTTTATACAAGATTAAGACAGTAAAGTCCGATCACAGATAGTCCGAGGGTCTCCAATGAACTGGAGAGTAGTACAGGACTGCTCTCTGGCTGTGGTAGGATGATTCAGTTGCCTGATAACAGCTGGGATGAAATGGTCCCTGAAATTGGAGGTGTGCATTTTCACCCTTCTATACCTTTTGCCTGATGGTAGAGGGGAGAAGAGAGTGTGGCCAGGGTGCGACTCGTCCTTGATTATGCTGCTGGCCTTGCCCAGGCAGTGAGAGATATAAATGGAGTCAATAGAAGGGAGGTTGGTTTGTGCTTCGCCCACAATTCGCTGCAATCTCTTGCTTTCTTGGATGGAGCTGTTCTCAAACCAAGCTGTGATGCATTCTGATAAAAAGCTTTCTATGGTGCATCAGTAGAAGTTGGTGAGAGTTGTAGGGGACATGCAGAAGTTCCTAAGCCTTCTAAGGCAGTAGAGGTGTTGATGTGGTTTCTTGACCATTGCTTCAATATGGGTGGTCCAGCAGAAGTTGTTGGTGATAGTTACTCCTGGGAATTTGAAGTCTTCAATCATCTCTACTTTGGCCCTGTCCATGCATGTGTATGTGTACCATTTTGCTTCCTGAAGTCAATCACTAGCTCCTTTATATTGCTGACATTGCCATGTCACAGGAATGGCATTGACTGTCAGGAAACTATGACACAGATTTGGGCATTCGGCTACCACAGTTTTGTCTCCTGTGTCTGTGCTGTTTGTCTGTGGAAAAAGGTAGTCTGTTGTCCTCTAAATATTCAGTGAATACACAATGAGATGTGAAGGGTTCCTCATCGCTGTAGGTTGCAGCCATAGTCCCCATTCCCAATTGCTATAGTTGCTGTTTCCAGTTGCAAACCTTGGTCTGTGCATCTTAAATAGATGGTACATTATTGTTAAGGCCTGTTCATGTAATTGAATTCCCATGTCATATCTCCTTTTCTTCTATGAATGTGTGAATCCTACCTGTAACAGGAAACAAAAGTTATATTTGTTTATCCTGCTCGTGCCCACAGGTTTCAACCATTTGATGCACCCAGCCTGGGTTTTGGGGTAGAAGATGATGTGGAGAGACTTATTGTTTGAGATGTAGAGAGAAAAGGTGCTTGAGAATTTGGACAACTATGTTGTCTTGAAATTCAGCTGCTTGACCTAGATTTTTTAATATCTCTCCAGGAAATATTTTCTGGGTGCCAGTTTAAGGATCCTGGCAAATTTTCACTGCTTCATTCACGTGTATTAGAATTTGAAAGCACTTTGTGGCCGAGTCTGGTTCTATCCGAGGCAAATGTTCGGAATGCTTCATTGAGCAGCTGAGCAGGAACACAAGTTGTATTTGCTTTTCACTCCAGGCCTCTGAAGACCTGTTGTGCGGAACCATTCTACTGGCTCAGATCAGTTGTTTCTGCACAGATTGGTGGTTGAGCCTGGGACACATGACTTCTGTTAATTTATTACAGCATTGTTTCCACATTAGTGATCTTTCAGGCACAAGAGCTGTTGCCTATCTGTGATGTACAGTATTTTAAATACATTTCGATATGTCAATTCTGAAAATGAGTGTTCCTCTGATAGCTAATCTTTTAGATGCATATAAAGGCAAAGGACATATTGTTGCTCCAGTTGGACTTGGCAGTCACCTCTCAAATCAAATGCCAGTGACTGGAAATAAAGTTGGTAGCAGTGAAGAGCACCTGTCTTTGCACAAATATTTACATTCGCATATGGTTCCAAGATTTTTAATTTGTTTTGTTTCTTCACACAGTGGGAGTCAACATGTTCTACATCTGCATCATAATCTACCTCTATGGGGATCTGGCTATCTACGCAGCTGCTGTCCCATATTCCCTCACAGAAGTCGTCTGGTAAGTATTCGTTGTTGCTCTTGCCCTTCACTTCGCTGCAATGTCAATGAGACTGTTGCTGACCCCTTAACTATTCGTCATAAGATTGGTGAAAGATTTATGTCGTTATTTTAAAAGTGCGACAACGGAAAATTGATTATGGAATGAAAGAAGAAGAATATTTTTCAAGCTGTCTCTCTCGAGTGCAACAAGCATCAAACATACTGATTTCCACTGCAGATCGTTATTTGCGTTCATTGTACTTAATGGATTACTCATTGTAAATGAATAATTTTTTTACAATGTGTTTATGCTTCATTAACTCATGCAATTATAGAACCAAAGGATAACTTGAGCAACTTAGCTTTAGCGCGCGGCCTTACTGCGGCACCTGCTGCACGAGGCATTGGCAGAGTCTTGTCTCCCAAGGTCCAATACTTGCCCCACAGGCTATGAATAAAGGATGTCAAATGAATACAAGAATACATGGGACATGTTCACATTTGAATTTTGATTGTACTGAAGCAAATGGAAGCAGCAAGATATCAGTAGGACAATATCAATTAGTTTTGTGCCCATTAAAAAATTGAAAATAGTCTAAAGTGCTGTACAAAGAGGAAATTAAATGTCGGGGTTATGATCCAAAACCTTGTTGCTTTGATGGCTGTTGCAAGATTTTGTGCGTGGAATGTAGAGTCAAGCCAATTAATGCCAATCTACCATTGGCTGAAGTGAAAGGAATGCCGAGTTAGATTACTTCAATGGGCAATGGAGTAGGTTGGGATGGGGTTTTGCAAGTGTGAGAGCAGTACAGCACAGGAACAGGCCCTTCAGCCCATTATACCTGTGTTAACCATGATGTCCAGTTAAACTAATCTCCTCTGCCTGCACATGCTCCATATCGCTCCCTCCATTCGCATATTCATGTGTCTAAGCGTGCATATTCATGTAAAAGCCTCAAACGCTACTATCATATCAGCTTCAACCACCAGCCCTGGCAACATGCTCCAAGTCCTCACCACTGTGTAAAAAAAAAAACTTACGCTGCACATTATCTTGAAACTATATCCCTCTGATGTTGTTATAAATGATCTCCAGAAGAGGATGTTGGGTTTAACGTTCTGACAGTCTGAGCGCACGATTTGGTTTATGGTAGAAAATTGGAAGTGATGGCTTTCATCTTTTGCATGTTCAACCTGACCCAACTCTTGCTGCATTACTTTGGTGCAGAGCAATGGAGCTGGGTGCTGGCAGCATAGCTGTGGATGCTCTGCCTGGGCATGTGGCTCAGATCAATGGGAGGCAGCAAATAGATGGGCAAGGGTGGGCACACTAACCGCTAGTGAAATCTAGATTGGGAAATGTTGAGCCACTGGCCATTGTCTTTGTCCTTGTATACATGAAACTGAAAAATCTTGAATGCCTTGACAAAGCTTATAAATGAGACTTTAATTAGCAGGAGTTCTGGCTGAAAGTGAGGAAGTTACAAATGAGATTTGTGAGCATCATTAGGGGCAGTCCAGATTTCCACTGCATTGTCCTTTCATGCTGGGCATGGGGACCTGTTTCAAAATTAGTTGTGGCATTATCCATCGACTTCCTACCCCTAACCCACACGCCAAATAGCTTGGACCAAAGTGTGATCTTGGCAGGTCTGAGATTGATGTTGCTTCTGTGACTTTAAAGCAAAAGGGAGTTTTAATAACTCAAAGGCAATATCTTACCTCCGAGAGAGGAGCTTGTTGCGCCCAGGAAAGTGACATTACTGTTGAATGATCTGTGCCTATTCATTCCATTGACCCACCCCATGACCAGTAAAAATTGTCAGTCTATGATTTATAGCAAGGGTGAAATTTAAGTTGGAAGGGAGGCATTGATCAATCCTGTTGCAAGGAGCTGCTTTATTGGTCTACATTGGATCATTTCTACAGTATTTATCAATCCTTCCAGTTGGAGCTCATACTTGTGTATATCAGTAAAAATGTAAGTGAATACACCAATTAAGAGGCATAGGGTTATTGAAATTCAGCTACAGATCCAACCCCATTGTGTGATGGTCTTGCCCTAGTTGTTCTGTAATGCACTGGGCACAGAACTTGCAGCCCAATTCCAAATCACTTTTTCAAAACTATTTGTGTAGGAAGGAACTGCAGATGCTGGTTTACACCGAAGTTACTCAGCGGGATAGGCAGCATCTCTGGAGAGAAGGAATGGGTGACTTTCGGGTCAAGACCCTTCTTCGGTCACCCATTCCTTCTCTCCAGAAATGCTGCCTGTCCCGCTGAGTTACTCCAGCATCTTGTGTCAACCTTCACAACTATAATTCAGTTTATACATTTTCAAAATAAAGAAATGTAACCATGAAACCTTCCAAATGACTCTAAACTAGTATAATTGGTTCGCCAATAAAATTAATATTGTCTTCTCTGAAGAACAAACGGTAAAAATGAGAATGCAGAAGGGTCACCATTGTGAATGTACATGACCAGTCATGTCATTTAACAGACTGATAGGTATGAGCTTTCTTGGGCAGAGAGATGGAACTGGGTGTTGGAAGCATTAATGTGGAAGCTACAGATTGGCATGTGGCTCAGGTCCAAATTTACGATAAATTATCCGGAGATTCCCTCCTACTGTATTGGTTAATGATACTGAAGACTGCACCCATACATGATCTACAGTAATTTATTGTTGTTGATCTGCCGGATGACAAAGTCTCTTCCCCTGTCCTCTGACTTGCTGTCCATAACTGTAAAGCTTTTATGGAAAATTCTCCTTGAATATGTTCACAATATTTGTTCTGAAGGATGCAATGTAATATTTTACTCTAACAAGGAGGCAAAATCCAGTCCAGTTTTCTGTCAGGTTTGCAGTGTGGGATTTCTGAATAGTTGTCAATGTGTGGCACAGCGGTAGAGTTGCTGCCTTATAGCGCTTGCAGCGCCAGAGACCCGGGTTTGACCCCGACTACAGGTGTTGTCTGTACGGAGGTTATACGTTCTCCCTGTGATCGCGTGGGTTTTCTCCGAGATCTTCTGTTTCCTCCCACACTCCAATGACGTACAGGTTTGTAGGTTAATTCGCTTGGTACAATTGTAAATTGGCCCTAGTGTGTGTAGGATAGTGTTAATGTGCGGGGATTGCTGGTCGGTGTGGACTTGGTGGGCCGAATGGCCTGTTTCCATGCTAAACTAAACTTGCAAAGCGTGGCATTCTAAACATTTGCACATTTCCAATCCACATACTGCTCATGATGCTGTGAAACACTTCCCTTTATATAATAATTGCCAGAATTTAGTTGTTCAATGGCCTTTTTGACCACTTCAACTGATGAAGGTGATTGAGGTTCACATTGGATGCTCGGGTAGCAGAATGAGGGCACAGTTGTCAATCCGTATAGTCTAGATGAACAACTGACTTGTTGAACCTATCAAGGCAACCTTTTTTGTCTTTGAGGGTTATGACTAAGGGGAGTTGCATCTGAATTCAGTTTAGAGATACAGCACAGAAACGGGCGTTTTGGCGCTATTCTACACTAGGGACAATTTACAATTTTACTAAGCCAATTAATCTACAAACCTGTATGTCTTTGGCGTGTGGGAGGAAGCCGGAGCACCCGGGGAAAACCCACGTAGGTCACTGGGAGAACATACAAACTCTGTACAGACAGCACCCCGAGTCAGGCGCTGTAAGGCAGCAAGTCTTCTGCTATGTCACCCTGATTTTGGTATCAGATTGTTCTGAGAGCATCGAAGAACATCAGTGTTGCCTGTGTCAGCTTGCTGCTGGACTTTTCCAGCTGTTCTCTTCATCATGTCCCGTGTTTTCATTAAGACAAATGGAGCTTACCAAAGATGCCTACCAAATGGCCATTGTAAAGTTCGGGCTTGCTTTTAATCTCTCACTGATTTGACCAATTGTTTCAAACATCAGTAAAATGCTCATGTATTCTTAAAGAGCAGAGAAATCTTGAGACTTTCTTGCCATTTCCATTGTTGCAATGTGGGCTGAAAGAAATTATCACTCTATAATAAATTTTCAACCGCTCAATTTAAAAAAAATTGCATTGTTCAAAAACTTGACCAGGTTTGTTAAAATAGGCAAGGCTGCAAAGTAACACAGGTGCCTATAAATTTCAAGCAGACAAGTTTGTCAAGGAGATAATATTAAATGCACAGAGTCTCTTGCTAGATGCAGAGTCTCTTGCCCAGAGTAGGTGAATCGAGGACCAGAGGACATAGATTTAAGGTGAGGGGGAAAAGATATAATAGGAATCTGAGGGGTAGCTTCTTCACACAAAGGGTGGTGGGTGTATGCAACAAGCTGCCAGAGGAGGTAGTTGAAGCAGGGACTTTCCCAACATTTAAGAAACAGTTAGACAGGTACATGGATAGGACAGGTTTGATGGGATATGGAACAAACACGGGCAAGTGGGACTAATAGCTGGGACATGTTGGCTGGTGTGGGCAAGTTGGGCCGAAGGGCCTTTTTCCACACTGTATCACTCTATGTTAATGATTATGTTACATTCTTCTGTTTTTTTCATCAAATTAGAATGTTTTTGGCTGTGCTGTTGATGGGGCATACATTCACTCCTTACCTTTCCCCTTAGTGGTAATCAGTCATGCAGTGCTGTCAGCAAACTAAAGCCCAACGATACTGACCCGTGCTGGGGATCAATTAGACGCATTGACGCCTACAGGATCTTCCTGGTGAGTGTACGAGCTTTGGCACTTACAACAACTTTGAAACAAAACGAGTGATCTCTCATAAAGCCTCTTGTCATAAGTTTTATTAATGCCACAAATAAAGTACCTTTCTAAACTGATGGATAAGCTGAAGGAACTTCGGGTATTCTGAATGTGCGTAATCATAATCCTGTCATCTTAAATAATTTGCTTTCTATTTGTTAGACTGAGGGCAATGTCTGTTCATATGTAGGAAGTGCACAAAGCACTTCATCTTCTAATGCATCCCTTCCAGATATTTTTGAACACTGCCAAAGACTGACTGACTGATAAGAACAAATTCTGCGATCTAACACATGGAATCTTAATATCTACCAAATGGTGTTCATTTTTCACCATGGAAGGGCCTCCCCATTTAGATTAACTGCGCAGAGGTTGCAGACAGATGAGCCGTCCAGACTGAAGGAGTGTATTAACCTACAAACTGCCACACAGTTACAGGGAGAACATGCAAACTCAGCACCTGGGGTCAGGATTGAACACGGGTCGAATACTGCGAGGCAGCAGCTCTGCCGTTGTGCCTTTGTTGTTCGAATGGTCAATGTTGTGTCTGTGTTTTCTACATTCTTACTGAAGACATCTGACTCCACCTCTACCCTTCCACTGAATATCTGCATCAAACTGCTTCCTAAATGTTTTTTAGGTTCCATTCTATATTCCAAGTGCTGATCATTCTTGCATGACAAACAAGAATCCTGAATTGTCCCGAAATTACTTTTTGCCCTTTTTATACCAGTCTCCTTAACAAACACCTAGGTTGGAATGTTGCAAACTGCTTTTAATCTGCCTTTAGCTATAGGTGACACAGCTTTATTTCCCTTATTCAATTGTCCCTTCTCATTTCAACAGACTTTGAAGGAGGGCAGCCTATTCAATGGGGATCTATCTGCAGTAAAGTTTTTTTTAAACTATTGGAATTGAACTAACGTGTGTAGCTGCAACATGTTAAAAGGCCTTGTGTCCAGGTTGCTGTGTAACAGGTCAATTCAAGGAGGGAGCAAAGGATAAATTCAAACTTTAAACCAGTTAATTTAATATCGGTTTTGAAGCATTTTGTTTTCAGAATCCATAATTCTTGATCAAATTGAGCATTTTAAAGTATGAGCTGCGTAAGGACAGCCAGAGATGATTACAAAGGTTTTAGATCAAGCTTGGCATCTTGAAATGACTAATTAAGTGGATAGAATGCAGTAAATCGATTTTTTTTCTCTCTGTAAAGGTGGACCTGTAAGAGGCTGCTAGTAAATCTTGGGTGTATTGTGACAAATGATAAGTGTAGGTGGAAAGCTGGTAATGGAAAAGGCGCAAGCAACTACTTAAAGGTTGAAAGAATACAGTGTGGCGTGGATTGGGATTTTCCTTTATAGAGTATCTAGGAGCTGTGACAGAGAGCCGTAGTTTTGAAACTTCTGAGTTTTTGATTGAAAGGTCCAGCATGGAAACGTCCAAGTCCACGCCTACCATCAATCACCTGTTCACTCCAGTTCTGTTATTCTACTTTCACTTCCACTCCCGACACACTCGGGGGCAATTTGTTCTAGAGGTCAGTTTATTTAGAGACCCGCACATCTTTGGAATGTGGGAGGAAACCGGAGCCCCCGGAGGCAAATGTGCAAAGTCCCCACAGAAAACACCCAAGATCAGGATTAAACCCGGTTCGCTGGTGCTGTGAGGCAGTAGCTCTACCAGCTGTACTACCATTATTTCTTCCCGAAGCCCCCTAGCTCTCCAAGATACTCGTCATGGTCTAATTATTTGAACAAGCTTTTAAGTAACCTACCCAATTCTTTCCCTCATGGCTTGGAATCAAATTATGTTTTGTATTGCTCTTGTGTAGCACCTTGGAATGTTTTGCTGTGTTGATGGTTTGTGTCAGTTCAAGTTCAGTTGATTGAACCAGCCACCCCAACAACCATCTGGTGAACCTTTGAGTACATTCCATATGTTGTAAATATATACAGTATAAGAAGATAACTGCAGATGCTGGTACAAATCGAAGGTATTTATTCACAAAATGCTGGAGTAACTCAGCAGGTCAGGCAGCATCTCGGGAGAGAAGGAATGGGTGACGTTTCGGGTCGAGACCCTTCTTCAGACTGATGTCAGGGGGGCGGGACAAAGGAAGGATATAGGTGGAGACAGGAAGATAGAGGGAGATCTGGGAAGGAGGAGGGGAAGGGAGGGACAGAGGAACTATCTAAAGTTGGAGAAGTCGATGTTCATACCACTGGGCTGCAAACTGCCCAGGTGAAATATGAGGTGCTGTTCCTCCAATTTCCGGTGGGCCTCACTATGGCACTGGAGGAGGCCCATGACAGAAAGGTCAGACTGGGAATGGGAGGGGGAAGTTGAAGTGCTCGGCCACCGGGAGATCAGTTTGGTTAATGCGGACCGAGCGCAGGTGTTCAGCGAAGCGATCGCCGAGCCTGCGCTTGGTTTCGCCGATGTAAATAAGTTGACTTCTAGAGCAGTGGATGCAATAGATGAGGTTGGAGGAGGTGCAGGTGAACCTTTGTCTCACCTGGAAAGACTGTTTGGGTCCTTGGATGGATTTGAGGGGGGAGGTAAAGGGACAGGTGTTGCATCTCGTGCGGTTGCAGGGGAAAGTGCCCGGGGTTGGGGTAGTTTGGGTAGGAAGGGACGAGTGGACCAGGGAGTTACGGAGGGAACGGTCTCTGCGGAACGCAGAGAGGCGAGGGGATAGGAAGATATGGCCAGTGGTGGGGTCCCGTTGTAGGTGACGGAAATGTTGGCGGATGGCGTAAATATATATCCTCATTTTTGTAAGGAGACGAGACCACTGCACAATATTCCAGTGGTAATCACCCCATGGTCTAATATAATTGGAGCCAGTCTCCTCGGTTCTAAAGGCCATTTGCCTGCTTAACCTGACTGTTATCGTTTCATTAACTTGCACAGAAAGACACCCAGATTTCTCTGAACCTTTCAACCACTACATTTATAAAGCGCTCTGCCATGCTATTTTCTAACATACTGGATGATCTCACATTTCCCCCCTTATTTTCCATCAACTTTATCATTATCCATTCTCTTGATCTGCCTTTCACTTCTTGCATCCATATCACACCCAATTGGTACCCAGCTATGAAATCAACCAACTTGATTAAGTTACACTTGTTCCTCTCCAAATCATGACTATGGGATACCACAACACTAATCCCTCTGGTATCCCATTAGTTACAAGCTCCCAGCTCAAATGACCCATTTAATCTGCTGTTTTCTATCTATTAACCCATGCCAGTACATTATACTCAATATCATTTGCTCTAACTGTATTTAATCTGCATGACACTTTTTTGAAGGCCATGTGGAAATCCAAATGCATCCGATCTCTTGGTTTGCCCTTATCTATTTTGCTAGTTCCAACTACAAAAGATTCCAAGAGATTTCTCAAATATGATTTCCCTTTCATAAATCTGACTCCGTCCAATCCAATTATTTTCTAACTAATTTGTTTTCATTATTAACTTGGAATTAAGTAATTAGACTCACTTTCCAGCATTCCAGCACTGTTCCTACTCATGCCTGCTAACTGATCTATATATCTGGCAGTGGCAGAGATTTCTCTCAGTCAAACTGTGTCAAGTTTCATAACCAGCCCGTGGAGTAGTTCTCCCAATTTATACACCAGCCGCAGGTTATGGTGAGGTAGGTTTCACAAGGTTGACTGGAGCAATAGGAATTTAGCCATATCTGACTTTGTTAGTGCACCAAGGTTTTGTTTTAACAATTTGGCAGTTTAGTGCTCTCTGCTAACAAGGCTTTCTTAATTTCAGATCATTTACTGAATAAAAAGGAACACATTTGTGGAGTAGTAAAAGGTGTGCAAAGGAAAATGGAGTGGTAATAATGGGAGTGTTTGACTATTCAAATGTAGGCCGGGATATTAATATTAGGGACAGCGGGAGGGGGTCTTGAAATGTTGAGAAAAGCTTCCTTAGAACCTGTTCCTATTGGTGGAAGTGTCAAGATCTAGAGAAGATGGAAGTAAGGTGACTGGCAACATAACTTGTGCAGAGAAGGGTTAGTGTCTGGATGTACTTGCAACAGGAGTAGTTAAGGCAGATTCAGTCATGGTGTTTGAAAGGGAACTGTTGAGTGCTAGACTGGAATAAATTTGCAGGACCATTGACATATAGCTACCTGTTCCAAGCCATCCTTTTTGCTATTCGCGTCTTTATTGTTCAAGCTGGCAACTGAACCATTAACAACATCCAGCTGGACCTCATAAATCACAGTCAGGTCCTCCTCTCACCTGCCAAACATGCTCACTATCTCGGGATCATTAGGCAATACAAAGTTAACCCTGGCAATTTGTTTTTCACTGCATACTCTAGAACAGTGCTTCTTAAACTGGTAAATGGTTCGCCCAAGGGTGAATGAAATTATTTTGGGGGTGAATGAAGGGTGAATGACTTAATTTATTCAGATATTTATATATTTTTTCTATACTCAAAAAAATAAAGTGGTTAGTAAGCTCTTTAGTTTTAATGGCAGTGGGGCTGGAAATTTGATATGTTTTTTCTCTCTACCTCTGGTTTTCTAATTTCAAAGTAGCAGGATATTTCCCAAATTTACTGTAATATAACCTTTTAGGGAAGACCAGACGAGCTAGTGGGATCATAAATTTATAAATGGCAACACTGGAAGATCACCGTAGGCAACTGTTGAACTGTAACTTTACTTTGTGTTGCCAATTTAGCAACTTTTCTGCTAGAACTAGAATTCTATATATATTTACTGTACTTCAATCTACCAGCACTTATTTGCATCAAGCAACATGAGTTCTAGCTATATTAAGGAGATTTGAGCCCTGTTTTTAGGCAATCTAAAGTTAGATTGTGCCATTTTCTTGTAGTGATATTCTGCATTTTCTATCTAGCGACTTCAGTATTTTGTGAGTTTGATTTGCAGATTAAGACACTGTCTTTGAAGTACCTAAAGAAACCAGCTCTCGAGGAAGAGTGTGCAGGAGGAAGTAGTTCATTTCTGAAAGAAAGTGAAACGGACAGGACACAAGAGGAGATATATTCAGGAGACAAGTTACTTGTGAAGGGTGACAAGGAAACTGAGGATAACGAACTTAAAAATGCAGTTACGTATGTTACAGACGATGACTCTGTTAATGATACGGGCAAGGAAAAACTTAATCTCAAGAGAAAATACCAAGCCCAAAGTACCCTCTCCTCAAAACTCAAGAAAAGAAAGTGGAACGAAGAATATATCAAGTATGGCTTTTTCCTTCCTCAAGATAAACTAACAAGCCCTACTCCCTCAACTCAGTGCGTGTTTTGCAGTGTAAAAAATAGCAACCAATGCCTGGCTCCTTCAAAATTACAGACTCATTAAAAAACAAAGCACAGCAATCATCAAAATAAGTCCATACAGTTTTTCAAAAACATTCGTGATTATTTGTCGAAACAGCAGAATTTCTTCCAGTCGATGGCAAAGATTGACACTGTGACTAAAAAACCTCTTCTTCTTGTCTCTCTTCAAATAGCACATGTGCTCATGAAAGAAAAAAGCTATACACAGAGGCTGAGAAAGTTGTCAAACTGTTTGAAAATCGTTGCCAATCTACTACATGGTGGAAAGCAAGCAGTGGATAAAGTAGTGCAAATTCCTTTGTCCATTGACACAATGAAACGTCGATCTACTATGATTGCTGAGGATCTGAAGCATCAGCTGGTGGCAAAACTGTTGGAAGCACCATTTTTCGCTCTGCAGTTTGATGAAACTACAGACATTAAAAACGATGCACAACTCATTGTGTATTGGCGTTTCCCGGATCAAAGCTTGGGAAAAATTGTCGAGCATTATCTCTTTTGCTTGTCAGTCGGAGAGCAAACTACAGGTGAATTTATTTTGTCCAAGCATGACGAATTCATGGAAAATGAAAACTTATCTTGGAGCAAATGTGTTGCTGTGACCACAGACGATGCTGCAGCCATGATGGGGAAACATAAAAGCGCCACTGCTCGCATCAAAGAAAAATCTCATAATTGCACCTTTTTACATCGTTGTTTACATCGGGAAGCACTGGCTGCCAAGAAACTGAACACTTGTTGCAATGACCAGAAAAATGAGCTGGAAGAATTGTTGCAAGATGTGATGAAAATTGTCAATGCTATTCACCCACAAGCAAAAAAAGTCAGCTTTTTTCAGAGCTATGCAAGGATATGTCTGCAGATTACTTGATTCTCCTCCTGCATTCTGAGGTTCGATGGTTGTCACGTGGAAGAGTCCTTGAAAGAGTACTGTCCCTGAAGAATGAACTGTCTGTATTTTTTACTGAGCAAGGTGACGTGAAAGCAATGCATTTCAACAATGATTTTTGGCCGGCCAAATTGTGTTACATGACTTCTATTTTTGAACATTTGAATCGGCTCAACTTGTCACGTCAAGGTAAAGGAGGTGTCATCTTCGATGTCCTTGGGAAAAAAGAAGCCAATAAAATGAAGATCACCATGTGGCATATTAACATACGTAAAGGCAATTTCTCCAATTTCCCACATTTGGAAAGCTTCCTCAAAGAGTGTGAGTGGGAGGAAAAGCAACCTGATCTGGAGAAAACACTGGAGGACATCATTTCCGACCATCTGCAGTTGCCGTCTAAAAATTTTGAAACATATTTTCCTCAGAAGCATCTGCAGGACTTGGAAAATCAGATGGGGATAGTTAATCCTTTTATCACCAGCCACATCAAGCGAGCAGATTTTGGAGCAATGTCAGAAGTGTTGATAGAGCCTCATTATGACTTCACTCAAAAATCATCTTTAGAGATGGACTCCTACTATGGAGACTATTGGATTGGATTACTTGCTTTTCCTGAATACAAATCAATTGCCTTGAAGGCCCTTCAACCACTAGTAATGATGACAACAACTTTCCTGTCTGAACAAGGATTGGTAGAATTGAAATCCCAAAAAACGCAATTCACTTCAGTATTGGTTCGATAATGCGGGTTGCTTTGGAGAAGGGAATTGAACCTCGGTTTGAGAAGCTTGTCACAGGAGTACAGGAACATCCTAGTCATTGATGATAAGTGTAGAAGTATACTGCATGTCATTTATTTGTGGTAAACATACACAATAAGAAAACATTGTTTCTAAGAATCTAATTCTAAGTTCCAAGACAGTTGATTACTAACTTTATGTGAACTAGAAAAATTCTAATCATTTTTTTGTTCTTCATTTTTTTGTCACCCCTAGTTGGGAGGATGGGAGGACACCAGGTATTCAGAACTGAGCAACAGACAATGTTGTGATGATGTTTTGAGCATGCATGTGACATATGCATGTCAGTACACATGCACAACTTTTTAAATATATCTGGATTTGGAAGAGCCAGCTTCTGGAGAGAAGTATATTTGGTGGTATTGTGAGCTTTCGTTGGGACGAGTTATAGAAAGTTATATTAGTTGGATACCAATATATTAAATCACATACTCCATTGTTTTTTGAGCTAGTTTTCCAAGAAAATATTACTTTTCCAAGTAATCAAAGCCCGAAAGTGTAGGATGGGACTGAAACTCAGTGTTTAGATGTTGGAATGGTTTTTTATTATTCCAATAGAATGATTTTCCAACTCCAGTGGTAATTAAACTTTTTTTTCACTCCTTTCTTTACATATTTTTAGGATGTTCAAATTGAATAAAATAAACACATAAGAAATGAGTTGATTAATGTTTTTTGCTCATGTGACAAAATAAATTATATATAAAATTATACACAAGTGAATAAGACGAAAATTACCAAAAAAACATAAGAAAATTTAGTCGAGGGTGAATGGAATTTTGTGATAAAGACTCAAGGTGAATGACACTGAAATAGTTTAAGAAGCAGTGCTCTAGAATTTCTCCCTTATTATTACCAAGTTCAAGGAACTTTGGAATTTGTTGCTTTGTTTGCTACTGTGTTCAGCTTTCTTTGCCACCTCCATTCCTCTAGCCAATCATGAGATTTCCACGCCTAACTCTAAACCAACCTCTTTCTTAACTAGATCTCATTGTTCTCCAATCTGTATAGAGGCGTTGGTGTGCTTTCTTGGTTGTTGCTTTAATATGGGTGGCCCCGGAGAAGTTGTTGGTGATATTGACTCCAAGGAATTTGACGTTCTCTACCACGGCACTGTCAATGCAACTGGGGAATGCAAACTTTGCTTCCTGAAGTCGATCACAATCTCCTTTGTCTTGCTGACATTGAGAGAAAGGTTGTTGTATTGACACCACCTTGTCACGATGTTCTCAATCTCCTTCCTGTTCTCTGTCTCATCGTTATTTGATATACGGCCCACAATGGTGGTGTGCATCTGCAGTTCCTTTTTATTACAATGACGTGGAAGATCTTGTAAGCCTTCATAAATCACTGCTTTCCAATATTTCCAATTCTGACCTTGCTGTGCAAAGACTGTCATTGTCTGAAGAGGCTGCAGAGTGTATTGTGGACGAATGATTTGTGGCAAGGAGAGAGAAGCTAAGGTTGTCCTCCTCAGTACTGGATTTACTATGGCCCTTCAATATTATGAAAGATTTTCATTGAGGAACTAAGGAGAGACTTGCCTGACACTGATGTGGCATTGGGCTTTGTTTAGACATTCGCTAAATATTTTATTGTATTTCCTTTTGCTAATTAAACCTTTGGACTTTTGCATGTGAGAACTATTTAAAACTAAAAATGTGATGTATCGTATGCAGCATTCAATCAATGGCTTTGTGTAAACAGAAAATGAATTGAATCTTGAGCTCCAGTGGAAACTACTTTGGATTCCAGGTTTACTTTCCTTATCGGCGGACAAGTGTAATTGAATGCTGGAGCCCCTTGGCAGCAAGTTTTCTGTTGTTGGTAGGTTTGATTTTGTTTTTAGGTGGACATGCAGATGGTTGATGAGGATTATCACAGTTAGAATGTAAACCTCATTAAGAAAAGGGCCATTGCCTTGCTAGATATCCTGATCAGATTATTGAATGCTTCCATTGTGTGCCATCTGACGCTTTGAGATAATAAACCTCAGCTGAATTATTGACAAAATTAGATATACCGATGACTATATATGTATGATGTTGTAAGAATTACTGCGGATATTTTTCCCTCAAGTGTAGAGTGAGTGTTATTATTGACTGAGTACTTTGGATTCTCAACTGTCTCGTCACCTTGAGAAGGTTCAGTAGTAGTGGTACTTCTGAAGTGCTCCTTCTGCAGACATCCAAGACTGAACACTGAATGCAGCTCCCAGGACAGTCTGCTTTTGGGGGTTACTCTCTCACCAGAGGATGCCGGTTGATAAGGTGCCTCTATCCTCAGCTCAATGTCAACATTATACCTTTAAATGTGGGTTACATTTAGTAATTGAAATTTAGTGCATGTAAACTGATTCATGCAGCTTTGAAGCGGTGCCAATCGTAGCACATTTCTTTTGGCCTTCAGGAAGCAGAGCAGACGTCATAAGCTTGGAAACGAGCCCCCAGTAACTTGTCCATGCCAACCTAGAAGCCCCATTCTAAGAAAGACACAATGCTGGAGTAACTCAGCGGATCAGGCAGCATTTTTAGAGAACATGCATAGGTGACAGTTCGGGATCCTTCAAACTGAACGTCACTTATCCATGCTCTCCAGAGATGCTGTCTGACCCACTGAGTTACTCCAGCATTTTGTGTCTTTCTTTGGTAAACCAACATCTGCACTTCCTTGTTATCATATTTGACTGCCCCATTCAGGCAAGTCCCATTTTCCTTCGAATGGTCCATATTTCTCTAAACCTTTCCCATCCAAATGATCCTGTGGTACCTGCCTTAACTACTTCCTCTGGTAGCTCGATCCATATACCCACCACTGTGGGGCAAAAGTTGCCCTTCAAGCTCCTATTAAATCTTGGCCCCTTTCACCATGAACCTATGCCCTCCAATTCTTGATTGCCCTACCATGGGGGAAAAAAGACTGTGCATTCACCCCATCAGTTCCCCTCGTGATGTTATACTCTGTAAGATCATCCCTCAGCCCCCGCCATCAACCTCTCCCTATAAGCTCATTCCATTGAGTCCTGGCAACATCGTTGTTAATCTTCTCTTAAATGTTTCTGTTATTGATCCTGTATCATTATTTTCTTTCTTCCATTTCTTGTTAACTACTGGGGAAACAAAGAAATTAGATATAATAAAGTAGTAATATTGGAGAAGTTGATCAGTCTCTGAAAGCCAATAACTCCCAAGGATCCAATGCTCTACATTCCAGAGTTTTGAGCGAGGTGGTGTGGGAGATGGTGGATGAATTGTCACCAACTTTCAACTTTCTATAGATTCTGGAATTGTTCCTGTAGATTGAAGGTTAGCAAACGTAAACTCCTGATGTAAGAGGATAGGGAGATGAATACCGATTCCTAAGCTTGATATCGATGATAGAAAAAATAGATTTCTTTGAGGAGTAATAACAGAACACTTGGAAAGAATAATAGGATTGAGCAGAGTTGGAATGCATCTATGGATAAATAAACCACATTTCACTGATCTGCTGGGGTTGTTTGAGATAATATTAAAGGGAGAGAATCTACTGCTGTACGAGTAGATTCTCTTAGGCCTACATTCTCATCCACCCTGTGCTAGAATACTGAAGAAATATGACAGCTAGTTTTCTGGATATTAGAAGAATCATGGAATATGTGCATGGAGCCATGAAATGACACTGTGTCGAAGATTTATAGAACAGTTCAGAGAGCTGAATAGTCTGCTCCTGCTTCTATTTGTTATGTTGTCGTCTACATCAGAAATATAATAAAACGTGATATGAAGTTCAATACTTAGTTAGCATTCGGGTAAGAAAGACTTCAACATTATTTATGGTGTCGGTTTTTGTTCTGACAACTGCTATTTCTCACTGAGATTCTGCAAGCTGCCTTTTGGACCCAGTAGGTAACAGGGCCAGTGGAAAGGATTGTAGATTTTTATTTCGCTAGGCCTGTTCCTCTGCACGCACTGTGCGCAAGAATCCTGCTGTTCTACCAGTTGGCTCAGGCTTCTGTTAAATTGTGACCAGCACCTGTTTCTTATTAGCTAAATACCTCTGTTTGCTTCACTGAAACCTTCAATCTGATGCATCGGACAGTCACCTTGGGCAGGCACCTGTTAAATTTGATACAGTGACCATTAATTTATAGCTCTTGAAGGCAGCTTTATCTCCCCCAACCCCAAAGGCAAAGGATCTCCTTGATCAGTCTGTAAGTTTTATTTATTGCAGGATTAGCCTAATGAGGGTCAAAATCCGAAACAGTGAGTTGAGGGCAGTTTTAGCACATCCATTACAATACAGCTTATTTTGCTTCTTACAGATTGTATGTCTTTGAAGTTAAAGAAGTGCATAGAATTAAAATTGCGCAGCTTTCAATTGAGTATCTTTAAGATGCAAGGAGTACATTTACTTTGTGTTTTTCCAGAAGTTGACTTATTGATTGGGAAGCCACATTCATTGCGATGGTCCTCTTCAGAAATCTCACCACCGATTAGGAGGAGATTGGATCTAAGCTACATCCAGGGAAAGGATATTGATGAAGAAATTGCCGACTTACCTAACTGGCCACTGGGAAATTAAAGCAGTCTGGGCCATCACACACTCTGGCCAATAGTTTATTACTCCCTGCTCATGAAAGGATTAAAAGATTGTTTTGAGATCCCTTTTAGGTGCTGAAAGGCTGCATCCCTGTTTGGGTAGATATCCTGAGGTGCAAATATCACGCTGGGTCTAGAGCAACCTGTGTCCTGGAGGTTTCCAACAGAGACATACCTTCAGTGGTGGTTGCTCTGCTCAGTTTCCATCCCTTCGAGAGGCTGGGGAAAAGGTGGTGCACAAGAGACTGCAGACACTATGTTGCTTTGTTCCCCACTGGATAATCCCACGTTGTCTTGTAGATGGCAGCCTCTGGTTGTCTGTGACCAGCATGATTTTAACGCCTGGGCCTTGGCTGTGCCGTAGTCTGCAGAACAGCAAACTGGAGAATCAAGGAACTGCAGATGCTGCTTTACAAAAAAGACACTGTATTGGAGTAACTCAATGGGTCAGGCAGCATCTGTGGAGGACATGGATAGGTGGACCTCCCTGCTGCGTGGAACCAAATCAAAAGACCTTGGGAAATATTGCTTGTAAATGATGCCAGGTCCACCTGTGTCCTTCTGTCCTTTCAGCCAGGGTGTGCATAGTAATGTTGTTGACTGACTATGATGAATTTGTCCACAGCAGACCCAAACTTGTTGCAAGGAAAGTCCCAGTGTCGAGAGGTGCATTTGCCACAAAGGATGTGTACTTATTCACTACATCTCAAAATATTATCTAACAGGAACTCATAATTTTCACTTGAGCAGTTCACTACTGATGTGTATTTGATGTGCTCTGGAGTACTGTCTCCGCATTTGCATTGTGAATATAAACTCTGTCTCCATAAACCCTCAAGCAACTCGGTATCCTTGCCCACCACCCATTTGAGGAGAAGACTGAATGATTAGAGAAAAACAACAGCAATTCAGTTTTTAATGAATTTAGTTAAGTCTTATTAATGTGAATATGTTATGTTTATATATTCATTCTCAGTAAATCCAGTAAGTAAAGCTGTAAAGTTGAGTTTGAATGCGATGGAGCTTCACCCACGTAATGAGCAAGACTCTGACCTAACTTCTAATGTCATTGCTCGGCTTTATCGTGACCAGGCTTTTGTTGCCTCAAGGCATTATTTCTGTGACTCCCAGCTTGAGTCCTGTTTCCTCAACCCAATGTTTGCTGACTTGCTGGTAGACTCATTGCTAGTTTGCATTGGTGATATTTGCTCCCTTTCATTGCCTCAGTGATTGAGTCCCTCTCTTATTTCTCCACGCTTCTGGTCCTCAAGATCACTTCTTCCACCACTTGGTGCATCTCTGGCTTTAATCCCTCTAGTATTAGGTGCTGGCTTGTGTTGTGTGGGCCCTGAATTTGAGTAATCCTTCCCTCGTCCTTTCTGCCCCTCCCAAGTCTAATCCCTAATCTCCCCTATGCCCCAAACCCCTCTGCTAGTGATTTGGAGTCAAATTTTGAAATTGTTGTTGTAACATACTTGAGACATTTATTACACTGTGCTGTTGTAAATGCAAAACAAAATACTGGTTCTCAACCACAAACTCATTTGAATCAAAGGTCTTGGATTTAAATCCCACTCCAGTGAATGTATCACCCAAGTGTTTTACTTTTCAATGCAGCTCTGAAAGAATACTGCAAGGTTGGTTAACCAGCAGTTATTTAGTTTGTGACATTAGTTAAATGATTTATTTTTAATGTGCTACAAGTTATTTATTTCAATTTTTGTTTGATTAAATTAATTAGAGTTGAAAAGTTGGGCCGTATCATCCAAAGGTAGGTGCTGATGCTTGCAGGATGCGATTTAACCACTAACTAAAGCAAATCACACTTTGCTACCTTGGCAATGCTATAAAACTTTGTCAGGAATGTTATAAAACTTTGTCAGGAATGTATTAGTAGCAGCATTGGAGTAAAAAATACCTACGTTTTAAACAGCAGAACCAATTCCCAATTTCCCTGGCATTATTTGGGGAAATGTCATCTGATAAATTACATTAAAATCTGAATAATTGCCCTATTTATCTACAGCATTTGTGTGTGACTTTGTAATGGAGCCATGTTGTAGATTCTGACCTTGCCTTTTTTTAATGCCGTAATCGCTCTGACTTTGTTGTCATGCAGACTGCGTTCTCCTTGCTTCTTGGACCATTCACCTTTTTCAATGTGCAGAAGACTAAATACCTTCAGATTATCACCTCCCTCATGAGATGGATAGGTAAGAATTTATCTTACAAAATATTTTTTTCTACTGGAAGCAATCGATTAATTTGATCTATTGATCTCGCACAGTATATTGCAGGATTTGTGATCTCTGGAATACACATGACAATTTATGCTTATTTTGTTAGAGCAACTTTTTAAAGAATAACTACCACAGAAGTACCACAGAACTGCCGCAGAACTACCACAGGGGTGGCACGGTAGCGCAGCGGTAGAGTTGCTGGTTTACAGCGAATGCAGCGCCGGAGACTCAGGTTCGATCCTGACTACGGGTGCTGTACTGTAAGGAGTTTGTACGTTCTCCCCGTGACCTGCGTGGGTTTTCTCCGAGATCTTCGGTTTCCTCCCACACTCCAAAGACGTACAGGTATGTAGGTTAATTGACTGGGTAAATGTAAAAATTGTCCCTAGTGTGAGTAGGATAGTGTTAGTGTGCGGGGATCACTGGCAGGTGCGGACTTGGTGGGCCGAAAAGGCCTGTTTCCGCGCTGTATCTGAAATATGAAAAAAAAATGAAAAAAAGTCACAACCACTAGAATGGCTTTTTCAGGTGATGCAAGTGAGGTGCACACAGGGACTGCCACTTCAATCGAACCTCTAGGAGACTTGACAGTTTTTAATTGATTTTTTTTTCTCAAGCAATTATCGTACTGTGCACTTTTTGTCCGTTTAAAATGAAAAATCAGGAAATTGTTAATATTTTCATGAATCTTTGAATTTCAGAATTTAATTCCACTGAAGCATTATTGACTCAAGTCATCTTGTTCTTATCAGCTCCATTTTAGTTGATTCATCAAAACCATCAAATCACTTTGGAATACTTTACTCTTCAGCAAATCAGTTGATCCACATTTGCCCAAGCAACATTCTTTTTCCAGATTTTGGAACGAATCAAGCTGGCTGAAGTTGCCACGTGACTGGGTTCATGTTAGACCTGCCCCTTTGGCCAAGCATGTGTATCAGTCCGAAACTCACTGGGCAACGCCCACGGGTGCCATTGTCCAGCCAGCGAGGGGCCTCACTACCACTTCAGCTGTGGGGCAGCAAGATGAGACAGTCATGTCGTCTTCAGCCAGGGTTGGCTGGTGTTCTATTTATTCTTACTTTAAATGTTTTAATATTTTACTTTTAAAGTCTTCAATCGTGTGTTAGTAACTTGTGGTATTTTATATATTTTACTTTAACATTTATTTTTGAAGTAATTATTTGAGTTTTCTCCCCCAAGACTACCCCCTTTCTTCTCCCTCCACTGAACTCTGGCTGACCTTGTACTGGTTTCTCCCCTCCACCTGCATTATTTTTAACGGTTACATACTTTGTAACTTTTCTATCCCTTTATTAATTTGCAACTCTTCATCCTTTCAGGCTCACACCTGGTCATCTCATCCCTGGCCTTTGCCCAACAATCTGACAATCAAAAATATATCGCTTCGTCTGTGTTTATCTATTACCGGCCGTGCTCTATCCTGCCTCTCCTCTTTTCCAGATTTCTTTCCCGCCCCACCTGCATCCCTCTGAAGAAGGTTCCTGACCAGAAATGTCATCTATCCATGTTCTCCAGAGATGCTGCCTGCCTTACTGAGTTACTCCATCACTTGAGTTTAGTGCCATTTAACTATCAGAGACATTTTAAAGTATTTCAGGGCTGTCGGGGCATTTTGGGGTGGGCATTCCTGGTACATAAACTGGTTTTGATCTCGCGTCACCTTGGTCCAGGTTTGCCTGTATTTAGCTGTGGACAGAGACTGGTGATCAGATTGGTTTACCCTCTGTGTTTGAGCAGCAATGTACTAGGTGCTTTCATGCTCCCCGTCACTGCCTCCATATCCTTGGGTATTGTGATCTGTTCATAATCTTCCAATTTTCACCCTTCATATCCTCGGGTAAATCTGACTATCATACTTGAAGTACTGTGGCCTCTTGACCATCTCTACGTTTGCTGTGACTGCCACTATCTTGGTGGAAAATTATGCCAGGCATCATTCAGCTGCTTTGCATATCCATCGTCTCTGGGCGTAGATATCTCTTTAAACAACAGGTTATTACGCCCATTGAATCCTTGCCACCTCATAGACCAATTCCATTCCTTATTTTTTCTGTAACCTATTCTCTCTTTCATGCCCATCAACTCCACCCTGGTTCTCCTACAACATATGGTTTAACTTACCAACCAGCATGTCATTGGTGTGGGAAGGAATGGGAGCACCCTCGTGTTCATAGCGAGGGTGTACAAACTCCACATAAACAACCCCCCAGGTCAGAGTTGCTCCCGAGTTGCTGGAGCTGGATTCCTGGTCACAAATCAGCCCGGCTCCCTCTCTTATTACCCTTTTACTTTTACATAGATATTGTTTCTGTCTAATGTTAATCAAAACTGTCACGGCTGCTTATTCCTTTCTTTGCCTACATTTCCCAAACACCTTGTATCCAGGTGTATTTGGTATCAGTCCTGCTGCTTTTTGCTGCTGTCATAATTTTTAAGGAAGCACGCAGACATTGGTGACTGCAGTGTATTCTGTCTGATCCTGTCTAACACCGTTACAGCTGAACCTTGCATGCCTTCCCCCAATCATAGTGCTGCAGTATCTTGACCATACGACCAAGTCAAGTTTATTTGTCACACACACATACACGATGTGCAGTGAAATGAAAGTGGCAACGCCTGCGAATTGTGCAAAAAAAAAAAACCAATTACAGCATATAAATTTAAATTAATACAGAAAAAACATTTTAGTCCCTGGAGTTATAATAGTTAACAGTCCTGATGGCCTGTGGGAAGAAACTCCGTCCACCCAATTAATTGCACTCTTCCCCACTTCCCCCTTCACCAATAAACAGGCTGACGAGATGTGATTTTTATTGGTCGTAGCACCATGGTATCAGTCCCTCCCTCGAGGCATCTTTTCCACCAAGCCTCCCCAACACCCGTTTGCTTTTATTCCACTGTCCTGCAGCATCAGTCAAGAACTATTTGTTGTCATCTCAGCATCCAGTTTTTTAGTGCTTTCCTAGCTCTCTAAAATTTGCCTTGAGGATCTCTGTCCTCATCCTTTGTCAGATATACAATTAAATAAAAGGACAATACTGATAAAGTTAATATCAAAAATCAGTAGCCTAAGGATTAGGAAAATTTCAGATTTAAAATAGACCAAGGCACCGACAAGGAAAGAGAAATAGAATGAGTAATCTAGCACTAAACAATAAACAGACTGTAAAATCTTCTGTAAAGACGTAATAAAAGGCTTAACTAAAGTTAATGTGACCCCCGCCACATATAGACAGAACTTGCATTGGACTATGCAGAAATGGCAGAGAAACTCGGCTAATGTCTGTATTCAGAGAAACCCTGGAAATGGTGGGGAATTGCAGGTCTAGAGTGAATAAAGGAGCTCACAGAAATTAGTATTGAAGAAATTAATGGTCGTGAAAGGTGATAAATCTGCAGAATTTAAGGATGTGGAGAGATAAAACAGTTAATGTTTCAGGATTGAAAGAAATTAAAACGGGACTGTAGATGATTTTGAAGTTTGTGTGCATTTAATGAGACATTAGCAAACACACAAGGGAGAAAGATATTAAGGGTTATATCAATAGAATTAAATGAAAAACACTGGAAGAAGGTACATGTGGAGCAGGTGCTGGCATTAATGTTGAATTACCGACATCAATGTGATGTATTCCTAGTCTTTTGCCACTGACAGTACTTCTCCTTCCCCCCCCTACAGTCTTCGCCCTTCTGACTCTTAAAATTGATTATTTTGTTATTAACGTTTGGCAACTTATTCAGACATCAGAAATGTTTTAATATGCAGCAGGACTCCCCTACCTAACCGTACAGAGAGCAGTGATTCGTAAGTGATGAATAGATTAGGCTTAAGATTCGCACTGGTGGTGATTTTTCCGCTTGTGAAGGTGGCCAGAGCGATCGTGTGTGTGGACGAGGTTAAGTGCAAAACTTAGTGCATCGAAGCCATTATTTGCCCCTGAAGTCTTTGTCAAGTGACTAGGATGGTGTAAGTTGCTGGGCTTCCATGCATCCATTGCAAGTATCTTGGCAGGACTCCAGAGTGATCAACTTTAGCCACTTACTGGAGAACTTGCGTTTTAAATTTTAATGTGACGTGACACACCTAAAATATTAACTCTGTTTCTCTCTAGAGATGCTGCCTGACTTCAATGTTCCAGGACTTCCTGCTTTTATTATGTAAATTGCCCCATGTTTTTGTTTTCGTTGTGTTAAATTTATGTTGTATTATCTGACTGTTATTTCCTTGATTTTTCAGCTTTTATAATCATGATCATTCTGGCTTTGATCAGGATCAGTAAAGGAAGAGGAGAGGGCCATCCCCCGATTGCCAACTTCTCTGGAATCCCCAACTTGTTTGGCGTTTGCGTCTACTCCTTCATGTGTCAGCATTCTCTGCCCTCACTGATTACTCCCATCAATAAGAAGAAGCACATGAACACACTGGTCCTGGTTGATTATGTGCTCATCCTGGCTTTCTACAGCCTCCTATCTTTCACCGCCATATTCTGCTTCAGTAACCTGAAGGACATGTACACCCTCAACTTCACAAGCAACTGTGATGTCGTCAGCAACCCCTTTATCCGCTACTTCTTGGGACTCTTCCCAGTTTTCACAATCAGCACAAACTTTCCAATAATTGCAGTCACCTTGCGTAATAACTGGAAAACTGTCTTTCACAGGGACGGGGGAATGTATCCATGGCTGATTGACCGTGTAGTCTTTCCCCTGATCACCATTATTCCTGCCATAATAGTGGCATTCTGCACCCATGACTTGGAGACTCTTGTGGGCATCACTGGTTCTTATGCAGGCACTGGCATTCAGTACATCATCCCTGCCTGTCTGGTCCACTTCAGCAGAAAGGACGTTGAACAGGTCTTTGGAAACGATGTTCAGAATAAGCACCGCTCACCCTTCAAGCACTCCTTCTGGGTCCTGTTTGTACTCGTGTGGTCTGTGTCCTGCTTCATATTTGTAACAACTAACATTGTACTAACGGAAACCAACTAATGAGCACTTGAACTGTCTGAAAGGACACCTGCACAGCCTATTCAAAGCCCTCATTTGCTCCCCTTGCATCAATGAATGCCTTCACTGTGGCTAAAATGTGAAGATTTTGCAGGATAGCCATTTGCTAGCCATTTGCTGTTTTGCAAATCAACGTGTAATTTTCTTTTCCCTCCCCATCAAAAGGGACTTTGGCAGTTTGGCAATAAATGGTGTCAGATTTTAATTTGGGTAATTTATAAATTAAGTGAGCAGCTTTTCACAAAAGGAATCATGTACTGTATTAACCCTGGAGTGATTTATCACTTGTTGCTGTTCTGGTCCAGTTTTGAATGTGTCAGCTAATGGTCTGCACTATACTCTTATGACTAAGACCATTTCTTTATGGTTAAGATTATTGGTGACAATCAAACAAGATGGCTGCAGACAGTATAGCCTAAACCCTCAGCTGTAAAAGCTGTGGGATGTGACAATCCATAAAGCATTTGGTGCATATCTATGCGATGAAGCAGCTTCTTACTGAAGTGACATCAACCTAACATTGTTCCTGGATATATCCTGGTACCTGTTAACTGACCTGTGACTGATTTGGGTGTCAAGGGAAGATGTTTTCCAAAGAATGTACAAACTCCAGTGTCCGCTGTCTGCTGAGGTGCCAGGAAGTGCAGGTTGCTCCTGGTGCAGTATTCTTCATGAAATCTACATGTCCAAATTAAGTCTGCCTTTCTGTTAAAACCTGCCCTTAATAATCTAGGGCCCCCATAACCCACTGCTCCCAATATCCCACTGCTCACCTACCCTCAGGTGCCTTGTACTCTTGTTTGTGAGGAGACATGCTTTGTTTACTCAGCATTCAGCTGTGCCTATTTTTAAACTCTCTCCTTTTGGAGAAGCTGGGATGTGTGAATGGCATGGGATGATGACCCTGCTGGGTGCTCCTCTCCCAGCTGCCAGACTGGGCTGTACCATGAACCAAGCAGGCAGCTATGGGTTGGCCATTCAGCCGCCTGCCTCTGCTCTTGTTTGCAGTATTGCCTTGACCTTCACTCCACTGCTGGTCGCAAGGTGCATCATGTTTACGTGGGAAGTTTAAAACAACAGCTATGAATATTTTGGGTGAAAGGGAGAGGTTTTGGAATTGAATGCTGAAAAACAATGTATAGTTTGCAACCCCTGTTCTAATTGTACAGTAAAGTATTTGGAACCTATTTGTGTGCCTTGTTGTCAATCGTGAACACAACATCCTCTCTCGATTCAGCAAACCTTCATGTGTCCCCTACAGAGACCAGTAATGAGGGGTTTGCCCACAATGACAACTGGCCAGACATGGCCGTTGAGTGGAAGTGTCAGACCATTGGCACTGCACTTGCGTCCCTCGTGCGCATTGAACTGCACAAGTGTGGTGGTTGTAGGATGCTATGAGGTTCAATGCTTTCAAGAGAGAGCTGGATAGAGCTCTTAAGGATAGCGGAGTGAGGGGGTATGGGGAGAAGGCAGGAACGGGGTACTGATTGATAGTGATCAGCCATGATCGCATTGAATGGCGGTGCTGGCTCGAAGGGCTGAATGGCCTACTCCTGCACCTATTGTCTATTGTCTATTGAAACCCAGAAACAATGATTATTGATGCTGCTGCTTTGGCCAGAGCATGGTGAATCTGTGGAGCTCATTGCCAGATTAGTCGAGCATGATTTCCCCTTCATAAATCCTTGCTGACTTTGACCAATTATGTCACTGCTTTCCAAATGCACTGCTATAACATCTTTAATAATGGACTCGAGCATCTTCCCCACTACCGATGTAAGGCTAACTGGTCTATAATTCGCTGTTTTCTCTCTCTCCGTTCTTAAAAAGTGGGGTTACATTAGCTACCCTCCAGTCCGCAGGAAGCAATCCAGGGTCTATAGAACATTGGAAAATGATCATCAATCCATCCACGATTTCTAGAGTCACCCCCTTGAGTACTCTGGGATGCACACCATCAGGCCCTGGGGATTTATCTGCCTTTAGTCCCAACAGTTTACCTAACACCATTTCCTGACTAATGTGTATTCCCTTCAGTTCCTCCCTCCCACTAGATCCTCGGTCCCCTAGTATTTCTGGGAGATTGGTTCTGTCTTCACTAAGGAAGACACAAACAAAGTACTTGCTTAACCGAAGATAGGCACAAAAAGCTGGAGTAACTCAGCAGGACAGACAGCAATGTCACCCATTCCTTCTCTCCAGAGATGTTGCCTGTCCCACTGAGTTACTCCAGCTTTTTGAATCTATCTTCGGTTTAAACCAGCATCTGCAGTTCCTTCCTACACCTATTTGTTTAACTGGTCTGCCATTTCCTTGTTTCCCCATTATAAATTCACCTGTTTCTGACTGTCGGGGACCTACATTTATCTTCATTAAACTTTTACTCTTCATATCCAAGGAAACTTTTACAGTCAGTTTTTATATTCTCTGCAAGCTTTCTTTCATGCTCTATTTTCCCCCTCTTAACCCCTTTGTCCTCTTCTGTTAAATTCTAAATTTCTGCCGGTTTGCTGCTTCCTCTGGCCAATTTATATGCCTCTTCCTTGGATTTAACACTATCCCTAATTTCCTTCGTTAGCCACGGTTGAGATGCCTTCCCCGTTTTATTTTTACGCCAGACAGGGATGTACAATTGTTGTAATTCATCCATGCAATCTTTAAATCTTTGACATTGCATCCCCATCATCAACCCTTTAACTATCATTTGCCATCCATAATATATCTTAAGAATCTATAATGAGGTTTGGCCATGTTGTGGAATATCTATGTTGAGGCATGAGATGCAGGGAGAAAATAGGGTGTCTGTGTAAGTAGGTTTCCACGGCAATGAGGTATTGAAAGCTGGGGTGTGGTTTGGAAGATGGGGATGTATTCAGTGTGGCTTGGGTGTGTTTATATAGAGGGATGTAAAACAGGTACTGTTTGGAAAGGGCCATTTCATGAGGGATGCAAGTAGTGTTAATTGTCTGATGCTTCCACTAGCCATGTGAGGGCAAAACACAATTCACTCTGACACTGGCCTTGCCAACGGTAATGGATTCGTACTGAGATCTCCTGAGGTGCCGTGTCCATGCTCAGCTGGGTATAGATTTTTATTGTTGAATTTCATTTTGTCAGATTTCTTGGTAATTGTTTGAAGTTGTAACTTGAGTCACATTGTAATCGTTTTCTGATTTTGATGAGAGCTCAATTTAGATTGTGGTCTCACTATTTAATTTGAGCATTATTTATATTCAGGTGCCTCAAATACCTGTCAGACTTTCGCTCCATTTCTGTCTGACTTTGCCACTTTATTCCCATTTGATCTCTTGGTAGGGGATATGAGAAGTTGAGAGTTTTTAATATCAGGATTTAATTCTTACTGACATCCCTTGTGTACATCATTCTGAGATCTCGTTCTATGTGATTTATCTGGTTTATTTGGACACAGCTTGATCTCTGTAATATTAGAATTCAATTCTCTGCAATATTAGAAATTATATCCCTGTGAAATAATTCTGACTTCAGGATGAAATTGATCTGTGTTCTACCTCCCTGTGTAATGATTTAACTAAATGATTCTGAAAACTCATTAATTGGAATGTTGGCATTTAATTCACTCTGACATCTCTAAATGTGCACTTTTTGAAGTTACCATTCTGAGCAATGTTTAAACTTGGCTCACTGAAATAACAGACATTTTGGATTTCAGTTTTTTTAAGCATTATTTTCTCTCCTCTGTCCATATACGTCTCCTTCCATTTACAGCACCTTCAGACAGACCAGTTACAATGAATGAGCTCCCACCCCTGCCCCTTGTGTCTTTCAGTTTCTCCTGGTCTCTCCATCACAGACATTAACTCTCCCTTCTCTGCAACTGACAACCAGTTTGTTTTTCCAACTTTTCCCAGGTCAGATGAAAGGTCTTCAACCTGAAATGTTAAATCTCTTTTATTTCAGATTAAGATTAGTTGTTTACATCTGACTGTGTCACATAAGGAGCCCTTAATTATTCCAAATGTTTGAGCCTTTGAGGGCGGTGGCTGTCTCTCGGGGTGCAGACTACGACACACCTTGACTAATGACCGGAAACAACGGTAACAAAGCGATCTGAGCTTCTCCAGCAGAGCTGACTCGCCCTCTGATTTTGTGGCTGAGGTTAGTGCTGTTCTGCAGATTAGAGTTTTTTTAAGTACCACTCAACGGCTGACTGAAGCTTAGTGGTTGCCAATCAGTTGAAGGCAAGAAAAGTTCAGTTCACATGGAAACACAATACACTTAACAGATTTTTAAAAACTGAATGCTTCGTTTCATGGCGAAGCCTTGTGTTTTAAGAGTGCCACAGTCCTGAGTATGGTTGATGTCTTCGTGCTTTCCTGAATTCAATCCTTTGCTTCCATGTTCGATCTGCGAGCTGACAGCTTTTTGCTCCATGGGGTTATGGGCAAGTGGAACAGGTGATGGAGTAGAGCAAGGTGGGGGGAAACCCATATTCATGCATTGATAATTAAACTGCACTCTGATCCTTGAGAGTGAAGTCATTTAAACTAATTGAACAAAGAAGTGGGTCTCTGACTGGAAGGAACTTTTCCCTCCTGGTGATTTGATTTAAATGTTTCTGGTTCCTATACCTCCGATTCCAAGCTTAAAATCCTTGCACATTTTCTCAAACGAGGGGAATTGTCTCCTGCTCGTCTAGACTCCAGGTGAAGGCTGCCCTTGGCCCTTGTTCCAAGATGGAGGGTCTTGCACGTGCCAGCTACGGGCTGTCTCGGAGCGCTGCCCTGGTGCATGGTCTTTTTTTCCAAGTACTTCATGCGGATGCCTCTGTCACAGGACCAATGGCCGGGCTCAGTCAACCAGCTGTGCTGTTGGGAACCCCACCTGTGCTGCCAGACGTACAATGAGGGTCTGGGCCATGAATGGTGCTGCAGTGCAAGGGAGGCGCATCTCAGGCTCACTGAGCTTTGCAGGCAGGCCTCTCTGTAGGAGGGGAGCCTGGCAGACAGCGAATGCTTGAGCTTCCTGGGTGAACTGTGCTCCGAGTGCATTTTCCTGGGGCCCCGAAACCCTTCCCTCACCTTGGGAGATTTCCCAGCAGGTTCCTGCCCCTCCCTGTCACAGCTGTGGAATAAGCCAGCAATTTCTCCTTGTGATCTTGACTTAAAGTTTCCTAATTTGACCCGAAGTCTTGTGGTCTCCTCCTCGTCCTTTGGTGCTCTGGTGTATGATGACCGTCTGGTCAGCGGGGGTAATTTCTCTGGCTGTAACCCAGAGTAACACCTGCTGCAGGAGCTGTGGTCTTGCTGCTTGGGATATGACATTGAAGGGCGAGGATTTCTTGCAAGCCATCTCTCATTCATTCCAACGTAAGGTTTTTGGGCATTCACCATATCTGGCCCACTCTGAACGCCCACACTTCCTGGTGGGTGGGGTAACCTCCTGCCAGGCAAGGGAAGTCTCCTCCTGAAATATTTCCTATTATAGATATTCTGTAAATATTCATGACTGTAGATAAATGGGATATTAGGAGACCTCACGTTCTTTCCCTCATCGAATTCCTTGCCGTATTGGGAAAGTGCAGGAAGTTGACGAGAAAGACTAGGATGTGGGATAAGTTGATTGCCACTTGCCCTGCGTTTGTATTTAATAACTGGCTGATCTGGCCAGCCTGTCTCCTGCTGGGGACGTGTTCTGACAGCAGTGAGTGGGGGTAAAACAAATGTTGGAGGTCTTGGCACCGAGGGGTTGCGGGCTGATTGTCCCCGGGCAGCAAGTCTGCTCTCGGTGATGTAAGCACCTTTGATACTCTGCGATGGGCCTTTGGGAAGGTAACTGGAAATGTTATTGCCTGCAGGTACCCCAGGCTCCGTTGCTTTTGGGCCCCTCTCTGCGGCACTTCCACTATTTGTGGCAGAGGCCAAGTCTTTGGCCGCTTGCAGCATCTTCAACATGTCAGCTTGGGAGAAGTTGGAAGAGATGATGGGAGATGCAATGTGAAGTGGGCTGGGGACCACATGGACACCACTGAAACAGCTGTAAACACCCTGGAACAGAGTTGAAACACTCGTTAGCATTCACTACAACTTCAAGGATGATCCCAATAATTGCGTACCTATCAAGCAGCTACAGGATCAGGTTTTCATTTACAGCTTCCAAGACTAAAGGCTGGAACATTTGATTTTCTTAATGGCAGATAGATTTATTTTAATGTGGTCAGGACTTTCTCAGCATGCACGAGGCACCGTGTACCCACAGACCGAGGCCGATACCGAGTAAAATTTGTTCTACACTCGACCCGGGAAGCAGTTACATTTTAAACAGTAGTTGTGTCAGTTTCTGATCTGCTATAAAGATGCAGGTCATGGTGTTTTGACAAGTAAGAAGGAACAATTGCCCTCATTTGACAGTTTTGAAAAAAAGTATGTACCGCAAACGCTGGGGATTTAGGGAGATGAGATTTGGGGAATTAAAGTCAATTTGAATTTATACCTGGAAGGATTCCGATTTACACATGGCTTTGGATTAAGAACAATGCAGAATGAATAAGTAACAAATAAAGGTTGGGGTCAACTACTGCCCTGAGGTGAGAACCCCCTCGTTAACTGGCCATGCTCCGAGGTTCCGTTCTCAACCTGCTTTGACTGCATGTGATGTGCAATGTCCTTGGCATTAGGAACCGTTTGGGAAATTATAGTTGGGACAATTCTACGTTCCTTCCTGGTTCATTTAAATCTCTGTGATGGAAATCGCCCAGCCCTGCCAGTGTCTCGCTGCTCGGTGTATTTATGTTTCTCACTACTGTGACTACTCTTGGTCTCTAACCCTGTTTGGGAAGCCCCCTGTATAACCTGAGATGCTCAGTCTTTAAGCAGCCATTCCTTTGCATTGAGTACTTTCTACTATTTGCTATTTGAGAACGATGGAGAGGAACACTGACAAAAATATGGAGCACTTGGCTTAACGTTTGCTGTTCAAACAAACTAGAGCCGTTATGGTGAGGTGACAGTTTTACTGATTAGAGACCCTGCTAGAAAGGCAACCATATCTGACAGACAACTCTCTCTAGTAAATGTGATGTAAAATTAGCATTTAAATAGTCTGTCAAAATCCTTTTAATTTTCAGGAAGGCTAGACCACCCTCATTTCCTAACAAAAGTAGGGTATTTCTGCTGATTTTAATAACGTCTTGCTAGTATTTTTGAACACCTTTATGATCACTTTGCATTTCCCCACTTCTCAGAATTGATCCAGATTTGGAATTGTGCATTTTTCACCCACAGGTTGTTGGTATCATTGGCACAAACATTGCCCATTTCATCTTGGTAAGATGCCACCCTGAACCACAGTAAGGAAATTCCATGGTTGAAATTCCACGGTAAGGAAATTCCATCCTCTCCAACCTCTTCCACGGTTGGAGAGGGAGATCCAGAATTTGACTCCAAGATGTGTCATGGAGTCAATACATGATTCCACACAAATCATCCACACTGACCAAGATGCCTCATCTAAGCTTGTCCCGTTTGGTCCTGATGTCTATAAACCTTTCCGATCCATGTACCTGTCCAAATGTCTTCTAAATGTTTTGATTGAAAGATTGATTGAGGGAAACAGAATGGAAACAGGCCCATCAGCCCACCAAGTAGACCATCATTCTACAACCGTTCACATTAGTTCTATGTTACACTACTTACACATCCACTCCATATACACTGAGGGCAATTTACAGAGGCCAATCAATCTATAAACCATCCCAAGGGAAACATTTGGGATGCGGGAGGAAACTGAAGCACCCGGAAGAAGTCCACTTGGTCACAGGGTGAACATGCTAACTCCACAGAGACAGCATCCAAGATCAGGAATGAACCCGGGTCTGTGGTGCTGTGAGGCAGTGGCTCTACCAGCTGATGTTCCTAAGTCAGGGTGGTGTAAGACTTGGAGGGGAACCTAAAGGTGATGGGAGTATCATGCACACTAATTCTTGTGGGTAGACATTGCGAGTTTGTGAGATGCTATGGAATAGTTGCTGTAGTGTGTTTTTAGTACTCTCTGTAGTATTGTGCAAGGAAGTTATCTTTGAGATGGTTGATGAAGGCTGGTGGAGTAGATTGCTTCCTGAGTGGTACTGAGACACTCGGGAGCCGTTGGAGCTGCACTCATCCAGGCAAGTGATCAGGACTTCATTAATCCCCTGACTTATAGATGCTGGAAAGGCTGAGGTATCTGCAGGACAATTGCCCTCTGACATGCTATTTCCTCAGTATTTTCGTGGTTGCTTCAAATTTGGGTCCTTGACACAAACAATATGCTTCCTCATATTTATTTCCATCTGTTCTAGGTCATTTGATTCACCAAGTGCGTGCCATCACTCAGCAATCCCATTTCCCCACTTACTCCCTTGTCATTTATCCGTGCTCTGCCCATACACTGTGCTCTGATCCTCTTGCCAGCCACCCACACTGCGAGTAATTTAAGAGACCAATTAACTTCCCAACCAGTGTGTCGTTTGAGATGGAGGATAAAACTGAAGCTCCTAGCGTGAGAATGATATGAGATTCAACCAGTAATGAGATTGAACAGAGATATGACATTTGGGCTCAGTGGTAGCATGGAGCATCTATATTTATCCTGAATATAGTTGTTTTGCAAAGTGGATAAAAATTGCACATGTTGCTTTTAACATTGAATAATTGCTAACTTTGTTAAAGTGCTGCATGTTTGAATATTGTTTAATTACCTCCATGTGGAGTCGCTGTGTTTGCTACTGCCCGAGCCTCTGTCAGGTGTGCATTGCACTGAGTACCAGAGCTGAGGGTGTGCTATTCTCCATTAAGTGATGGGGGGGTTCATTCTGAGCCCTCGGGTTCTATGGACCAGACCAGGGTTTGGATAGTTAAAGGCAGATTTCTGTGGTTGTTAAAGGTGTATTTAAGAAAATGGTCAGGAATGTAAGATCTAAGAATTGTACTTTCACAAAAACTCATAAGCGTAGCATGAGCAAGAGCTTATCTTATGAAATGCTGGATATGGTGTCTTGAGTCATTGACGTAAAATGGAATGTGGATTTGGACACCAACGTGGATGGGCCATGGCTCATTCGGGTGTCCTAATGAACTAAAAGAAAGATTTATTACAGTAGCTTCAGAAACTCCGAGCACTGAGGTGATGTGACCCTATTACCAGTGGGAGTAATAGGTAATGAGTAATGCAAATCAAACGATCACTCTCGGTCACTCTTCCCCATGCACCTTACCCTGCTGACAGCCAACAGATAATCCGTTTTGCTGGCTTCCTTCACGAGGTGCCTCAGCTTCCAGTACACCAAATGCTCCCAGGCAAAGACGAGCAGGCTGAGGCCCATGGCCACCAGCAGCATGTAGAACACACCAGCCATGTTATCGATATCCAGTTTGCTGCTTGTCACTTCGTTTTTCTCCTTCTTGCAGATCCCTGTCAGCCAGACAATGTGTAGCTTGTGTATGTCACCTGCAGATGTTAAAACACTGATTTGAGTGGGCTGGGAGATGCGGTAAGAAGTGAATGATCGGTGAAGTGGCTTTAGTTGGAGGAATGGCAGCAGTTTTTTTTTTTAGATTTTTGAGTTACAGCGCGGAAACAGGCCCTTCGGCCCACTGAGTCCGTGCCGCCCAGCGATCCCCGCACATTAACACTATCCTACTCACACCAGGGACAATTTTTACATTTACCCAGTCAATTAACCTACATACCTGTACGTCTTTGGAGTGACAGTTGTGTAAATGGAAAATAAAGTATTACAGTGAGCAGAAAATGTGAAGGGTAAGAGTGAGCAGGACTGTGAGTGAGATAGAATGGGTTTATATAGTATAGTTGAATATTTACAGCAAAATAGACGTTCACCAGTCTGGTTTGTGTCATTGTTTATCTAACCCCACCAACAAATCCTCTTTCTTTCCTCCTCATTTGTATCTGGCTTTTTTCTCTATTTCTGGGCTCCACCAACCACAGCTTGGGGAAACACCTCTACACTTCAACCAGAATGAAGAAACTTTTCCCACTTTAACTGCTTGAATTGATCAGTGACTATCTAATCCTGATGGTTCCAGTATTCTACACCAGTTTTCTTCAGGCACCCAGCCCCTGCCTATCCGCAACCTCTCCTCTCTGGGATGCTCCTCGCACTTTACTAAGCTCCCCTCTCTTTACTGAGCTTCTGTTCACCTGCCCTATTTGACTTGGCATCCATGCTGGGCTTGGTCTCTGAGTTTTTGCTACTGATTATGCTGGGCTGAATGGTGCAAAAGGCCAATGTTCATCATTCACTTTCCCTATTGCCACCCACTCACTCCCTGGTGAAGTGGGGGCTAGAACCTCGAGCTTACCGTCACCCAGGAACTGTAGCAGGGCCAGATCGATGGCCCGCTTCCATTTAGAACTTTTCTGCAGAGCGATTCCATAACCAGTCGTGGCAAACACCTTCCCACTTCCAATGGTCACCAGCTTGCAGCCTTCATCCTTCCCAGCCATGTAATTGAGAACAGCTGCATCGTAAATAAAAGCATCAAGCTTCCTGTAAGAGAGAAACACGTCAGCTGGAAAGAGTATTTAATTTACTTATTCATATTTGCGACCGGAGTGTTGCTGCCAAGTCCATGCCTAATTCCGCTTGGGAAGTGTTGGTGAGTCCCTGATAAATGAAGCACCAGCTATTTAATGACGCCCAACAACTGCAACTCCACTCGCTTTCTCTGGAGCAAAGGTGCAGTTGTAAAACGGTGTTTGAGTCTAATCTACGCACGTCTGCTTTTGAGGTACATGGAATGATCTGTGCTTCAGTCTTACGTGATGTCAGTGCTTCTTTACTGCTACCTCCACTGCTATTTCCTGCAGATTTCAAAGATTTCATTACTTCTGTTGCCAATTTCCACCCTGCTCTCGCATTCATGTATTCCATCTCAGACTTTTCTTATTCCAGATCTCTCTGTCTCCCATCTTGCAATAGGTTAGTGACAAACATACATTACAAGCCTACAGAATCCCACAGTTACTTTGACTGTATTTCATCCCACCCTGCTGTCTGTAAGTGTCCATTCCATTTCTCCGGTTCCATTTCCATAGTATTTGCACTGAGGGGACTTTCCAGAGGTGCCGGAGTATTTTGCGAATGGTAGCCTCCCCTCTATCATGGTGGGCTATCCTTGACTGCATATCATCTATTTCCCCACTACTTCTCACCTCAATCCTGTCCAGATAAAGGAAATGTTCCCCTGGCCCTCACCTTCCACCCCACTGGCTTCTGTATTCAATGGATTATCCATTGCAATTTCCACCAGCCTCAGCAACATTCCAACATGGCACGGTGGCGCAGCGGTAGAGTTGCTGCCTTACAGTGCTTGCAGCGTCGGAGGCCAGTGTTCGATCCGGACTATGGGTGCTGTCTGTACGGAGTTTGTACGTTCTCCCCGTGACCGCGTGGGTTTTCTCCGAGATCTTCGGTTTCCTCCCACACTCCAAATACGTGGAGGTATGTAGGTAAATTGGCTTGTTAAGTGTAAAAGTTGTCTCTAGTGTGTGTAGGATAGTGTTAATATGCAGGGATCGCTGGTCGACTCGGTGGGCCGAACAGCCTGTTTCCGTACTATCTCTAAACTAAACTAAACTAAACCTATTCCTCTCCTTTCAACTTTTTAAAGGGAATGTTCCCTTTGTGTTCACTCCTCTGCCTCCATCCACCACTCCTGTTCTTACGGCAACTGCACGAGATGCCACACCTGCTCTTTTTCCACCAACCAGAGCCCCAAACATTCCTTGGAGTGCAAGAAAATCACACTAGACCTGCAAGGAATGAGCATCTATAGGGCTGCTGTCTATAGGCACGGCCTGCCTCATTTACTGCAAAGTTTTGAATCGAATTGACCATTGTACCATCTTCAGCAAACATCCGCACTTCAGACCTTGCATCTTGGTGAATTGATGAAGCAGCTGAAGAGGGTGAGGCACTTCTGGAGTCATGCCCTGGGGCTGAGGTCCATCAGCCACAACTATCTTTGTTTGTGTGAGACTCCTACCATTAGTGTGGGGACATTTTAATAGCTGTCACGTGTACCAAGGTACAGTAATGACTCTACATGATTACAATCAAGCCGTCCACAGTGTACGGATTCAGAATAACGGGTATAGCGTTTAGTGCGAGATAACGTCCAATGAAGGAATGCTGCGATTGAAATAAAGATTTAAAAGACTGGAGTGATTGTAACGTATGATGGCAGATCCACTCCTGGGACCAGTATGCAAAGAGTCGCCTTCAGTGCCATCTTGACTGCTGGTGTAAGAGGAACAGGAAGAGCCTAGTTAACCCTTAAACTATTCTCCAGCATTTAATCAGATCGTGGCATAACAATCTCTTCTTCGCCAACCTGCCTTGATTATTTAATTACATTTATTTGATACATTTCTGGCCAGGAAGGTTGCTGGTGTGGACTTTGAACTGATTACTGGCCTGTTCGTTTGCATGGGATCAGGATGCTTTCCAGATTTCCAGCACTCAGATTGGTCAAGATCCATTTGTAACCGATGCCCTTGTTCTGAATTATTGAGGAAATTGTATTTCATCTAATCCCTTTTTGTCTTCAATACTTGGAATGACTAGTCTAGGCAAAATGTCCTTGTGATTAACGCTTGTGGTTTGTGAAGCTGTACTGACCCCAGAGAGTGCAGCAGTACACAATCCCTGCAATTGCTTCCGCAGGACTGCATTGGAACAAAGAGTAGACAGATGGATGAAGTCCCTCTGGTCCATCCATCTGCTCCGTCTAATGTGATTGTAATTCCTTGAATGTACAAGGGGAATAAATCTGGGAGATGTTTCTTAAAACTGGGAGGAGATTGCTCTGCTCCTGAATTCTCTGACACCAGCTGTTATAAGAAGTGAGTCAACTCCAGCCAGAATCAGCGAAGCACTTCAGTGAGTTGGGCATCCACCATATGAAAGGTAACTTTGCCAGAGACCTGGATAAGAAATTATCTCCAGGCTACAAACTAGTCCTTGCTTTGCACAACTTAAAATAATGATCAAAGAGTAAAACACTGCCAACACTAGAAAACTGAAATAAAACAATACATAAAACACTCAGCAGGTCTGACAGCGTATGTGGAGGGAAAAATAGATCCGTGAGGGACCTTTCTCATACTACAGGATGGCAAAAACCTGGAGTGCATTGTTGGAACGAATAGTGGAAGCAGGATGGTTAACTGCATTTGAGGTGTTTAGATGAAGACGTGAATGACCTTGGCATCAAAGGCTACTGTAGCAGCAGAGAAAGCCCATTTAGACCACTGAGTCCAAGGTGGGTCTCTCGAGCAGTGGAGTCCAGCCCATTCTCCTACCTTCCCACTGTAGCCCTGTGGGTTAGTTCCCCTTACTCACTGATGTTTGAAGTTGTCAGTCTCTACTCTCACCACCCACATAGGCAACAGCGGGCAAGTCATCAGCACTTGTGTGTTAAAGTTCTTAATCATACCAACCCCACCACTTCATTCATGGCCCATAGTTCTTCCGCAAACAACTGATGAAAGATGGTTTTTAAAAAATCTTTACTAAACCAGCCGTCATCTTGGGCTGTCATTGGCACCATGTGCATGGTCGAGGGCAGGGACCTGGGCTTGGAGAAACCCACCCAGATACCTGGTACTAATGTGACCCACAGCTTACCCTGATTTCAGGTGGGCCAGAGCATCTTCCACAGAGCGCTGGTTGAATCTGGTCATGTAGGAATGCATGTTCGGGTAGTTATTTTTGATGTTCCTCTCGGTGCTGCCATTGGGAACCGTGCCAAATCTGAATGCTGGGTATTGATCCTGCGGCTTCTGAAACTGTTAATGACAAAGTGACATTGGAATCTCAATTACTGACCTACAAATCCACCTTCATTCCACTTATACTCAGTAAGAACTCCTAGAAAAACAGGAGCCACTGCAGGATTCTCGCTCAAGCATACGTCTGCACCCCCACCTCAACCCCCACCTCCCCACTGCCCCCCCCCCCCCAAAAATGACTTTCAACATAATCTCTGCAGAGGTGAGGAGTTATGGGTTAAGTGATGGTTATGGGTTAAGTGATGGTTATGGGTTAAGTGATGGAACGTGCTTCCCACCAGCGAGGGATCTAATCATGAGCAAAATCAAATGTTCATCCAATGAAAACAGACTTGCATAGCACCCTTAACATCCCCAGATTCCTGTCACTGCCTGAGCCTCCTAGTCTAAAAGGCCAAGAATCCCCAAAACTCTGAAATTTCAAAAATCGCCTCAGTCCCCATGAATAACATCAGATGACATCCCTGAGACTCAACTAAATCCCACATAAAGATTCACTTTGTACGGCATCGGAACACCAATGTGCCAAAGCTCTTTTTGATGGTCTGCAAGTGTTTTTAGCAACCCAGGGAAACCTTGCAATCGGGAACTACCCCTTGGTCCACCAAGGTACATTTTAAAATCAGACGCACACCACAAAAGTAAAGATGTTGTAACACCACTCAACTTCTCACAATGCTCCTTAACAACTAGATGTTCACTTCACAAATTCAGGCAGTCTAACAGAGTCTACAAAACACATACTCCTCTTGCCACCGAGAAGCATTGTAACAAACAGAGACAATGCTAGATCCTTAGGAGGCCACTTTACTAACAAACTCAACTACATATCTCAGAGACACAGGAAACTGCAGACACTGGAACCTTGAGCACCAAACAAAATGCCGGAGCAACTCAGCAGGTCAGACAGCATCTGGAATGGACAAGTGACATTTTGGGTCAGGACCAAAGATAATAGAGCAGAGCAAGATAGACCACTCGACCCTAAAAGTCGTAGTATGTCACGGCGTCATTTTAGTAGGCAGAAACGCAGAAATATTTTAAAAGAAAAATAACAAAAATCTGTGACTTGATAGATGAGATATATTCTGCATTTTTATGGTGTCATCGCACATACTGTTCCCCCAAAACACTGATTACACTGCGAGAGGCAAAACGGACGGCGGGTTTTGCCTACTAAAATGGCGGACGTTACACTCCTTTGCGTACTACACTTCAGTATAGGCAATTTCAACGGAGTGGTTCATCTTGCTCCTCTAGTATCTTTGGTCAAGACCCTTCTTCAGAGAGATTGTGCGGGTGGAGGGGGGGGGGAGGGGAAGCAGGTAAAGGGAGTTGGAAGTGAGGCAAGGCCTGGTAAGTGATAGGTGGATACAGATGAGGGGGGGGGTTGATTGGCAGATGGGTGGAGTAAGTGACAAAGGAGAGAAGTGAAATGGAGGCAAATGTGTCAGATAAGGAAAGGGAATAAAAGGGAAATGAGATATAGGAGATGGGAGGTGAGTGTGCGAAGGAAGGAATCTCCTTTCACACATTGAAAATCCCCTGAAAACTAGGAACTCCCTGGAACATACCCAGAATTGGCTGTGAGAAATCCATTACCCATAACACATAAGGATGCCCCTGAACAAACTAGGTAGCTCCTAGTCAACAGTTAACTTCATTAACAGTGGAAAATACATGGTCATACTAGGCAGCTCCTAGTCAACAGTTAACGCCATTAACAGTGGAAGTACATGGTCATACTAGGCAACTCCCCACGACTCTCTTGAATTATCCAGGAAACTCCCCTTAACGCAAGATTAAGGGAATCAGGATAAGATGAAACCCCCTCAGCAGCTGACACATAAACACAATGAGGCCATCGCACACCCACAGAGATCGCTGCGCAAACCAAGCCTCTCCTTCATTCACCAAGGTGATCATAAACCTCCTTGAGGCTGCCCTTCACATCTTTGGCCAGAAGGAGGTGGTAGTGATCTTGGTGGTGATGGAAGGGTTTGTTTGTACTGGGCCCAGAGCTATGAATTTACAGTTCCCCTTGTGACAGATTGGATGGGATCTAGAGGTGAGAGTGGACCAGTGTGACCTCCAGCGCGGTGATGGGGCAGTGTAGTTTGGGTATGGTTGGTCCTTACCTTTCTGTCGCTGAGACCCGAGACTGTGTCGATAAACTGCTCTTGGATCATGAACGCTGCCAGGTTAGCTGTGTAACTCGCCAGGAAAATGACAGCGAAGAAGGCCCAGATTAAGACCATGATTTTGCTAGTTGTACCTTTAGGATTTTCAATAGGAACAGAGTTGTTGAAGACCAATCCCCAGAGAAGCCACACCGATTTGCCTATGGTAAATGTTGGACCCCCTGTAACTGTGGAGAGACGGACAGACACACAGTGAGAACAGTTCTCGGCCTGTTCTTCCATCCACTTCCTACTTTACAACTACCCGCAAACAAGTTGTCTGTTCACTGGTCAGTTCTTGGCGGTTTAGCTTAATTTATTGTTGTCACATGTACTGAGGTGCAGTGGAAAGCTTTTGTTTGCGTGCTATCCAAAGAAAAGACAACACATGATTACAGTCAAGCAGTCCAGAGCAAGCAAGATCATGAGGGCCCCTGCCACCCCAGTAACGGACTGTTCCAGATGCTACGATCAGGCAAACGCCTCCGCTGTCACGCTGTGAAAACGGAGAGGATGAGACGGAGCTTCTTCCCACAGGCCACCAGGACTGTCAACTTTTATAACCCCAGAGACTAAATTTTTGTCGACACTTTTTGTGCTATGTTTAGTAACTTATTAACTTTATTTATATGCTGTAACTGTAATTCTTTTTGTGCACAACCCGCAGGCATTGCCACTTTCATTTCACTGCACATCGTGTATGTGTATGTGACAAATAAATTTGACTTGACTTGACTTGACTTGAGATAAAGGATAAAGGGTACAACATTGGTGTAAGATAATGTCCGGTTAAAGATAATTCAAAGATCTCTAATGAGACAGATGGGAGGTCAGGTTTGCACACTAGCTGATAAGAAGACCATGCAGTTGCCTGATAACAGCTGGGAAGAAACTGTTCCTGAATCTGGAGGTGTGCATTTTTAAACTTCTTTACTTCTTGCCTGATGGGAGAGAGGAGAAGAGGGAGTGACTGGGATGAGACTGGTTCTTCATTATGTTGGCAGTCTTGTTGAGGCAGCGTGAAGTGTAGATGGAGTCAATGGAAGGGAGGTTGGTTTGCGTGATGATCCACAACTCTCTGCAATTTCTTGTGGGTCTTGGATGGAGTTGGTCCCAAACCCTGATGAAAAAATGCTTTCTATGGTACGTCTGTAGAAGTTGGTGAGGGTTGATGGGAACATACTAATCTTCCTAAGCCTTCTGAGGAAATAGAGGTGTTGGGCTGCTTTCTTGGCCATAGCTTCAATGTGGCTGGTCCAGGACAATCTTGACTTCTAAGAACCTGAAGCTTTCGATCATCTCTACTTTAGCGCCATCAATACATGTGAGTGTGTACTGCTTCGCTTCCTGAATCACAATCTCCCTTGTCTTGCTGACATTGGGGGGGGGTTGTTCTCTTGACACCAAGTTACAAGGATCTCAATCTTTTTTCTATACTCTGTCTTGCCCTCATTTGATATCTGGCCCACTACGGTGGTGCAGGAAAGAACTGCAGATGCTGGTTTAAATCGAAGGTAGACACAAAAAGCTGGAGTAACTCAGCGGGACAGGGTCAAGTCTGAAGAAGGGTCTCGACCCGAAACGTCACCCATTCCTTCTCTCCAGAGATGCTGCCTGTCTCACTACCGTGGGGTCGTCTGTGAACTTGAAAATTGAGTTGGATTGGTATTTGGCTAAGCACAGGCATGAGAGTATAAGGTGTACAGTAGGGGCTGAGTATAAATCTTTGCAGGGCACCAGTGTTGAGAATTATCATAAAGGAGGATTTGCCACTTATCCTCACTGATTGTGGTCTATTGGTCAGGAAGTCGAGGGTCCAGTGGCAGAAGGGAGTGCTGACTTTGGGGTCCACGAGTTTGGAGATGATCTTGGCTGGGTTATTTGAAAGCAGAGCTATAGTTGATGAATAGGAGGCTGTCGTAGGTGTACTTATCCAGGTGCTCCAGTGTAGGACCAGGAAGATGACTTCAGCCGTGGGCCTGTTGTGGTGGCAGGTGATCTGCAGTGGATCAAGGCTGTTTGGTCGGCTGGAGTAATATGTGCCATAATTACCCCCAACAAAAGTTTAATGGAATCACAGTTCTTTACATAATCTAGATAAGTTGAATGGGAACCATAAATTGGTCGAAGGCAGATGGAATTTAAAACAAGCAAGTGTGAAGTGATGCCGTTTTTGAAGCTGAACTACGCCAGGACACAATGAATGGCAGGTCTCTGAGAAGTGCTGTTGAATGGAGAGACCTCGGAGTAAAAAGTACATCGTTCCCTGAAAGTGGCGACACTGGTAGACAGGATGGTGAAGTAGGCATTTGGCACGCAGCCTTCACCAGGCATGGCGTTGAGTACGATAGTCGGGACATCATAAGGGGAAAAAATAATCCAGCCTTCTCCCAGGGTAGGCATGTCGAAAAGTAGAGGTCATCGGTTAAAGATGAGAGGAGAAAGATTTAAAGGGAATTTGAGGGACAGGTATTTCACACAGGTGGGTACGTGGAATAAGCGGTCAGAGGAGGTGATAGAGACAGGTACATGGATTGAGAACGTCTAAAGGGATGTGTGCCACATGCAGACAAAAAGGATTCGTTTAGATAGGCAACTTGGCACACATTTACGAGCCTTTCTCCCTGCTATCTTAGTCTATGACTGGTAAATGTCTTCAATCATAAATCTAGGCTCTCATCATGAAATAGTGCGATTCAGATACACCCACCTTTCCCACCTCTCTCCCCCACAAGTCCACACTTCAAGCAATGCAAGAAACGGACAACTTACTCTTGCCACTCTGAAGGTTTCGGTTGTATCCAACGGGGCTGTAATACTCGAACACACAAACAGTGAGAGCAACTACCATCAGGCACATGACGAACATCATCATCCACACTGCAGGGCTGTAAGGCTCTGTGAAGACAAGAATGGCAGCCGAGTACTTTCCACACATGCACGGATCCCTCACCTGATCCGAACAGCATCAGTATTCTCCTCCTGCCCAACCCACTGCTTACAAGAAGTCCTGTGTGGCATCACTGGCACTGCCTCAGGCCACAAATCTCCCCTCACGTCTCTAAAGATCTGGCAGTGGGACTCAGCATCACCAATGTAATCACAAACCAGGAGAGGGCATCACTGGGGTGTAACCGCACCCTATCCTCCCCCCCACCCCCTTTACAAGTGTGTGACTCTTCAACTACCTTGAGGTATGGACCAACACAGCGCTGAATGTTACTGCTATTCCGCAGAAGCTTGTATATTGCCCAGGGGGGCGTGATTTTCATCCACAGGCGCCGACTGATTATGCTGTGGGGTAGTGACCACTACTCCAGGAATGTGTGACCCATCGCAGAGATGACCATTTACTGACGATGGGTGACTGCTGTCCAAGGAATGTGGCTGCTCTCCTGGTGCCATAACCACTGTAACTCGAGGTGTCCACAGTCCCAGGAAGACATGATCACTGTGTCAGGAAGCTTGCCCTGTCCCGGATGCCATTAATATTTTATTAGGGACCACCTGACAACACATTAGCCATGTGTGTGTGCTTGGTGCAACCTAGCAAGTGGCAGGTAGCTGCTATAAATGGCCTTGGTTGCACCCATGAGACACAAACCCACACATTATTAAGCCTTTGTTCAGATGCTTCCATTTCTAATATTGAGCCCTGCACCATGCTTCCATTTCCAATATTGAGCCCTGCCCCATCAGTGAAGTCTGCTTCCTATATCTGACCTCGTGTGCGTCATGAGGCCACCATCATGGTTCGACCGCATCAATGAGCTCCAACCCTTCTGCCAGTCCACGGCTGCCCTTGGCACCAGTGCGAGATAATTCACTGGAATTTCTGCCAAATTATTTGCAACCAGCGAGGAGAATTATTCAGACAATTCCTGATAAGTGAATTGGAACGTAATCACAGAGGATATTCCCACTCAGTCTGGCAACGGACCACAGGGAAATTGGCAGCATTTGTATAATTGTTTCGAGCATCACTCCACATCTGAGATTCTATAGCACACTTCAGTGTCAATAATGTGAAACCTTTAGATCTGATAGAGGCTAAAGCTGCATTCCTTACCAAGGAAAGCCGAAGGGGAGACGGTCCCGTTACTCCTGGCGACCATCACACTAATCCCAGTCTCCACAAAGGGAACGGAAAAGCTGACGATGGCAGAGCGCTCCTCGTTTATGGTGAGGGAGCCGATGGCCATATCTGCTCTCTGGTAGTAGACCTGCAAATGGAAGCAGAGGCCACAGCAGACAATATATACTGAGAAGGAGACAAGTCTGAACTTATTTAATGTAAATGATTTAGGGTTTTTTTCATTACACTCTAGACTTTGGAGACACAACATGGTAACAATCGCTTTGGCCCACCGAGTTCGTGCCGACCAGCGATCCCCATACACTCACACAATCCTACACACTAGAGACAATTTACAATTTTTTTTTAACCTAAGCCAATTAACCTACAAACCCGTACGTCTTTGGAGTGTTGGAAGAAACCGGAGCACCCGGAGGAAACCTACACAGCCACAGGGTAAACGTACACACTCTGTTCAGACAACGCTCATAGTCAGAATCGAACAGGGGACTCTGGCACTCGTAATGCAGCAACACTACTGCTGCACCAGTGTGCCTCCCTCATTGAAAGGGGAAAGCTATGATTTTAATATGAATGGCTTGTAATTCGTGTGAATGTGGACTGGCTGGCTTTTTCGGTTAATTGTTAACATTTGTTTTAAGTGAGTGGATACTTTTTTTAATCTCTTACCTTGACAGAGATACGATTTTTTTCCGTATCCTATCTCTGTCCGCACTGCGGCCGAACATCGAGGAGTCGCCGGCCTTTGCTGGGGACCAACTTTGGGAGCTCCAACCACGGGAGCCTGCAAACTTTAACATCGTGGAGCTCGTGGTCCCTGGTTAGAGACCGACTTCGGGAGCTCTAAGCCGCAGGAGTTTTGACCGCCCCGACGGGGGAGTTTCCATCGCCCCGACGAGGGGAGCTTCGATCGCCCCAATATGGGGGCTTTGACCACCGGTTGCGGGAGCTTCAATCGCCCCGACTGCGGATGGTTCAATTGTGTCCACCGCGGGAGAAAAATGAGGGTTGAAGATTGGACTTTATTGCCATCCATCACAGTGAGGAATGTGAGGAATCTGCTGTGGTGGATGTTTATGTTAACTTTTATGTAGTTGTGTGTCTTGTTGCTTTTTTTTTAGTATGGCTGTATGGTAATACAAATATCACTGTACCTTAATTGGTACACGTGACAATAAAAGACCTTTGAAACCTTTGAAACCTTTGGATTATATTTAGAAAAAAGAAAATCCAGATGCTCACCAGATCAGGCAGCATCTGTGGAAAGAAAAACAGTCGACGTTTCTCCTTACTGATCTCTTCACTTCCTACATTGTCCCATCCACGGCCTCCAGTTGCCCAAGCCCACTGTCCATTTCTATCTCCTCCTCCTCACTGTTTCACTAAACTTCCCGCACTAAACACCTCCGATCTTGCCCCCTTATTCAGTCCCTTCCCTCCTGCACCTCACACACTCTCCACCAATTCAAGAACTTCCAATTCCTTAACCTCCAGTGCCCCATCTTCATCAAGGACGTCCATCCCCTTCATACTTCCATTTCCCATCAGGAAGACTTCAGGGCCCTCTGTTTTTTCCAGGTGCTGTGACTAGTAATGTGTCTCAGGTGCTGGTCCCATTGCTGTTTGTGGTTTATATCAACAACTTGGATGAGAAGGTCCAAGGCATAAATAATAAAATTGACACTAAAGTAGGAGGCATCACCAAGAGTGAAGATGGTTACCAAAAATTACAAAAGGATTTTGATCAAATGGGCAAGTGGGCTGGGGAATGGCTAATTGATTTTAATGAAGGTACGTGCGTGGTATTGCATTTTGGGGCTGGACCTTCACGGTGAATGACAGGGCCCTGGGGTGTGTTGTAGAGCAGAGTGATCTCGGAGTACAAGTACATAGTTCCCTGAAAGTCGCATCACAGATAGATAGCATGATAAATAAGGCATTTGGTACATTGGCCTTCATCAGTCAAGGTAATAAGTGTAGACGTTGGGACATTATGTTACAATTGTACTAGACGTTAGCGAATCCACATTTGGAGTATTGTGCCCTGTTTTGGGCATCCCTCTCAAGGAAGGCTGTCATTAAGCTGGAAAGAATGGAGAGACGATCTACGATGTTGCCAGGAGTCGAGGGCCTGAGCTATAGGGAAAGGTTGGACAGACTAGGACTTTATTTCTTGGAGCACAGGAGGCCGTGGGGTGATCTTATAGAGATATATAAAATCAGGAGGAATTGAAAGGGTGAATGCACATAGTCCTTACCCAGGGTGGGGGAATCAAGAACCAGAGGACATTGGTTTAAGGTGAGAGGGGAAAGATTTAATAGGAACCTTATGAGTAATGTTTTCACTCAGATTGTGGTGGGTATATGAAACGGGCAAATAGGACTAGGTTAGCTGGGTCACCTTGGTCAGCATGGATGATTTGAGCTGAAAGGCCTGTTTCTGTGCTGTATGTCTTTATGACGCTGTGACTCGTTCAATGTTCATCTCCCCTTCTACTACTTGGAAAGTTATGCTCACCAAAAGTCTGTTGTCCATGTCCAAACCTGCACTAGACCCTACTGACCCATCACCTCTGAACTCGCTGAATTAGGTAGAGCTGGGCACGTTTATTGACATGTACTGACGGACAGAGTTAATCTTCAATTAGAAAGATGCTCGTTTTAAGGACGGGTTTGTTACTGACGTCTGTATTTGACTCGTGAAGAATATTTTGACGCTGTGACATGAGGGCAATGCACTTATAGTCACCTACACAAATTTTAACACAACATTTGACAAGGCTCAACATGGCCAACTGGTCAGAAGAGTAAAAGCCCAGGGTATCAGAAGGCACATCGCTGGATCCAAAATTGGCTTAGTGGCAGGAAGCAAAGGGTAACCATTGTGAAAGGTTTTAGCAATGGAGAGCTGTTCCAATGGGGCTCAGTGCCTCTCATGGTTTATCCAAGTGGTTGGCTGAGAGCAGGAAGGTTGGGTGGGCACAAAAGTGAGGAATACAGAGGAATACTGGAATCTGGGATCTAGGAGTAAATGGTATTGGGAAGTCTGATACCTCCTTGTTGATTGGCTTGATCTCCAGTGGTGCAAATAATTTTAATGATTTTGGTATCTAACATATTAATCAATGCCTCACTGGTGCCTCTGCTCTCTACTATCAAGACCCCGTCCGCAGAAATTTATACCCGAATCATTTCATTCTCTCTCATTTCCTTTCTTCCTTTAAAGAAACATCTTAATCCTCGCTTTTTTGACCAAACGTTTGATCACCTAGACCTCCTTGCTTCCCATATCCACAAGGCACTTCGGAATGTAAATTTAAGCTGCACATGTTAAACTTGTGGCATTTAAGGTGTTGCCTCTTTCCACATTATACCTCCTGGAGTATCAGCTCACAGTGCTCTGCATCAGACCCCACCCGCCATTCTTGTTCCCAATACACTATTCTGTAATCCTGCTCACCCATACTTCATCACCATCTGGTGCTTTGCCATGTTTCACATCATCCAAAAACAATTTAATTATGTTTTATGAATTGGTAACCGATAACATTTAAAGAGTGATGGACTCCTTACATCCTACCTCACACCATCTACCAACCTATGGAACTCCCACCTATCGTCTTGAACATTCACTGTCTCTGAGCCAGTTTTGTGTGCATGCTGCACCTTTCTTATATGTGCCTGGATCTCCATTATCTTAATAAAACTTCGCATCTGGCAGATTGTTGAATGTCTTCCAAGAATTCAAATATGCATCCATTCCAATACCCTGATCAACCTTGACAGCATGAACGGCAAACATTTAATTCCATTAGTCAAATACAATTTGCCTTTAACAAATCCGTGCTCAGTTTGTTTCGGTGATTCATGACAAGGTGGGTTCGGGCATGACCTTGTGCTATAAAGTTGTTGACTCCATGTATAGCTCTATGGCTCATTCCAAATAAAAGATTACATTTCCCTCTGATAAAGGTTTCTAATAACTTCCCCCCCACCAGTTTTGGAATTATTAGCCAGTTGCTTCTTGGTTTATCTCTCTCGCTTTATTAACAGGGCCTGCTTCCGTGCTATGTGACTCTATGGCTCCAATATCCCACACGGTGCCTATATATAATATATATAAACATATGAAATACGTGACAATGTCATTGTATCCTCTGACCAGATAACCTATTTATATATAATAAATTCACCACAATGCTTTCCCTCTTTTGAAGGAAATGTACAAACACTTTTCGCAATCATCATCATCACAGATTGTTGTCTGTTGACTGGCTCCTGTAATCAATACGATAACTCGACACATTCCTCTGAAGTTGTGCTTGCTCTTGGTCCACGAGAACCTGCAACCTCCAGACCTGGCTCACTGTTGTTCTCTAACTCTTGAAACACAGTAACAAACCCCTTATCGAGGTCTGGAGTCAATCCATCAACATATGTTACTTCAATCCCTTATAGAAACATAGAAAATAGGTGCAGGAGTAGGCCATTCGGCCCTTCGAACCTGCACCGCCATTCAATATGATCATGGCTGATCATCCAACTCAGTATCCTGTACCTGCCTTCTCTCCATACCCCCTGATCCCTTTAGCCACAAGGGCCACATCAAACTCCCTCTTAAATATAGCCAATGAACTGGCCTCAACTACCTTCTGTGGCAGAGAATTCCACAGATTCACCACTCTCTGTGTGAAAATAGAGTCATACAGCGTGGAAACAAGCCCTTCAGCCCAACTCGCCAATGCTGATCAAGTTAATAATAATAATAATAAGAAGAAGCAATGTATTCGTCCCACAACGGGGAAATTTGCAGCGTAACAGCAGCAAAGTGGATAGCAAAAATAAATAAGTAAATAATAAATAAGTTGCCTAGCCAAGCTAGATCCATGTACCTGCATTTGGGCAACGCCAATCCTCACCTTTCCTATCCACGTATCTGTCCAAATGTTTTCAGCTAGGTTTCTTTTTGTAGATACTTCAAATATGAGTTTCCTTTAGGATCTGACCTATACTACTTCACCGAGGTCCCATCGCCAGCTCTCTTACTTCCTTCGCTGGTCTGTTGACTCTGAATCACCCACTCAGTTGAAACTTTTTCTCTGTTGTGTATAAAAAAAGATTAAGCTGATCGGGCTTACAAAATAACAAGCTAGGTGCATGGATATTGTCTCTAGAACCCGCCTTGGCCATTCTGGAGCCAGATGAGCTCAAATTTCTCAGAATGATGCTCTAAGATGCCCAAATAATCTCAGTGGCTGCTCCGGTGATATCTTCATCCACAAGTTACAGCATGAAATCAAACACTGACTACAACACCAGATGATTCGTGTCGTTACTGGTCAGAGCAGTAAACAATTCTGTCTATTCACAAAATGCTGGAGTAACTCAGCAGGTCAGGCAGCATCTCAGGAGAGATGGAATGGGTGACATTTCGGGTCGAGACCCTTCTTCAGTCTGAAGAAGGGTCTCGACCCGAAACGTCACCCATTCCTTCTCTCCTGAGATGCTGCCTGACCTGCTGAGTTACTCCAGCATTTTGTGAATAAATACCTTCGATTTGTACCAGCATCTGCAGTTATTTTCTTAAACAATTCTGTCTAATCAGTTTCTCCTCTCATTAATCAATCTTTGCTAATTATCTGTGGTGGACAAAGCACAACCGAGGAACTCAAGACTCTGGCTATCACAGTATACCAGGCACAGCACCTGTCCTAGGTCTTATATAACATCCTAATAGCCAGGCTACTTGCTACATGTGTCATTCCGGTACAAAACCTTGCATTGCTGTCGATCCACATCTCTAATGACTTCCTTTCAATCAAGACCGTGACCTTGAAGTCCTGATATCTCTGCAGCAGTTGGTCACACTGATTTTCATTTGTGGTAAACTCGCTCTCTCCATACTGATGCTGAGTCCAAGACAGAACTCCTGTCTGTTACCCAGCTTTCATTTCACAAGTTATTACCGTGTGCTTCTGTTATTCTCATTGGTTATGCACAACATTTATTATAATTACAACTATTACAGACCACCTGTAACAGTAATTTTGATCAAGATAGACACAAAATGCTGGCATAACTCAGCGGGTAAAGCAGCATCTCTAGGAGAAAAGGAATAGGCGACGTTTCGGGTCGAGACCCTCCTTCAGACTGAAAGGCAGAGGAAAGGGAAACGAAAGATATGGACGAAGATATAGAGAGATATAGTACAAAAGATCAAGTGGACCCGCTGGGCCCAAACCTCTCCTGCATTGGTGCACCACCCTGTCCTCCCCCCCTCCCCTGTCTCCTCAACCCCCCCCCCTCTCTCCTCTCCCTTCTCCCCCACTCCCCCCTTCCCTCCCTCCTCCCCTCCTTTTAAACTTTAAAATGTGAATAACTTAAAAAATATAAGACCGATTTCAATAAAACTACTTGCATTATCACTAAAGTGACAACGGTGAGTAAGGTGGGCCTAAAATTGTTGCGCTATCGTGTACCGTTTTGGCTGAAGTTCAGTCACAAACAAAATAACGAGAGGTTTCGTATATAGATTATATAGTATATAGTTTAGTAATGATGATCAAGGAAGGTGGAGCCCACAATAGTCCACTGTTAGCTGGCTTTGATCACTTGGCCACACAATATTATCCTTGTCTCTTGACATTGGGTGTTACCTCTGATTGTAGCACATTATTCCTTTTGTCACTGACACAGGAAGTAATTCCCTGGCATTCTTGCCTGCCATGTCCATGGAAGTCGCTACCCTGCAGGTCATATCAACTGTGATGTTTTGTGCCTAAGCAGATTCAACTGCATTATTTGGTCTCTTTGACCACACAGATTTTTACAATTTTAGCTAACCACTGCTTTTCTCTCCCTCAGATTTTGTTGCTCTGCCCCCACCCCTCAGCTCTACACTCCCCCTCCTCTTTGCACTGCACTGCCCCCACCCCTCCACTCCACTCCCCCCACCCCTCCACTCCACTCCCCCACCCCTCCACTCCATTACCCCCACCCCTCCACTCCACTCCCCCACCCCTCCACTCCCCCCACCCCTCCACTCCACTACCCCCTCCACTCCACTCCCCCCACCCCTCCACTCCCCCCACCCCACCACTCCACTCCCCCCACCCCTCCACTCCCCCCACCCCTCCACTCCACTCCCCCCCACCCCTCCACTCCCCCCACCCCTCCACTCCCCCCACCCCTCCACTCCCCCCACCTCTCCACTCCACTCCCCCCACCACTCCATTCCTCCCACCCCTCTGCTCCGTTCCCCCCACCTCTCCACTCCACACTTCCCCGTCCCTCCGCTCATCACTTACCTCCCGTCCACTCCACAACCCCGCCATTCCTCAGCTCCGCACTCCCCTCACCCCTCAACTCTGCACTCCCGCCGTGCCTCCACTCCACACTCCCACTCTGCTCCACATCCTTCCCACTATCGCCATCCCTCTAACCCCACAAACTCCTCGCATCTCAGCATGTTCCACGAACACACCTCTCACTGTGTAAAAAAAACTTGCCCTGCACATCTCCTTTAAACTTTCCCCCCTCTAACCTTATTTCAACGCCCTCTGGTCTTCGACATTTCCACCCTGGGAAACGCCCTGACTCTCTACCCTATTTGTCTGACTCTCATAATTTTATATCATAAAATATCATAATCTTCTATTGAGTCTCTCCTCAACTTCTAATGCTCCAGACAAAATAATCCACGCTTATCCAACCTCTCCTTACAATGTCACCCATCATTTTCCTCCAGAGATGCTGCCTGAACCCATTGAGTTACTCCAGCACTTTCTTTATTTTAGTAAACCAACATCTGCAGTTCTTTGTGTTTACACTCTCCTTTTAGTAATGTCCTCTAATCCATGCAGCATTCTGGTAAACCTCCTCTCCAAAACCTCCATCTCCTTCCTGTAATGAGGCAATTGGAACTGCCCACGACACTGAAAATTCAACCCAACCAATGTTAGTGCTGATTTCTTTGACAAATCACTAAAAAGACAACTTGCAACCAGTGAGCAGTGGTGAGACTGCGGGCTCAGTACCTCTCCAATCATTCCATTCCACGTTCCATGTACAATCTTCCCGTGCTTTCCATTTGTCACGAGGTAAAGGTCATAGGAAAACTTGACTGTTTTGGCAAGTTTCTTCAGGATATCAATGCAGAATCCTTTACAACACAACTTGGTGTATCCATCAGCAACGCTGGAACACAAGACGAGGGAGAGTGGGGGAGAGAGAGGGAGGGAGGGAGGGAGGGAGGGAGGGAGGGAGGGAGGGAGGGAGGGAGGGAGGGAGGGAGGGAGGGAGGGAGGGAGGGAGGGAGGGAGGGAGGGAGGGAGGGAGGGAGGGAGGGAGGGAGGGAGGGAGGGAGGGAGGGAGGGAGGGAGGGAGGGAGGGAGGGAGGGAGGGAGGGAGGGACACACAATGTTACACATCTCAGGGAAAATGTACTTGAACTTTTTCTATTGATTAATTTTTGGGACCTGCATGCTCTTGTGCCTTGAGAAGATGGACTTGAGGCAATTTCTTGAATCATTGCAGTTCTAGTGAAGGTGCTCCCACAGAGCTGTTGGCCAAAGCTTTCCAGGGTTTAGAACGAGTGACAATGAAGGACTGGTGATATATTTGTGTGATGTTGTGTGATTCGGCAGTGACCTTTCATGTGGTAGTGACTCCATGTGCATGCTCTCCTTGTCCCGCCTTGCTGGTGGAGGTGCTACGTTTGGGAGGAGTAACTTGGGCAAATACCTTCAGTGCATTTGTTGTAGATGGCACATTCTGTATACCAATGGTGGCGGAACTAAATGTTCATCTGGCAGATAGGCTGCCACAAAGCGGATTGTTCATCGTGAGACACAAAATGCTGGAAAAAGAGACAATGTTCGAGCCGACGCAGGAAAGATGGGATGGCCAAAACAAGGGGCTATAACCTCAGATTGTAGGGATGACATCAGTATTTTATTCTTTGTACAAAGAGCAGTGGAGATCTGGAACTCTTCTACCAAGAAGCTGCAAAGGTAATTTTCATTTAAAAAAATTCAAAGCGGCGGTCAATAGATTTTAATTTGCAATGTGTAAATTGTTATGGGAGCCAGAAAATGGAATTGAGATGCAAATCAACAACAAACTAATTGAATAGTGGAATTAGATTAAGGTGTTTATTATAGCACAACTATCCTATACTTCTTTATTCCTTGTACCACCACACGAGGTGCTACAGGATGCACCACCACACCAGGCTGCTATTTGACACCAAAACACAGATCCTCTGGTGAATGCAAAATACAAGGCCAGAGTGACAAATATCTCTTTTGTAACAGGAGTTAACAACAACAACTTTTTCAAAACAATGGAACCTGGAAAACCGAATGAAATAAATAGACACAAAGAATAGTTACCAGTAAAGATGGCAACTGTCAGGGCAGATGTTAGCCGGTCCTGATCAAGAAATCCAAAGTTACTGAGCGGGAAAGGGATCGAGAATATGGAGATGTAATGCACAACCATCCAACGCTGCTAATGGAAAATAACTTGGTGTCCTTCATGGCCCACAGAGCACTTTACACCTTCTCAACTGTCGCCAATGTTGTGACACAGTAAACACAACAGGCAATTTGCACTTAGCAAGTGTCCATGGTGACTGAGGATTAAGCATTGTCGAGAACTTTGAAGTTCCTCTTTGAAATAATATTCTGTGATCTTTTACATTCACCTGAGAGGACATGTGAATAATTATAACATTAATATGTGGATAATTGTGGATAAATGTGAGGTTATCCACTTTGGCGGCAAGAACAGGAAAGCAGAGTATTACCTGAGTGGTGGCCAATTAGGAAAAGGGGAGATGCAACGTGACCTGGGTGTCATGGTGCACCAGTCATTGAAAGTAGACATGCAGGTGCAGCAGGCAGTAAAGAAAGCGAATGGTATGTTAGCATTCATAGCAAGAGGATTTGAGTATAGGAGCAGGGAGGTTCTGCTGCAGTTGTACAGGGCCTTGGTGAGACCGCACGTGGAGTATTGTGTACAGTTTTGGTCTCCTAATCTGAGGAAAGACATTCTAGCCTTAGAGGGAGTACAGAGAAGGTTCACCAGATTGATCCCTGGGATGGCAGGACTTTCATATGAAGAAAGACTGGATAGACTAGGCTTATACTCACTGGAATTTAGAAGACTGAGGGGGGATCTTATTGAAACATATAAAATTCTTAAGGGGTTGGAGAGGCTAGATGCGGGAAGATTGTTCCCGATGTAGGGGAAGTCCAGAACCAGGGGTCACAGCTTAAGGATAAGAGGGATGTTTTTTAGGACCGAGATGAGAAAATATTTCTTCACGCAGAGAGTGGTGAGTCTGTGGAATTCTCTGCCACAGAAGGTAGTTGAGGCCAGTTCATTGGCTATATTTAAGAGGGAGTTAGATGAGGCCCTTGTGGCTAAAGGGATCAGCGGGTATGGAGAGAAGGCAGGTACAGGTTACTGAGCTGGATGATCAGCCATGATCATATTGAATGGCGGTGCGTACAGGCTCGAAGGGCCGAATGGCCTCCTCCTGCACCTATTTTCTATGTTTCTATGTTAATGGTAACAATGCACTTTCTCTACCATACTTGTCCATCGGACTTCATCTCTGAACTTGTCTTTTGCCAGTGGCAGCAACACCAAAACCACTGCCCTGAGTGTAGTTTGGTGTCAAAGGACCAAGGGTCATTGAGATATTGGGGAGATGAAGGAACAGTGGCTATTGGGAAATGGGAGAAGAATGAAATCTTTGGAATTGAAGATACAATGGGATATAGGGAAATAAGCAGATAGTGAGATATTGAAAGACAACTGAACTGAAGAGAGAGGAATATTGGGATGCAATGGGAGGATAAGATAGAGGGTAGAAGGAATGGGTGACGTTTTGGGTCGAGACCCTTCAGACTGTTACATATGTGAAGGCTTCAGATTAATTAAGGGAAAAAAATCTTTGATAACCAATAGCTGCAGATTTAAGGTAGACACAAAATGCTAGAGTAACTCAGCGGGACAGACAGCATCTCTGGAGAGAAGGAATGGGTGACGTTTCGGGTCGAGACCCTTCTTCAGACTTAAACTATTTGCAAGGGTATCAAAGATGGCACATGAAAAAACCTTTTCTCAGAATGAGTGGAAGATGTGGAAAGCATTGTCTAATGGGATGGCAAGAACTCTTTTGAAGGCAATTAAATAATGTTCTGAAAAATCAGTCACAAATCAAGTGGGCCAAGTGTTGTCCCGCTCTATTCCATTACTCATTGATTCTCTGGAGCGCGGATAGGTCAGATTTCCGGCTGGAAGAGATGATAAGGACGCCAGCTTAGGTCTCCAGTGGGCACTATATCTCCCCAGGTACAATTCATTACCTGTCACTGAGGTTTGCTTGCTTCCGGCAGGGAACTGTGTTCCGCACACAAGCTCCATTTTCAGAATCCATTTCCTCCACAATCACAAATGGTCTCTCCTCTAATGTGGCAACAGTTAGATGGTCACTGTCGAAAAAAGGCTCCTGAAATGCCGTGTACCGGGGCCACACTGGATATTTCATTCTTATCAGCCCATCTTTCCATCTCCCAACCTGTGCAAGTGAGAAGAGGTTTGTTTATAATTCAGCCCTACTGAACATTGTGCAGCAAAGTGTTTCTTATCTGAACGAATTAGACATTGAGGGAGATACCAAATGAGACTGTTGACATTTTAATTGGTAATTTACTGGAAAGAAGCAGCCGAGCTTACTGAGGTTTAGCACATAATGCACGAGGACTGTCATTGCAGTTATTGCTCTCTGTCTAATACAAGATATGTAAATACTGTAAATTAAGCTCTCTAGCTGTGGGGATGACAGTCAGAGAGAAAGATCACAGAATGACAGCAGGACAGAATGACACTGGAGAATGAAAACATGCAGAAATAGAGGGATCATTCTGCCTAGTGAATCAAAGAGCCAACCATTTGTCCACTCCCTGCTTTTTCACAATGAAAGTCAGATTTTTTCTCTTCTCCAAGTCTTTGCCTACATCGTATTCAACAACTACAATGGAATGTGTTGCTCCTACTCGATTAGACAACAAATTCCTAGTTTTAATCCTGCATAAAAAATCTTTTCCCCACTCACGTTTCACAGGTTCTGTCTCCAAGCGATCTTTCCTACGAATAGTTTTGTCAGCAATATGTCTTTACAATGCGATACGATAGAACTTTATTTATCCCAGGAGAGAAATTGGTCCCAGGAGGGAAATAAATTCACCTTATCTCATACAGAGATCGAGGAATATTGCACTCCTGCCAGACCTGCACTTGCCTTTGTTATCTGCTTCATACTGATAGAAAGTGTCTAACTTCTGCATCTGCCAAGGTTCTGCCCGATGATGCAGGTGTACGTTCGTGAGCGTACTTACTGACTTCCCCATGGCCTGGTTCAGCAACTCGAACACCCAGGAACGAAGGAGACTACAGAGAGTGGTAGGCATTGCCCAGTACTGATCTCCCCACCATCAAAATGATGCACAAGAAGCAGCAAATACCACACCACCCTGGCCATGCTCTCATTTCAATACTACTTTCAGAAAGAAGGTACAGGACCCTGAAAACCATGACCATTAGGTTAAAGAACAGCTTCTGCCCAGCAACCATCAGGCTCTTAAAAACTACACAACACTAACCTCAGCAACCGTATCTTCTTGGTTTAGGTCTTTGTGCACTACAACTGTTTTGCACCATTATGGTTATCTAGTATTATAGTTATTCATTTATTGTATTATAAGAAAATAACTGCAGATGCTGGTACAAATCGAAGGTATTTATTCACAAAATGCTGGAGTAACTCGGCAGGTCAGCCAGCATCTCAGGAGAGAAGGAATGGGCGACGTTTCGGGTTGAGACCCTTCTTCAGACTCATTCACAAAATGCTGGAGTAACTCAGCACGTCAGGCAGCATCTCAGGAGAGAAGGAATGGGCGATGTTTCGAGTCAAGACCCTTCTTCAGTCTGAAGAAGGGTCTCGACCCGAAACGTCGCCCATTCCTTCTCTCCTGAGATGCTGCCTGACCTGCTGAGTTACTCCAGCATTTTGTGAACAAATACCTTTGATTTATTGTATTATTATTGTTATTATTATTATTATATATTTATCTGTATGTTATTGTGTTTTCAAACCTGTTAAGCTGCAGCAAGTAAGAAACTAATTATTTTATTGTCAATATATATGACAATTAAACATTCTTGAACTTGTTCAACTGGGCCAATGGGCTAAGGAATGGCAAATGGAATTTAATTTTAGAAAAATGAGAAGTGATGCAGCTTGACAAGACAAACCAGTGTCGGACTTACACAGAAAACAGTAGGGTCCTGGGGAATGGTGCAAAACAGAGAGGTGCAGAGATGCAGGTACATAATGCCATGAAAGTGGCGACACCAGTAGAGAGGGTGGCAAAGAAAGCATTTGGCACGCTTGCCTTCATTGGTTAAGGTATTGACTACAGGACTGGGATGTCCTTTTACGTCTGTGGAAGACTTTGGTAAGGCCACATTTGGAATACTATGTACAGTTCTGCCACAGGAAGGGTGTCATTAAAGTAGAAAGGGCGCATAAATGATTTATGAGAATGTTGCCAGGTCTGGAGTGTTTGAGTTGGAAACTGAGAGACAATTCTTTCACACAGAGAGGGTGGTGGGAATATGAAACAAGCTGCCAAGAGGACGTGGTAGAGGTGAGAATAATTAAAAAAGACACTTGGGACAGGTACACAGGATAGGAAAGGTTTTGTAGGAATACGAGTCAGGCGCAGGCACACGGGACTAACTCAGGTGGCCAACTTGGTCAGCATGGACATATTGGGCCAAAGAGCCGGTATAACTTTATTCTTTCTAAAGAGATACTGCAGATTCAGTTTTTATTTTAAAATGCTGGTGACATTAACATTTCAATACCACAAGAGGTATAGAAAATGATTTTGTTTTGAGAATTTAAAACAAGGCATCAAATGACACTGTTTGGTAACAAATTGAATTTACAAGTATAGTTTCCAGAAGGCTGAACTTACTTCACTCGGGGAATTTGCTGATTTATAAATGCACGAATATACAAATTAAAGAGTGATAGGCTACTCGACTCCTCAACCCACTCTGCCATTTAATAAGATCATGGCTGATTTGATTGTAACCTCAACATCCCTGGTGACTTTCCACCCTTTTGCTTAGCAAGAATCTCTCTATCTCTGCCTTAAAATATTCAAAGACTGCTTCCACAGGCTTATGATGAGTTTTAAAAGCTCACAAGCTTGAGAATAAATATTTCACGTCAACTCAACCTTAAATGTATGAACCCTTATTTTCAAAGTGACCACTAGTTCTAAATTCCCCCATAAGAATATCCTCTCCACATCAACCCTATCAAGATCCCTCCTTGATCTTAAATGTTTCCATCAAGTTCCCTCTCACTCTTTCAAACTACTGCAGATACAAGCCAAGTCTGTCCAAACATTCTTCATAAAATAACCTTCCCATTCCTGATATTAGTCTGATAAACCAGCTTTGTGGCCCTTTAACATCCTCTTCATGAGATGTTTTCAAAACTACATTTGTCTCATCAGAAAATGTAGCAAATATATCATCCGTGTGTCCATCCAAGTTATTTAAATAGGTTGAAACATCAGCTCCAAACCCTATAGTACATCACTCATTACAATTTAACAACCAGAAGACCCAGTTATGCCTTCTGTATGTTTCCTGTTGGCCAAATAAAGTCTCCATCCACACCAATGTTTACGCTCCTCCATAATGACCTCTTATCTCTAATCACTGCTGATGTGATTCCATATCACATTCCCTTTGGAAATGTAAGTTCCTCTGCATTCACACAGCACTTGTTTAAAGAAAAACAATAAGCTGAACAAACATGATTTCTTGTTTCATAAAACCATTTTCACTTTTCCTGATGATTTTTTTAATTTCTCAAAGTGCACCACTATATTGAGTTTAATTTACAGCTTCTAACATTTGCCCTATATCAAAGATATTAAGCTCACTACTGTGCAGTATCCTGCTTTCTCTCCATGTCTCTTTTTGAACAATAGAGTTACATTTGCTACTTTCTGATCTAATGAACCTTTCCCCAGATCTAGGGAACATTCCAAAAGAGTTTCTGAGTTTGCTGCATATCAAGGAATGCATTTTCATTGGACAAACAAAGCTGAACTTTGACAAAACTTCCAAAATGTCCAACAACATTTGAGATTTTCAAAATGAAAACTGACGACAGTGCACAATATTGTGATATTTCTGGGATATTTCATTAATTTGAAGTTAATCAAGCAGTAACTTGGACCTCGTGGGAATAAAGGTGTTATAGAAACATTATATTGGACAGAGTTTTATCCAGAGCTCCTGAATTAGATGGAATAGTAATTTTAATCAAATCCACAATCACAGCAGGGAACTGCCAAACAAGCAGTTTTCTAAAATTGTTTCTGAAAAATTAAATTACCTGATCTAATCCGTCTGCTGATGTTGGATGACGTAAGTTAGTGACACCAGGATGCCACGTTGCGAGCACAAATGTAATTACTTGCAAGTGAGACAATGAGCATGCAGCTGTGCATGGTGAATTTGCATTGAAGAACACACCTTTGACTTGCATAGTTACTTGATAACAGCGTACCAAGAAAGCTTTGCGAGACTCATGAGAGGCAAAGGCAACAGTTCAATTCAAGGCACTGGAATGAATTCCAAAGATTCAAGGCAGGATTAAAACATAGTTCTTTTTAAGACATATCTAAATTCAGAATTAAGTAAAATGTTGATTACAGATAGGGAGGGGGGAAAAAGCTAAAGAGAGGTAACATTTTGCAATAATCACACAAGTGGGCAGTGGAGGCCAAATCACTGGATGGATTTAAGAGTGAGTTAGATAGAGCTCTAGGGGCTAGTGGAATCAAGGGATATGGGGAGAAGGCAGGCACGGGTTACTGATTGTGGATGAACTCACACTGAAGAGTATTCCTGATGGCCCTGTGGATGAATCCACACAACGCTGGGGAAGTCTCGCCACATCAGTGGGACACGCCATCATGACCCCACTTAAGCAAAAGGAAGTACAAGGACCCAGAGGAAGATGTATAGATGGAGCTGGTAACATTCCACAAGTTAAAGGGAATTCTCCACACAGAGCAGGATAGAAATAAGATGAATCGGACAACAATGGGAGTGGTATGTTGTCTAAACATAGACTCCTAAGAAAACACTTAGAACACATTTAGTTCATTAAGGTGCAGATAGGAGGGGATGCAAGAAGGACGGAGTGCAGGGAGAAGGAATTAGATACGAGTAGGGAAATGTTCATTATTGGTAAAAGAGGTCACCCAACAGGCAATCCCACTTGTAATGATATAACTATCGTCAATATCAAGCGGTACTTACTTTGAGGCACACACAAGTATATTCCTTCCCTATATAGTTTAACTCCACCAGGTACTAATTGTACAATGGTCGGGTAGTGGAAACGTGGTGCAGGATTTTATAACTACAAATGAGGAGGAATTGGAAGGAGGAGGAGCTTTGGAAAAGGTAGACAGGCAAAGATTGCAGGACAGAAGAATGAATAGGAAAGGAGCAGCAGCTCGGACTGCTGGCGTAACCAATTTGATGTGAAAAGTATATGCGGATATAATTCCATGGAAGCAATATTACTGGGATTAAATGGAGAGGGACAGGGCATAATTCTGACAATGAAGGATGAGGAAGTAGCTAAAGAAAATGAGATCACTATGGACATAGTGAGTGTGGTAACGAACATGTCCAAGGTCATTTGTTGAACCCAGCTGTGAGAGCAGTATGTTAATCAAATACAAAGTGGTTTTACAACTAATAAATTCCTTCCTTTCACTGGAAGAATAGCAATGGTTGGTGGCCAACATAAGGGGAGTGAGGCAACAAGACTCGTGCTGCGTGGAAAGGGAGATGTTATTCAGCACAACATAGTTGCCTGTAGTAATGTCGTTTACTCATCAATAAGTGAGAGAGTATTCTAGGTGAATTCCATATGAATACGAGATCAAGATAAACACATTCCTCACTCCTAAATAACATTTGAAAGGGTCAGACCTGGAACAGACGTAACATTGTGCCATATTGACCAAGGAATGCTCTGCCACTTGCAATGTCAAAAAGACAGAGAAATCAACATTGTTTTACATTGGAATCAGGGTCATCAGTTTGTGATGTGAACACATACAGATGGCACCCAAATATATCAAAATTTGCACATCTGCAAAAGGGAATATATTGTGTCACCATCAATGCCAGATCAAGACGATGAATTGCTAATTCAAGACAGGTGGAAAGAAGGATTATTTAAGATGGTGGAAGTAGTGCCAATGGCTGGCTGGATGGTTTTGTGCCTTGTCAGAGCTGCATTAATCCAAACAAATGGAGAGCATTTCATCATACACCACACGTGCTTTAGTTTAGTTTAGTTTAGTTTAGCACAGAAACAGGCCATTCGACCCATCGAGTCCGTGCCAACCAGCGATCCCCATCCCACACACTAGGGACAATTTGCAATTTTACCAAAGCCAATTAACCTATAAACCTGTACATCTTTGGAGTGTGGGAGGAAACCCGAGCACCCGGGGAAAACCCACGTGGTCACGGGGAGAATGTACAATCTCTGTACAGACAGCACCCGTAGTCAGGATTGAACCCGGATCTTTGTTGCTGTAAGGCAGCACTCTACTGCTGCTCCACCGTGCCGCCATTTGGCGTACAGGCACTTCCTGACTTACGTAATAAGTGAATGACATAAACTCGCACGTGTAAGCAATTCTTTAAGCCCACTGACACCCACATGGTATCCACTTTGGAGCTCCCCCATGGTCTCTGTGTCGGAGCTTCCCCAATGGTCTCTGCGTCGGAGCTCCCCCAATGGTCTCTGCTTCAGAGCTCCCCATGGTTCCCACATCAGAGCTCTTCCCCATGGTCTCTGCGTTGGAGCTTCCCCATGGTCTCTGCGTCGGAGCTCCCCCATGGTCTCTGCGTTGGAGCTTCCCCATGGTCTCTGCATTGGAGCTCCCCTGTTTTCTCTGCTTCAGAGCTTCCCGTGGTTCCCGCATCAGAGCTCTTCCCCATGGTCTCTGCGTCGGAGCTCCCCCGTGGTCTCCACATTGGAGCTCCTACATGATTTCCCGTTGAACAGTAGATTTACGGGTGCACAGTAGCATTTCCATTTCTGACTTATATAACATCCGACTTACACAAGGGTCTGTGTGATGAAACCCTTACGCAAGTCCGGAAGACTTGTATTGTGTACAATTCTGATTGCCTTGCCAAAAGGAGGATGACATTAAACAGGAAAGTATGAAAAAAAGGATTTCCAATGATATTACCGGGTCTAGAGGTTTGGAGTTGTAAAAGATAGGCTGGGTCTTTATTCCATGGAGTGTAAGAAGCTGAGTGGTGACTTTATAGAGGTATGTAAATCATGAGGGGGCAGAGATAAAGTGAATAGTCACAATGTTTTCCCAGGGTAGGGGAGTCTAAAACCAGAGAGCATGACTTAAAGTGAGAGGGGAAGGATTTAAAAGAGAGGCAACTTTCTCATACAGAGCGGAACGTGTACGTGGAACGAGTTGCCAGAGGAAGTGATAGAAGCGAATGAAATTACAACATTAAAAGACACTTAGGTACAGGGATAGGAAAGGTTTAAAGGAATATGGCCAAGTGCAAACAAAAGGGACTAGCTTGGTTTGGCAAAATGGTTATCATGGACGAGATGGATTAAATGGCCTGTTTCTGTGCTGTACATCTCTACGAATCTATGAGGCCACAACATGACCAGATAGAAGATAAGGCGATATTTCTTGATCTTAAATTGCACCTCATTGGAGCAACCAACGCCATAGACAGATAGGCCAAAAGCTCCAATGTAGAGTTCACCACCTGGTGATCGTCCAATGCACTTCACCAGATTGGAAGTAGATTGTGTGAATCACTGAATCATCTGCAAAGACTATTTGAGTCTGTGGATCGTGCGAAGGAAAGGGGTAAAAGACCAGGTGTTGAATCTCCTGCAGTTGCATGAGAAAGTGCACATCGTCACAGCAACCCAACCTATCCATCCCTCCTTCACCCTCTCTGCAACTTAAAATGAATTAGCTGTCTCACATGCCCAGTTCTGATGAGAGGTCTCCAACGTAATATTGTTCCTCTGTCCACTGAAGCTGCCTAACCTACTGAGTGCTTTAATGATCTTCTGTTTTTATTGCTTGTCATTCTGTTATTTCTCCAGTGACACCACCTATATTATTAATACTTCTTGGATGAGAATAAACTCAAAGCAAATTAACGAATATGAATGTAAACACAAAACGCACCGTTACTGAAATATGAAGACCTTCATCAAGTTGGACACATTTATCCAACACTTACCCGTTCCCAAAACCTGCCACTGTTCAACTTCAACACAACCATCGGTGGTCTCACCAAATAGCCATCCTCATTGAAAGAGAATTCTTTACCTCCCCAGCTAATATTCGACATGTGCCTGCAAAATAGATTTCAGCATCACTGTTAGAGACGGTGGGATATGGATCCAGGGCTGCAGTAACCATCTCGATCTTGCAACCACACAGACTTTACCTGCACCTCCTCAATCATCTTCTTTTGCATTCAGTACTCTTGAAGTGGCCTCGCCTACATCGGTGAGACCAAACACAGACTAGCTGCTTTGCCGAGCACCTGTGCTTGACTGTTGTGGCCATCTGGATCTCCTGGTTGCCAGCAGTTGTTAATTCACCTTCCTATTCCCTCATCAACTAGTCTGTCTGTGACCTTTCCACTGCCTGAATGAAGCCAAACGCCAACTAGAGGAAGAGCATCTCTTATTTTACCTATGACGAATTCTCCAATTTCAGGGAGCCTGCACCCTCTCCATCCCTTCCTCTCTCCTCTGATCAATCCTGGTCCTCTCTCACAATCTGTTCTTCCCACCTTACCCCCAGCCCCAATCATCATGTTTCTTTCCCCCTCCCTTCACACGCTCCTCCCACTGAACCTCCCATCTATCCCTCTCTTCCCCGTGTCGTTCCATCTGTCTCTTCCCAGAATTCAGAGAAGGTTCACCAGGTCGATTCTGGAATGGAGGTTGACGAATGCAGCAAAGGTTGTGCAGAAATCATTGTCATTTAGAAGGGAATGGGAGGGAATTTTACTGAAACTTAAGATTCCCAGAGATATTGGCAGAGTGGATTCTGGGAGGACTTTTGCCTCGTGCAGGTCTCTAGAACAAGGCAGAATGGTTTCAGAACAAAAGGCCGTCCTCTTCGGACAAAAATGAAGAGGAATTTCTGAATTCCAGTTGTGAGTCTTTGAGATTCTTTGCCCCAGACAGCTGTAGAGGTAAAATGACTGGTAATATTCAAGGCAGAGATAGACAGGCAATTTTATTTTGTTGAGGCTCATAAGCTGAGAAGTGGAGCTGAGGCCGCAGATAACACGGGCCATAATCTTACTGCATGACGGACAGTGATTGACCAGCTCCTGCTGATATTTCTTCATTTTAATCCCCTTTACTATTGTTTCCACAATATGTCAGGCCTTGAAACACATTAAATCGCCATTACTCTCCTTCAGAGTCTCATACTTTGCTCAAGATTGTCCAGAAAAGTAAAGTACTGCCCTTCAAAACCCTTTAGTACATCAAATCCTATTACTATACAGTTGTACCGGGTCCTGGTGAGACCGCACCTGGAGTACTGTGTGCAGTTTTGGTCTCCAAATTTGAGGAAGGATATTCTTGCTATGGAGGGCGTGCAGCGTAGGTTCACTAGGTTAATTCCCGGAATGGCGGGACTGTCGTATGTTGAAAGGCTGGAGCGATTGGGCTTGTATACACTGGAATTTAGAAGGATGAGGGGGGATCTTATTGAAACATATAAGATAATTAGGGGATTGGACACATTAGAGGCAGGAAACATGTTCCCAATGTTGGGGGAGTCCAGAACAAGGGGCCACAGTTTAAGAATAAGGGGTAGGCCATTTAGAACGGAGATGAGGAAGAACTTTTTCAGTCAGAGAGTGGTGAAGGTGTGGAATTCTCTGCCTCAGAAGGCAGTGGAGGCCAGTTCGTTGGATGCTTTCAAGAGAGAGCTGGATAGAGCTCTTAAGGATAGCGGAGTGAGGGGGTATGGGGAGAAGGCAGGAACGGGGTACTGATTGACAGTGATCAGCCATGATCGCATTGAATGGCGGTGCTGGCTCGAAGGGCTGAATGGCCTACTCCTGCACCTATTGTCTATTGTCTATTGTCTATTGTCTATAATGGTCAATTCTGGATTGTTGTGAACCTGCTCATTGTTTTCATTGTTGTCATTGTTTTCCAAATCTGTACCAGTGGAACCCTTACAATGACAATCAAGTTCAAAATAAATGCCCCACTTGATGCAAGGGACATCTACGAAGAATTCAAAAATTCAGATAACCAGCCTTTCCAGTTCTAGAGAGTGTGTCATAGAGTCATACAACATGGAAACAGGCCCTTGTGCCCAACTTGCCCATGCCTATCAACATGCCCCATCTACACTAGTCCCACCTGCCTGTGTTTGGCCCATATCCCTCTGAACCTATCCTATCTACATACCTGTCTAAATGTTTCATAAATGTTGCAATAGTACCTGCCTCAACTACCTCCTCCGGCAGCTTGCTCAATCCACCTACCATCCTTTGTGTAAAAAAGTTACCCCTGAGGTTCCTATTAAATCTTTCCCCGTCACAAACCTGTGTCCTCAGGTTCTCGATTCCCCTCCTCTGAGCAAGAGACTGTATTTACCCAATCCATTCCTTTGTACAACTCTGTAAGATCACCCCTCATCCTCCTCATGCTATAAGGAATAAAGCCCGAGCCTGCTCAACCTCTCCCTGGAGCTCAGGCCCTTGAGTCCTGGCAACATCCATGTAAATCTTCTCTGCACTTTTTCCAGCTTGACACCATCTCCCCTGCAACCTGGTGACCAAAACTGAACACAATACTCCAAATGTGGCCTCACCAATGTCTCGTAACTGTAAAAGGGCCTCCCAACTTCTATACTCAATACTCTGTCCGATGAAGGTCAATGTGTCGAAAGCCTTTTTGACCATCCTATCTGTGGTGATCTACCTGAGATTCAAGGAACCTTTACAGTTTTCATCAGGTTTGGCCAGTACTGATCAAAGATCATCAATGTGCGGCATTAACTCAGATTATCCCATTGCACTGCCGCCGTGTGACTTTAGCTGTTTTCCTTCTCCCTTCTCTTCATTCATCTCCTTCCATTATATCTGCTCTAGACAGGTTAGTTGTACTGAACTAACCTTCATCATCCTCCGGCAACCAACACCATCACCACTGGTGTCATTCAGTTTCTCTCGTCTCCACTCCATCCCAGCAATTCCCTTCGTTCTCCCCATCCCTCCCCTTTCCCAGCAATTTAAAACATGTTCATTTTCCAACTTTTCCCCTTTCTAATGAGAGGTCATCAACCTGAAATGTGAACTCTGTTTCCCTCTCCACAGATGCTGTGTGACCTGTTGAACATGTCAAGCATTTCCTGTTTTTATTTCTTGACCATGTGTCCAAAGAGGGCCCTCCTCCATTGAAGGGCCCTTCTCCTTTTCTGCCTGATGTCACTCCTCCAACCGCTGGGCGGCCCCGAGCCTCCTGATGTTCCACTTATGCAGAAGCAGTAGAAAATGATGAAATATCAGACCCTCTTTGGGAGCAGCTCACGGTACACCAGATTACTAAAGATTGCAATGGTTTTCTCCACTATCCTTCTGATGGTCCCATAGCTGTCATAAACTGACAAGAGTTAGAAGCCAAGGCAGGAATGTGATATCACCATCCCCTAAGATCTGACCTTGTTGAGCATGACAGGCAACATTCAGCAGGCACTACAGACATAAAGAACCATGTGAACATAACAGTGGCCGTGAGAAATCCTTACCACACCCTGCCCAATATAGAATGGCCATGGTCTGGAAGCTCTTGCAGTTTGAGAAGAGCTCTGGGTTCTGAAGGGAAATGCCAGGAATGCCTTCTATCACCACCATGGGAATCTGCCTAACCACCACCCTATATATCTTCTGTGCCTGATTCGTTACGTTCTCTTCAGCAGAGACAAACCCCTTTTTCTGAGAGATATCAGAGGGTTTCATTGCCCTCCCTAAATCTGCAGGGTGCAACAAACTGGGTCTTCAGTATTGGTCAGTCTCCATCACTGGAATAATTCAAATGCTAGGACCTGTAGGGTAACTAAACTCTTTCAGGGGCAATATGATCTGTTCCATGGAACCCTCCTCTCCCCTTCAGATCCCTGGCATTCCTACCCTGCCTCGGGTACGTGACCTGACGCGTGTGTCCCACCCCATGGAACCACCCAAGAACAAGCATCCATTGTAGGGAGGTTATACCAGGAGAAACTACAGTGTGTCTCATCCAAACCTGCTGGATTATCGGACAGACTCCAGAGTGTTCTGCAACAGACTGCAGAATGCGAGTGACATTTATACATTACCCAGTCACAATTAATATTGCAAGTTTCAAACATGCCCCGATGTTTGTATGTTTGCAAGTGACCAAGAATGTGACTCAAGAAGAATCATCGAGCATCAGAGTCAGCTGCCAATGCACTGAGCACGTACCACACAATGAATAATGTTGCTCTGTTGGCATCCTGTATCCAGACATCTGGTGACCTGGCATGATCACCACTGGAAGTGGCAATTCAAATTCCCTAAACTGACTGGCTGACTAAAATTAATGTGTTTTTGCAATTTCCTTTCAAAACAATCAACGTATTTAAACTACGTTGCTCGATTCATTTTATAGAAAAGTGTTTATAAAATGTGCTTTATTACTATCTACTAACCCTTTCCTGCTCCGTAACATCTTTCAGTTTTCCCTTCAACACTTACTGTACTCATTCTTGAAATTTAACCTCCAATTGTCACAAGCCTTTTTTTTTCTTTTTCTATTGCACTTTTATTTCACTTCACATCCAGATCACATTAGCTTTGGATGTCCTACCTTTTTCCTTCAAAAGACCATGCCTGGTTTCAACCTGGTCATCTCCCTGAATCCTCCTTTTGTTCCAATCAACCTGTGCCAGGGTCCTTTCTTAAAGCAGCAAACATTCACAATTGAGCAATTTTATTTCCGATAATTTCACAGCCTCTTTTCCAGAATTGACTAAAACTTGAATGATGTTGTGATCACTGTTAAGTAGATATCCCCCAAATCATCACTTCCACCACTGTAGCTTTACATGTAAAGGTCACTCTATTTAATGGATCTTACATTAAAATTCCACCATAGCAAATGTAAAAGGTAACCAAAATCATTAATTGTAACCAAGTTCAATGCTAATAACATAACATTTTCAGATGCCTTGAAGATATCAGTATCCAAGAATGATACATTTTGAGTTGATTCCCCTGAATGTGCAGCGAAAGGCTACTGTTCATCACAGATTAACTGAATTACCACTGGCCATTGTGAATTATAGATCCCTATTGAGAAAATGCTTTATCCATGAACAGATCAGTACCTGTACAATATGTTTTCTGTGTCCCCTTGAATTGGATTCATGCAGTCACCACTTGCTTCGGGAATATATCCATGTGCATTGTAAAAGTTCTCTGCACTTTTTGCGATGATTGCCATGCCATCCAGCACCCTTTGCCGTAAGCTCATCTTCCATCGCTCCGTCATTACACTAATTAAACCCACAGGGAATTGTTTTGCAACCTGTTCAGGGTCGCCGACTGCAATACTGGAGACTATCCAGATATAGGTTGGACCCAGGAGATCAGCCTGGTCAGCCATTTCAAAAAGGTACTCAGCTTCCTGTCGAGAGCAATACAGAATTAAAACTTGTGCATCAATCTGCTGGAGAAGCCATTTTGTTTTGGAATTGTTGCCATCTCGAGTCATGTCAAGAGTAAGAGTCTGGAGAATTTCCCACTCAAAATTGCTGCTATCAACAAGAACCCTAATCTGATCCAGAAACTCCAAGTATCCAGGGAAGAAGCTGGTGATGATGGCAAATCTCCCCCAGTCATACTCTTCCATTACTTTGAAAATGACCCCGATGTGATGTTCCATGGATGCCCCCAGCTGGAGGAATGCAGAGCGATGGGCCTGAAATGGAAAAGGAAAATGAAACACACTCAGCTGACAATACAAAGTACCGACCAACAGACTCTGGAGATAGGGGCAGTTTCCACGAGGGGGATGTCTGATGCTGGGGACCAACTCAACAATGTCCTCCCTGATGTTTATCAGATAGTCCCTGGTGCAGTAAATGTCAAATGCCTGCGGCCCTGCCAGACATTGTCAGCGGCTTGTGATTCTGCACACACATTCCACCAGCCATTACCTGAAATGTAGAAACAAGGAACAGCAGATGCCGTCTGACCCGTCGAGTTACTCCTCCACTTTGTGTCATCGGACATTACCTGAAGCCTGCTATTCATCCAGATGTTGTCTGGGATCCCTCGCTCTGAAGCCTACCCCCACTCTGAGGCCTACCCCTCACTCTGAGGCCTACCCCTCACTCTGAGGCCTACCCCCACTCTGAGGCCTACCCCTCACTCTGAGGCCTACCCCCACTCTGAGGCCTACCCCTCACTCTGAGGCCTGCCCCTCTGAGGCCTACCCCCCACTCTGAGGCCTACCCCTCGCTCTGAGGCCTACCCCCACTCTGAGGCCAGCCCCTCACTCTGAGGCCTGCCCCTCACTCTGAGGCCCACTATGTTTGAGGCCTGCCACTCTGTCAAACACTGTCTGGAACCAGCTACTTTGACATATTCCAACTCAGGACATATGTACAACATACCCCTGGTGGTCCTGACGGGATATCTGAGATAGTTGTGTGGTAACTAGAACAGTTGTACCAGTCTCTATGTGACAAGTATGGGCATCTGGTGAACATTCTGCGACAGGTCAACTGGTGAATATGCTTTAATCTTTGTAATATTGTCTATTGAACAAGACTTCAAGATGGCAAAATGGTGGATTTGTCCCACTCTGTGTGACAATGTCAGGTGAGCAAACTCACCCTGTGAGATTCTAACTGGTGTTTAGCACTCACTCTGGTGACACTATCTGGCAAATCAGACTTACTTGTCTGTGAGAACATCTGACGAATAAGATGGAGTCTGGGATCACACTGTTAGTACACACACACGCTCCATGTCATAGCCTGGAGAGGGAACATATTCTGCCAGACAGTCTCTTGTAAACAAGACATGCTTTTCAGACTCTCAGATGGGGGCTGGTGAACAATGCTCTTTGTCTAATACACTTGGGAACACGAGTGTTAGACGACACAGTTTACGACAATCATCCCCATAAAAATCTGTCCTGTGCAGCAGTCATAAAAGAGTCACGGTGAAAAATTCTTCCTCTCAAATACAGAAAGGGGAACAAGATTTTCTCCATGATAAATTTTCCAGTACACTCGCGTTTGTAGCATTCCTCCACCTCCACTCTATCAACACATGGCATTGCATCGGGAATGCTGGAATTATTGTCAAGGATGCCTGTCACCCTGGCCATTCTCTTTTCATGCTTCTACATTTGGGAGACGATACAGGAGCTTGACTCAAGAACAGTTTCTTCCCCACCGCTATCAGACTCCTGAATCAATCAGCTCGTTCACACACCACTTCGTGGAAGTGCTATCACTACCCACTCATAACTTTACCTCGTTTGGTTATGGCACCATTGCACATTCATTTTCTTTGCACTACATTCTGCACCATTGCACCATTCTGCTGTTTGCGTTCATTATTGTATTTATTATTATCAGAAATACTGTTTACTTAATGAGCTTCATCCAACAAGGAATTTCATTGCCCCCTGGTGTATATGACAAGAAACTAATCTAATCTAAACTAAAACATTGGCAGACTGATGATTCAAATAGATATTGAATCTGTACTGAAAGCAAGGAATAATGGTTATTTTAATAATATGTTGATCTGAACAATGATTGTGGTGGTAATCTCTCATTCTTCTAAACTCCAAAATGTAAATGTTGAATGTATTCAATTTTTCAATCTACTCCCAAAATCAGACTTTTTGTATAGCATTTGCAGTTCCTTGTTTCTTCAATTTTTCCTTGTTTGGCAATTCATTAATTCCTGGAAATATCCAAATGCCACCAAAGTTGTTCACAATAGACTGATAGAGTCATTCAGCATCGAATTAGGCCTTTCAGCCCAACTTGTCCACGGAACCAAGACACCCTATCCAATCGAGTCTTATTTGCTTATGTTTAGCCCATCCATTTCCCTCTACATTTTTCCTATCCATGTATTGTCCAAATGTCTTTTAAATGTTATTTTTGTGGGCCTACTCCAAGTGTAATCCTTACTAGAGCCTTATACATTTACTCTATTTGCCAGCTTTTTGCGTATTCGCTCAGTCTATCAATATCTCCCTGCAAACTGTAATCTCCTCATAATATACTTTTTCACCTACTTTCATGTTGCCCACAAATTTGGTTATGGTACATTTTTGTTTCATACCCCATCATTAATATATTTCAACTACTGCTGATGCTCCGCAGAAAGCATTTTAACAAGAGGCATCACAGCTTGGTTTGGTAACAGCTCGACGTGACCACATGAAATTGCAAAGAGTTGTGGATGTAGCCTAGTCTATCGCACAAACCTGCGTCCTCCCCCCCCCCCCCCCCCCATTGATTCAATTTACACTTCATGCTGCCTTGGGAAACTAGCTAGAATAATTAAGGATCATGTGTGCACACTACTCTTTCCTTATTCTCCCCTATCCCATCAGGCAGAAGATACAATAGCTTGAAAGCACTTACCACCAGATTCAAGAATAACTTCTTCCCCACTTTTAATAGACTACTGAAACAGTTGGTTCTCTCCTGAACTAAGGGTTTTGTCCTGATCTCCCAACCTGCTTCACTGTCAGATTGCCTTTGTACATTTTTGTTCTAGACTCTCTCTGTAGCTGTAACGCTATAATGCTGTAACCCTATATTCTTTTCTCTAATATTTTTCTCTTTGCACTACCTGATGTACTTATTGCATGGCATGATTGCACTCGTGTGTAGTACGATTTGGCAGGATAGCACACCAACAAAGTTTTTCACTGTAACTCAGTAGATATGACAATAATAAACCAATACCAATATTGTAAACAGGGAGAGAGAGAGTGAGAAAGAGAGGGTAGGAGAATGTGGTAAGTAATACAAGAAGTTTTGAAGGTAGTTTAACAGTTGTATGGTACTGAACAAGAGGCTGTGCCTGGAACTTACCTTTGGAGTCAGCACAAGAGCAGAGCCTCTGTTCATCCCTATGATTGGCACTGACATGTGAGCAGAGATGAAGTCCAGAATTAACGCCACAGCCTCAGATTCAATAACGTCTTCAAAGATAATGGCATGGATCCTGGATTTGGGCAGCACATCACAGATGTTTGAGATTAGGCTGCTGGGATTAGTGTTGTTCATTATTATTGTGATAGTGTTGATTTGTACAGGCAAGTCGTGGAAGATATCTCCATTGAAACTACCCTTGATTTCCATGTGGTACCAAGAGCCCCCGAGTAGAACAGCTATGTTGACGGCAGGTGGGATGGGTTCCTTGGCGAGGGCAGACTCTGCCATATATAGGAAGACGACAGTCTTCAGCATTTGATCCATGGTAGAAACCAGCTGTCAGACTTACTAAAGAAAGACAAGAATTGTCCAGTTAGGGTAAACCTACAACAAAATGCATTTTAACCAGTTGATCGACGGCAGGCAGTAGATAGGACTGTTCAGTGAACTTTTGTAACTTAGTGGGCACCAAGACGTGGCGACATTTGTGTACTGCCGAGGTGAGATCTGCAATATGATTTTACCAACGCATTTCACTGTACCTAGGTACATGTGGCAGTAAAGTATCATTGAACTGAATCATTGAATCATTGATCTCATGGTGCTGTAATCAAAAGGGCAAAGAACAAAGATAAAAGCATAAAACACTAGAAACAATCGGTGGGTCAGGCAGCATCTGTAGGGAAAGGCAGAGAGTTTGTTTTTCAGGTCCATGACTTTCATCAGAACTTAAAAACTGATCAAATATGTGTTTTAAGTTGCAGAGAGGAGATGGCGGGAGGAGGGAATACAGAGAATGTCGGTGATAAAGTGCAGTCTAAGAAAATCCAGGTTATATCGAAGGCAGTGGTGCCATCTAAGAGAGGATGGCAAAAGTTTTTTTTATCAAAGCTGTGATGTTTGGAGGGGATGTAAATAGAAGGAGATGAACAAAAGAAAAAAATATTAATGCTGAAACATTGTGATACCAAGCACAAAAATACCAAGAATCTGAAGCAAAGGGGAATGCTGGAAATACCCGGATTCAAGGGAGAAACACAAAGTTAACAATGCAAATTGCTGCCATTTTGTCAGAGATGACCAGTTCTGATGCAAACAGTAGGTAAAATGCTGCTCATTGAGGTAATGTTGGGCTTCTTTGGATCAGTACACGAACCAAAGCCACAGTGGTCAGAGTGGGAATGAGATGGAGGGTTAAAGTGACAGAAAATTGGAAGCTAAGGGTCAAAGTCACCTTGGCAGAGGGGCTGGGAGGAAAACCTGAGATATGGAATAGGAGACTTGTGGAAATCTGGATTAGATTTAGATTCAGATTAGTTTATATATACACCAGAGTCCTATGATATTCCTTTTTTGCATGAAACTCATAGGGTTCACATTTACATGGTAATGGTAGACACAACAATAAATACAAGGATGAGTGTCAAATAACGGAATGGTGCAAATTTTGGCACAAGGTTTTAAATTTCTTCCCGTACTCCTTCTCATTGTAGGTCCAGCCAACAACAGTCGAATGTAAAGATTGAGTTTGTGTTGTACTTGGCCACACTGTCAAGGATGTAAAGGGAGTAAAGCCAGGGACTGAGCTCACTATGCTGAGGAACACCAGTCTTATTTGAGTGTAGAAACCAATTGTAACTGACTTAGGTGTGCCTACCACAACATCAAGAAGCTGGTTGCAGATGGAGGCCACAAGGCCAAGTTCCAGGAGTTTAGAGATGAACGAACCTATTCTGTATTATGGTGTTGAAGGCTGCCCTATAGTCAATGTTTAATCTCCTAACATATATGTTCTTATCGTCAAACTGAATGTAATGTACAGGAGATGGCCTTCTCTGTAGACTTGTTTTTACTGTACGTAAATTGCAAAGTGTCTAGTTTGACTGGGAGACTAGCACAGATGTGGCCCATTACCTATCTTCCAAAGCACTTCATTATGGTCAATGGCCATCAGTCTGAAGAAGGGTCTCGACCCGAAAAGTCTTCCTTTCCTTCTCTCCAAAGATGCTGCCTGTCCCGCTGAGTTACTCCAGCATTTTGTGTCTACCTTTGATTTAAACCAGCATCTGCAGTTCCTTCCTACTCATTATGGTCAATGTTCGAGCCACTGGGTGGGAGTCATTGAGATGGGTCACTTTACTTTTTCCTGGGGACTGGAGTAATGGAGGATTTCTTGAAGCAGGTGAGGACAGAAGTCTGGTGAGGACAGAAGTCTGGTGAGGACAGTAGTCTGGTGAAGTGCGAAGTCAAAAAAAGTCAACAAAAACTGTGGCAATTAATAGGGGTACGATTTCAGAACCCATCCAGATGGAAGTAGATCTGGCTTCTCCCATCACAATGTATGGGACTGAGCCGATAGGTGCTAGTGGGGACTTGTTTTCGTGCAACATTGTTTTCCTGTTCAAAATGACTAAAATGTATTTGGAAAGGAAGACTGGTAAGACAGCAGCTCAGAGTGGTTGTCACGGCCTCATAGGGTCCTACCATGATGAACATTGCTATTCACTCTATCCATTAGTGATCTTGCAATTGGTCGCCTAGTCGAACAGGTTTTAGGTCAAGCTTATTAGGTTGTGGATAGAACAGAAGCAGTTAATAAAAGCATTACATTTCAGTTTTAAAATTAATTATGTTTTGAATGGTGGAAAGCTGTGTGAAGAGCAAGAACAGATGGTTCAGAGGGCTGGGTTATAAAATTACACACAGTGCCTCATGGACTTTTAAAGGCTGGGATTTATGGCATGACTACAGAACAAATAAGGCAATGGAAGTACATAAATAACAAAGAAACTCCAAACAAGACCATAGTGTATTGTTGTGCCTCAGACTATAGGAATGACATTAAAGCTTCAGAGACGGAATAGCACAGATTCATTCCAATCAGGTGGTGAGATTAGTTACTTGATCTGTTGGATCTCCCAGTTGTTAACCCTTCTAACTTACCTTCCCATTCCCATACTGACCTTTTTTGGCTGTGCCTCCTCCATTGCCAGAGAGAGACCGCATTCAAATTGGATGACCAGCGCCTCATAATCAGCTTGGGGAGGTTACAACCCATCATGATTATTGACCTCTAATTTTAGGTAACAATACCCCCCCCCTCCCCCCCCCCCCCCGACATCTTTTCTACCCCTTCCTCTTTTCCCCATGCCCCACTGGGATACACACCTATTTCTTCTATTACACTATTCCTCTGTCCCCTTCCACCTATGTCCCTTCCTCTGGCTTCACTTTTCACCTGTCCTTATCTTACAGCCGTTTATCTTCTTTTCATCTCTGGCCGTTGTCCACCCATCTGCCAATCAACCCCCCCCCCCCCACCACCTATATCCAGGGCCGTTTTTACAGCATTATGGGCCCCCGGGCAAAGCAGTGTACGGGGGCCCCTACCGTTACTCTCCCCCACCCTCCTTTACCTACAAGCCCCCCCTGTCGTGCCGGCGAAAAGCACTTACTGAAAGGCACTTAGCGATGGACTTAGGGTGCTACATTGTTGCAAAAAGCACTTACAGATCGCTGTGAGAAGCACTTAGTGACCGAAAATGTTGCGAAAAAAGCACTTATTGAACCTACATTTTTAAAGTAGTATTTATTTATTGCAAGTCACTTAACATACACAGATCAGCATGGGGCCCCTATGCTCGTGGGCCCCCGGGCAAGTGCCCATCAGGCCCATGCGTTAAGACGGCCCTGCCTATATCCACCATCACCTGCCTCGCTTTGTCGCGTCCCCACCTCCTTTCCAGCACTCTACCCCTTCTACAATTTGTCCAAAGAAGGGTCAAAATAGGGTCAGAAGACGTAGAATCCACGGGGATGGAATTAAGGATCTACTTGAAACCTTCTGAATAGTGAAAGGCCTAGATAGAATGGATGTGGAGAAGAAATTTCCAGTAGTGGGAAAGTCTAGCACCAGAGGGCACAGCCTCAGAATAAAAGGACATACCTTTATGATTGAGATGAGGAGGGTGGTGAATCTGGATTTCATTGCTGCAGGAGGCAAAGTCATTGGGCATTTTTAAAGCAGAGCTTGATTAGTAAGGGCGACAAAGGTTATGAGGGGAAGGTAGGAGAATGGAGAGGGAAAAATAGAACAGCCATGATTGAATGGCAGAGGAGACTCAATGGGCTGAATGGCCCAACTCTTATGGCTTATGGTCTTATAAAACATTACCTATCCATGTTCTCCATAGATGCCTCTTGACCCATTGAGTTATTCCAGTACTTTTTGTTATTTGTTAGTAAACCAGCATCTGTAGTTCCTTATGCCCACACCTACTAACTCGAGTGGTTGCGGTTCTGTTACATGAAAAAAAGAACACACTTCCATTTATAGCACGAGTCCGAAACATCAAATTAAATGCGAATGACAAGGGCAAAGGCAACTGTGTGCTGAGTCCACTCCTTTACTCCTTATGCACCTATGACTGTACACCCACCCACTCGTCCAACACGATTATTAAATTTGCTGACGACACAACTGTCGTCGGGCTTATCTCAGGGGGGGGACGAGTCAGCATACAGGGATGAGATACAGCGACTGTCAGAGTGGTGTTCGGTAAATAACCTGACACTGAACACAGGACAAAGGAGCTAATACTTGATTTCAGGAGGAAACGGGACGCTGCATAAATGGGGCGTTGGTGGAAAGGGTGCAGACCTTTAAATTCCTCGGAGTCCTCATATCTGAGGACCTCTCTTGGTCGGCCAACACCACTGCAACTGTCAAGAGAGCACAACAGAGAGTCCACTTGCTGAGAGTGCTCAGGAGGCACAACACCAGGAAGGAGCTGCTGGTGGCCTTTCTATCGGGCGACTATTGAGAGTCGACTGACATATTGCATGTCAGTGTGGAATGCCAGCTGCTCTGCTGCAAATAAGAAAACACTGCAAAGAGTGGTAAAAACAGCAGAGAGAATCACCGGCTGCCCACTGCCCTCTATGGAGGATATTGCCATCTCACGCCACCTCAGCAGAGCCACTAACATCGTCAAAGACTCCACACACCCCGGTCACCACCTGTTTGAACTGTTGCCCTCTGGCAGGGGTTACAGGTCAGCCAAAACACGCACCTCCAGACCAAGAGACAGTCTCTTCCCCAAAGCAATCTGCACACTCAATATGAAAAGCTACTGAGTATTACTCATGCTGCACTCTTCCATGCTGCTACCTAGCTCGCATTTTACTTTACTATCACCATTGTTTATTGATATATTGCAATATTGATTATTTATTTATCTTAAGCCCTAGTTAAATAACATTGTTTTTAAATTGTGTCCTGTGCTTTTATGTTAGTATATTATGCACCAATGGAGTGGTAATAATAATTTTGTTGTATGCAGTGCTTTCAACGACAAATAAAGGCATTCATTCATTCAAAAGTAAGGAGACGTGTTTGAAATAAATTAAGGAGAAGCTGAACCTTAAACTCTGCAATAAAAGGTGGCACAGACTGATTCTACTCAAAGAACACGGGGTTATCATGGATAAAATAATATTCAATAATTCAGCAGTGACCAAAAATCAATTGGAGGAGCACAGAATTCATCATGATAGGATCCCATATAATCTGGGAAGCAACACTCATAGAGGAGAGAGGAGCTGGACTAAGAAACATGAGCTGAAAAAAAGAGCAGACCAGTGAGAACGGACTCAAGTTCAGGGTGACGAAAAGTGTACTTGAGGGCTGTAATCCAAAGAATTTGGGTGGACAAAAACTACAGATAAAAATCAATTCTGCTTGCAACAAGACCTGTGCTCCAATTGGTCTGTGGACTAGGGTGCCCTCTGTCCCGGTTGTATGGGATCATGTAGGATATTCCCAAGTTTCCCAAGTTTCCCAAGTTTCCAGTGCTCCCCCAATTGATGCTGTGAGCTGCTGAATTATTGGAAACTATTTTTATCCATGGTATTCTTTAAGTAGAGGCAATCTGTGCCACCTTTTACCTCGATGTTAGAAGTTCCAGACTTGTCCTTAATTCATTTCCAATATATCTCCCTTCTTTTGGCCTTGCCTTTTGCATTTCATTTTTTGCATTCTGAAAGGTGAGCACATTTGTTCCATTCCAGGCCCATTGTCACCAAACAAAAGAGGCAGCAGCCAGCCTCCACTTAACATTGCATTGAGGGGGAATAAATGCCAAATGGGAAAGAGCGTTAAAAGATCTGGGTTGGGGGGGGGGAGATACAAAGGAAATGGATCTGCTCAGGTGGACAAACATCAACATGACTGGCCAGGCTTAATATCACGTTTGTCATTTCCAAAGAATTGCAATCTGCAAAGCTGATAATAAAGGAACTGCAGATGCTGGAAATCTGAAATAAAAACAGAAACTCCTGGAAACACTCAGTAGATCAGGCAACATCTGTGAAACACCGACCAGAGTTAATATTTTAGGCCAAAGACCTTTTATCAGAATTGGGGAAATCAGAAAACAAGTTAGTTTAGAATTCCAGGGAGGTTGGTGGAGGGGTGATCAGGATAAAATAAATATCTCTGATAGTGTGACAATTTCAGGTTTGTTCAGAACACAGTGCTGAGGGAACTCAACAGATCAGGCAGCATCTGTGGAGGGAATGGTTAGGTGATGTTTTGGGTTGGGACTCTTCGTCTGATTCTAGTCTCTGCAGCATGCGAAGTCCCAGGTTCGTTCAAGCAGATTTTATGAATATGGTATTTATAACAGTAACAAGGACAAGGAGGATATGAAAGTTCACCATGATCGTATTTAAGCAGCACAAGAAAGAAAATCAGGATAATACTGAAAAAATATTAATTTCAAGAGGGTGAGAATGAAAGTAGGAAAGTAGGAGTGCCCATTTCCACAAACACAGGGCTCCTGAGCCTCCAGTGTCCCAGACCTCCCATCTCATCGGGTTCTCTGGCCCCGGCTACCTAATGTTGCCGTCGCCGAACGCTAGACCTGAAATCCCCAGAGTGGAGCTGTCGCAATTCAAGAGTGTTCGCTGGATGAGGACCTTGTGGTCAGTAGTCTCAGACCCAGGGCATGGACCCGAGGCCCACACGCTGCCGTGGTCTGTCCATTCTCATAGAAGATGGACACAGAATGCTGGAGTAACTCAACGGGACAGGTTTCATCTCTGGAGAGAAGGGATGGGTGGTGTTTCACAGACTGAGAGTCAGGGGAGAGGGAGACTAGAGGTACGGAAGGGTAAGGTGTGAAAACGACAGATCAAAGCAGACTGTGATAAAGAAATGTGGCATTGTTCACTGTTAGCTGAGGGGAAGGAGGCAGACAATCAGAAGGACAGTGAAACTAGTTGGAGAACTAGGGTGGGGGAGGGACGGGGGGGGGGGGGGGGGGGGGGAGAGGGAGAGGGAAAGCAAGGGTTACTTGAAGTTAGAATAATCAATATTCATACCGCTGGGTTGTCAGCTGCTCAAACGAAATATGAGGTGCTGTTCTTCCAATTTGCGTCACCATTGTCTGTCCACAAACAACCTCCTGATCACCGGGACCGTTCCCAGATGTCTGAGACAAAACTAACGATGGCCAGAGCATGGAGTCGCCCACGCCAGGCATCACCACGGTCCAATGTTACCGGACCGGACCAGCAATGTCCAGAGCCCGGCTTCGTGACCTGATGAGCCATCGCTCAGTTTTCCCCGCTCCCAGTGTTGCAGGACCTCAGTCCCCAGAGTCAAACCACTGAGTTTCCATACGAGAGCCTACAGACCCCAATCCCCAGCTCCCGGTCTCCGGACTCCAATCCCCGGGTATCCCGATCCAATCCGGACCCCGGTCTCCAAATCCCACTCCCGGTTCCCAATCCCCAGCTCCTAGTCTCCAGCCCCCAATCCCCAGCTCCAAGTCTCCAGCCCCCAATCCCTAGCTCCAAGTCTCCAGCCCCCAATCCCCAGCTCCAAGTCTCCAGACCCCAATCCCCAGCTCCAAGTCTCCAGCCCCCAATCCCCAGCTCCTAGTCTCCAGCCCCCAATCCCCAGCTCCAAGTCTCCAGCCCCCAATCCCCAGCTCCAAGTCTCCAGCCCCCAATCCCCAGCTCCTAGTCTCCAGTCCCCAATCCCTAGCTCCAAGTCTCCAGCCCCCAATCCCCAGCTCCAAGTCTCCAGCCCCCAAGCCCCAGCTCCTAGTTTCCAGCCCCCAATCCCCAGCTCCAAGTCTCCAGTCCCTAATCCCCAGCTCCAAGTCTCCAGCCCCCAATCCCCAGCTCCAAGTCTCCAGCCCCCAAGCCCCAGCTCCTAGTTTCCAGCCCCCAATCCCCAGCTCCAAGTCTCCAGTCCCTAATCCCCAGCTCCTAGTCTCCAGCCCCCAATCCCCAGCTCCTAGTCTCCAGCCCCCAAGCCCCGGATCACACACAATATCCCAGCTATCCCCCCCCCCCCCCCCTACACCTTGTTCAGTCCCCTGTGTGGAGACTCTCACACCCAGCCCAGACACCCCCCGTCTATTATCCCCGTCCCATGCAGACTCACTGCGGTGCAAGAGGTCCCCACAGCCCGCACAGGGGAAGGCGTGGACTCACACACATCAGCTGCCCGCTTCCAGGACGCTCCAAGCGGGAAGGGAAGGCTGCGTCTGTCAAATGTCCATTCAGCCGGCGAGCGGAGACCTTCAGAGCTGCGTTAAAGGACACGTTCCCCTCGGACCGACCACGCTCCCCTCCACTCCTTGGACGAGGGCAGGGGGGAGAAGCTCTCAAGTTCTGCGGGAAGTCTTCGGTGAATAACGACAGCAGGACTGGTCAATCGCCTCCGTCACCTGCCTCTGCGCGGTTCCAATCCCAGACACTTGCTGCACGCAGCTTCTCCAAACACCACCTTCTCCTGCCCTGCCCAGCCCTGCCCACCGCTGCCCTGCCCACCCCTGCCATGCCCAGCCCTGCCCACCGCTGCCCACCGCTGCCCTGCCCACCCCTGCCCTGCCCACCCCTGCCCACCCCTCCCCTGCCCACCCCTGCCCACCCCTGCCCACCCCTGCCCTGCCCACCCCTGCCCACCCCTGCCCTGCCCACCCCTGCCCCTCTCAGAGCCCACAGAACCTGCGCACACAGACCAGTCCCTCCACAAACCCTGCGCCAACCCTGCTCCGTGCCCGACCCCCCCCCCCCCCCCCTCCCCGTCCCTGGACCACCCCCTCCAGGGATCACACCTCGTCCTGTTTACCTTCATTCCCACCTATGCCACTCGCCAACACCACAACCAGCCAAAGCCCAGGCGTCCAGGGGTCCTGATGTAAAGCGTTGTTTACATCCCGATCTCAATGCACGAAACGTGATTCTCATCCACATAAGAAAGAAAATGTCTGAAGAAGGGTCTGGACCCGAAACGCCACCTCTTTCTCTTCCTCTGGCCCGCTGAGTTACTCCAGGTTTTTGTGTGTGTCTGTCTAAGGAAACAGCGGAGTCGAATGGGCGACAGGTTGAGGTTTATGGAGCATCTTTAAAAACAACCACCTTCGCTTAAGGAGCCAGATCGTCCAAGGCAGCTTCACGACACGGTTGTTTTAGACCCAGAACCACACGGGGAACTAAAATCTAAACTCGCTCAAAACATCTTAAAAGGGAAGAAAGAGTGGTTTAGGGAGGGGACTTCTGATCTCACGCTGCGGGCAGACGGAGACGCGATCGATCAGCTGCGGCTCTGGGTTACCTTCAGTGATCTTCAGGATTCCAGAAATAAATAAAACAACACGGGGGAGGGAGGGGTTTGGGGCGATGTTAGAGAGGGGTAGCGTGTAGATGGGAATGAGGAAAAAGCCAAGGATTAATCCCTCCAGAGCATCAAAGGTAATGAGGCTGTGGGAAACACTTTTCTCCACTCCCCTCTTAACCATTCCAACATCAAACCACCGGACGAGGTTGTGAAAGTGGAGATTGGTTGGCTGACCTCTATCGCGCAGAGGACAGTCATCAGCTCTGGGACACGTCCTCATGCCTCTCTCCTTGACCACGATGAACACCAGGCCACCATCTCCAAAACCATCCCAGATCTTATAGCTACCGGCAATCTCCACTCCAACCTGGTAAATATCCCAATCATGTACTGTTCATAGATACATAAGACACAGGAGCGGAATTAAGCCATTCAACCATGGCTGTTCAATACCACCTGTTTTTATCTCCTTCCCAAATTCCGCAAGCAATTCTGCCCTGGCATGCCCAGAGTTTCTATCTGCTTTCTGCCCCCCCCCCCACCCCCCACCCCACCCCACCCCACCCACGCCCACAACACCCACCCCCACACACCACCACACACCACCACACACAACCACAGGCACTTTTCCTGCAACCACAGGAGATGTCGCACCTGTTCCTACACCCCCTCCCTCACTTTCATCCAGGGGACTCCGAGAACACTTCCAGGTGAGACTAATGTTCGCTGGCAAATCTTCCAATCTTGTCTATTGCATTTGGTGCAGCTGAAGTGTCATCCTTGTCATCGAGATCAAGCACAAAAATACGTGACTGTTTTGACAAACATGTGTGCTCTGTCTGCCAAGACCTGCTGGAGCTCCATGTTGATAGCCTTTTTAGCCTTCCTTCCTTCATACTGACCTCTTCGTCCTTGGCCCCTTCCACTGCCAGAATGAAGCCACATGCAAACTGGAAGAGCAACATCTTGGGGAGCCTAGAATTCAATGGCATGCACATTGAATCATCCAATTTCAAGTAAACTCCCCAACTCTCTTCTTATCCCGACCACTGTGTACACACCTTTATCCCACTACCCCGTCACCCTCTTCCTTTCCCATTCCCCTTCCACTCATCTTTCATCACTCCCTACTCTTGAGCCCCCCATTTCCCTTTATCCCCTCTCCCACACAGAATTCACTGTAAAATCCATGTCCTCACAATCTATAGCTCTATGCAATCAGTGGCTTTTCCCATATTCACACTCTATATCCCATGGTTCTATATCACCTTGTGCTCCAACTCTAAATCCCTCTCGACTCACACTGTGGTTCCAACATTAAATACTGCCCTGTTTTCACAATCTTTATGATACCTGCACTCACACTCTCTACTTACACAACAGACTACACTGTATTCACATTTGAAACCTGTGGCACTCAGTCACTACATACTTGTACATTCCTGCTCTATCAACACCTGTAGTCACCCTCTCTCCCCCTGTCTTCACGTTCTTTATCTTTATACTCACATCCTTTTCCCTACTTTTGTCATATTATATTATCTTGTATTCACACTCTATATTGAAGTGTTCCTTTAAACACACTGTGACCTGGTTCATACACTCCCTTTAAACTCACCTGGTTTTTGCTTTCTTTGCTCTCTTGAAATTAAATGTTTTCACTGGAAAATGTATCATTCCACTGTGTAACATCTAAAACAAAAGTGATGGAGTACTAATGGAACAATGTCAAAGAGTCTGGAAAATCTGTGAATCTGGCACCACCAAAGTCCCAAAAGCATCAGAATAACAAACCTCAAGAATTATGCTTCTAGTTTCTGTTTTGTGAGTTTGTCTCAGCGGAAGGTGCAGAATGCTTACTCTGCAGCATTGGGAACTGCAGAACTCTCTCTGTGTCCTGGATAACAGTGGACTGTTATCATGCTTTGACTTTTGGAGTCCGAGCCACAACTGAGATCACTGTGGTCAAGTACAAGGCTGAGTGTTTCATGGATTGTAGATCTCATAGATATCAGAAGGTTAACCTGTGGCTCAATAGAGACGGGGACTGGGTGACTGCCAAACAGAGAAAAGGGCAGGCAGGTAGTTTAGGAGTCTCCTGAGGGCATCCTACACTGCAACTAACATTCATTTCTAGATACTCGTCAGGGGGAGGTTTCGTAAGAGACAATGGGAAGTTGAACTGTGCAGGGAGGGAGGAAGAATGGCGAGAAGAGCAATAACCATTGTGGGACATACAGGTATGTCTGCAATCATAGGTGTGATTCTATAGACTATTGTCACCCTGGGGCCAGGGTTATGGACATCACAGAGCAGCTGCAGAACAGACTGGAAGGGGAGCAGCTCGAGATACTGGCCCAGATTCAGGTTCTGAATATAGGTTCAGGTTCTGTAGGCAGATTTTAAGAAGAGTTCAAACAGCAGGATTTCAAACAGTAGGAGTCTTTGGATCACTCCCAGTGAGTGCTGAAAGGGGAAGATGGTGCACATGAATGAGTAACTGAAAGAATCGGGGTAGTTTCACTCAAATCTGTTCTGAGTTTGGCCTTAACTATTCCAGGTGGGAAGATTAGTCAAGGCTGGCAAAGCAGCAAAACGCTATTATAACACAACCAAACATCACAAATAAAATAATGTAAGAGTCAAGAGTGTTTAATTGTCTTATGTTCTAAAAACAGAACAAAGAATTTTGTATTTGCAGCAGCAGAATGGGTCTGTAATCACAGTACTCATAGATAACACAATAAACAAATACATATTTAATTTTTTTTTAAACAGTCTTAGTACAAAAACAAAACTAGAGTCCTGAGTGCAACCAAGACAGTTTGTAGTTTAGTTGGTAGCCTGTTAGTGGTTGGGAAGAAGCCATTCCTAAACTTGAGACATCACAGTTTTCAGACTCATATACCTTCTTTCCGATGGCATGAGTGAAATGAAAGTGTGGCTGTTGTGGTGTGGGTCCTTGATGATGCTGGCTGCCTTTTTGAGGCAATTCCTCATATAGATCCCTTTGATGGTGGGGAGGTCAACACCCATGATGGACCAGGCAGTGTCCACCACATTTTGTCATTTTCTTCAGTCCTGACTGTTCAGGCTACCGAACCAGGCCATGATTCAACTAGTCATTATGCTCTCTACCGTATACCTGTAGAAGTTCAAGAGAGTATTTGTTGACATACCAAATTTCCTCAATCTTCTAAGGAAGTGGGGGAGTTGATGGGCTTTCTTTATGATTGCATCAATGTGCAGGGACCAGGACAGATCAACAGAGACATGCACACCCAGGACCTTGAAGTTGTTCACTCTCTCCACCACCCACCTGTTGATTAAGACTCAGCCTCTTCTTCTAAAGTCATCAATCAGCTCCTTGGTCTTACTGATGTTGAGAGCAAGATTGTTGTCCCATTCCAACAACGGTGGTGTGATCGGCGAATTTAACAATGGAGTTGGAACTGTATCCATCTACACAATCTTGGGTATAGAGTGAGTAGAGCAGGGGATTCAGCACACAGCCTTCAGGTGCCCCAGCGCAGATAGTTATCAAGGAGGAAGTGGTGTTGCCAGTTAGTACAGATTGTGGTCTGCTGGTGAGGAAGTCGAGGATCCAGTTGCGATAAGTATAAAAACAAACACTACGAAGAATACTGGCGCAAGACGTAACATGAAGTTATTGAGAGTATGATGAAATATCACAAACTGCCATCTTCTAATAGGATGTCTGGACCATACACAGCTTTAACCCTTAACTATAACTCCTAGCATTGTTCTCTGTCTACACATGTAGTCAATTTTGTTTTCACTTTCCATGTAAGATACTCTTAACTATATATATAATTTATTCTTTAATTCTACATAATTTTAAACAGAACTCTCCATGTTGATCTGTCAGGATGTTTTACTCTTTGCAAGCTACCCTTCTATTGCTGAGGCTTTTACACTCTTGGTGACAACTTGCTTAACGCAACCCTTCCTTTTACTTGACCCATTCCAATCCTGGATATCTGCTGCACAACCAGTTCAGGAATGTTTGATAACAAAATTTATTTGGTGAAGGAGGAGATTTGAGTTTATGAACATTCTAAAAGTTGTTCATGAGTTTTCACCTGATATACACGCAAATATATATTGAGGGCAGACGCATAGTTTTGGAGCCATCCTTTGTTTTGCGGAATAAATTGTAATGTTGGTGACAATGTCACATAGTTGGAAGCCAGAAGAAAAGTTATTGGAATGGGGTGGTGAGATATGCAATGTGGGATGACATGGGTTGATGGTGTGGTGTTAGTTGTGGGATGGTGGTATTTTAGGCAAGAGGTGTGAGGATGGGTTGAATGAAGCTTTGGGCAGCAATGCTTAGTGGGGCCATAGTGGGGGGAGGGGTGGTGAGTGAGTGTGAGGTGGGGTGTGTGGTGTGGAGAGAGTGGGGTGGGTGGTCTGATGTGCGGTGGGGCAGGCAGTGTGTGATGTGGGGTGTGATGTGTGGAGGGGTGAAGTGAGCAGTGGGTGGGTGCAGGGGCGGGCGACGAGTGATGAGTGATGGGGTGGAGCGTGCTGTGTGTGATGAGGGATGGAGAGAGCTGTGGGTGGGCTCTGGGGCAGGCGGTGAGTGATGTGGGATGAGGGATGGGTCGCGACTGGGATGGGAGGTATGTGACGTGGGGACGGGTGGAGTGAGGGGAGGGTACTGGGGCGGGCGATGTGTGATGGGTGGGGTGGAGTGAGTGGCAGGTGGATTCTAGGGACGGCTGTGTGTGATGGGGTAGGGCGGAATGAGCAGTGGGAGGGCTCTGGAGCGGGTGGTGTGGGGAGGGGCAGGCTGTGGGTGATGGGGTGGGGTGAGAGGTCGGTGGGCTCTGGTGCTGACAGTGTGGTGGGGTGGGCTGTGTGTGATGGGGTGGGTGGAGTGAGTGGTGGGTGGGCTCTGATGCTGGCAGTGTGGTGGGCTGGGCTGTGTGTGATGGGGTGGGTGCAGTTAGTGATGTGGGGGGGTGGGGTGGGGGCAGGCTGTGGGTGATGGGGTGGGTTGAGAGGTGGTGGGCTCTGGTGCTGGCAGAGTGGTGGCTAGGGTGGGCTGTGTGCGATGGGTGGGGTGGACTGAGCAGTGGGTGGGCTCTGGTGCTGACAGTGTGGTGGGGTGGGCTGTGTGTGATGGGGTGGGTGGAGTGAGTGATGTGGGGAGGGGTGGAGTGATGTGGGGAGGGGTGGAGTGGAGTGGACTGTGTGTGATGGGGTGGGGTGAGAGGTCGATGGGCTCTGGTGCTGACAGTGTGGTGGGGTGGGCTGTGTGTGATGGGGTGGGTGCCGTGAGTGACGTGGGGGGGGTGGAGTGGGGGCAGGCTATGGGTGATGGGGTGGGTTGAGAGGTGGCTGGGCTCTGGTGCTGGCAGTGTGGAGTGGAGTGGGTTGTGTGTGATGGGGTGGGTGGAGTAAGTGATGTGGGGAGGGGTGGAGTGATGTGGGGAGGGGTGGAGTGATGTGAGGAGGGGTGGAGTGATGTGAGGAGGGTGGAGTGATGTGGGGAGGGGTGGAGTGGAGTGGACTGTGTGTGATGGGGTGGGTTGAGAGGTGGGTGGGCTCTGAGGCAGCTGTGTGCGATGGGGTGGGTGGAGTGAGCGGTGGGTGGTGGGCGGTTCCTCTCCCCACCAGGAGCAGCCAGAGGGCGGGCGCTAGGACCCGGCGCGGTAGGGTTGGCAGTCGGCGGGAGCTGCGGGCGTGAGGTGGCCGCTCTCCACGATGTCGCCCCGGACCCTGGCCGTGGTCGTTCTGTCCGTCGCGCTCGGGCTGTTCTTTGTCTTCATGGGGACCGTCAAACTGACGCCGCGCCTCAGCAGGGATGCGTTCAACGAGATGGTCAGTGTCTGTGTGGGTGTCAGTGTGTGGGTGATGGGGACGGTCGGGGCGCGGGTCTGGCCTGGCCTGGCCTGGCCTGAGGGCCGCCGACAGCAGCGGGGTCGCGGACAATCGGCACCGAGCCACGAGTCGTGTGGGCCGCGGGCACCGAGACTCGGGGTCGGGCATCACCGGGCAACGGGGTCGTGGGCCGCAAACGCCGGGCTCCGGCCCTACAGCCCATGCCCATGTTTCCCCATCGCTGCTCCCGGCGCGCAGTGGCCGCCACAGCACAACACAGCACAGGGGCCGCTTATGTGGAGAGGATGGAGTCACGACACACACTGACACACACACACACACACACACTGACCCACACACACACACACACACACACACACACACACACACACACACACACACTGACACACACTGAAACACCCACACACACACACACACACACTGACCCACACACACACACACACTGACCCACACACACACACACACACACTGACCCACACACACACACACACACACACACACACACACACACACTGACCCACACACACACACACACACACTGACCCACACACACACACACACTGACACACACACACACACTGACACACACACACACACTGACCCACACACACACACACACACTGACCCACACACACACACTGACACACTGACACACACACACACACACACACACACACACACTGACCCACACACACACACACACTGACCCACACACACACACACACACACACACACACACACACTGACCCACACACACACACACACTGACCCACACACACACACTGACACACACTGACCCACACACACACACACACACACTGACCCACACACACACACACACACACACACTGACCCACACACACACACACACACACACACACACTGACCCACACACACACACACTGACACACACACACACACTGACACACACACACACACTGACCCACACACACACACACTGACCCACACACACACACACACTGACCCACACACACACACACACACACACACACTGACCCACACACACACACACACACACACACACACACTGACCCGCACACACACACACACACACACTGACACACACACACACACACACACACACTGACACACACACTGACACACACACACACTGACACACACACAGACACACACACACTGACACACACACACACACTGACACACACACTGACACACACACACACTCACACACACACACACTGACCCACACACACACACTGACCCACACAGACACACACACACACACTGACCCACACACACTGACCCACACACACACACACACACACACACACACTGACCCACACAGACACACTGACCCGCACACACACACACACACTGACCCACACAGACACACTGACCCGCACACACACACACACACTGACCCGCACACACACACACACACTGACCCACACACACACACACACACTGACCCACACACACACACACACTGACCCACACACACACACACTGACCCACACACACTGACACACACTCACACACACACACACTGACCCACACACACACACACTGACCCACACACACACACACACTGACCCACACACAGACACACACACACACACTGACCCACACACACAGACCCACACACACTGACCCACACACACATACACTCTGACCCACACACACACACTGACCCACACACACACACACACACACACTGACCCACACACAAACACTGACCCACACACACACAGATCCCCACACACACACACTGACCCACACACACACACACACACTGACCCACACACACACTGACCCACACACACTGACCCACACACACACACACACACTGACACACACACACACTGACCCACACACACACACACACACACACTGACCCACACACACACACACTGACCCACACACACACACTGACCCCCACACACACACAGACCCACACACACACGCACACTGACCCCCACACACACACACTGACCCACACACACACACACTGACCCACACACACACACACACACACACACACACTGACCCACACACACACACACTGACCCACATACACACACACTGACCCCCCCACATACACACACACACACACTGACCCACACACACACACTGACACACAGACACTGACACACACACACACACACACACTGACCCACACACAGACACTGACCCACACACACACACACACACACGCACACTGACCCACACACACACAGACACTGACCCACACACAACCCCCCCACATACACAGACAGACACAGACCCCCACACACACCCCCCACACACACACACTCACTGACCCACACACTCACTGACCCACACACACACTGACCCACACAGACACTGACCCACACACACACACACCCCACACACACACAGACACTGACCCACACAGACAGACACAGACCCACACACACCCCCACACACACACAGACACTGACCAACACACACGCACACAGACACTGACCCACACCCCCCCACACACACAGACAGACACAGACACTGACCCACACGCATAGACAGATGCAGACACACACACACGCACACACAGATCCACACGCACAGACACAGACCCACACACACACAGACGCAGGCTCACATGCACACACAGATGGACACAGACCCACACACACAGGCACACGCACAGATAGACACAGGCCCACACGCACACAGGGTACATCAGACTCAGCAGGGCGCAAACTCTTTCTACCCCTCCCCCCAGGTGGCTTCGACAGACGTCCACATATGCAGTTGCACACAGTCCCGCTGCAGAGTTTCAGCACCACATTTTGTGGACAATGCTCTCTGCAGCTACAGTGCCAACAGGAGGGGGAGGAGAGAACTATGGATTGGAGTGTCAATCAAGAAAGCTCCAGTAATTCCCATATCCCATAGTTCGGCATCTGGCCCACCGGGGTCTGATTTCTGCGCTCCGCTTGAAAACGTTGGCACCCCTGGAAAATTCATAATACTGCTGTGCGACATCTTAACACCAGACGTTAATTACAAGTGCGGATTAATAAGACTGACAACCGATATTTGCTAGAAAATCAGATGTAGAAAAGCTGCTCGTCCGGCAGTACCAAAGTGGCGATTATTAAAATCTTACTGTACTTTTTCTTTCATTGGCTTTTAGGGGTAAGATTTTTACACAGAGCGTGGTTGATATCCGGAACGTTCCTCCAGGGAAGGTGGTGGGATCAGATACAGTTACCACGCTTAAAAGGCATTTAGACATTTAAATCCGCAGGGCAGAGTCCTAATGCAGACACATGGGATTAGTAAAGAGGGACGTGGAGAGCTGAAGAGTCCGTTTCAGTGCAGCATGACTCTGGCACCAAACTTCTTGAGTGTTGACACATTCATCCAGGTGATTCTCCCATGCTCCTGCCTTTCATCTTGTTGATGATGTCAAGACTTTGGGGAAATCAGCCACCGGATGCAGGATGCGCAGCCACTCCTGTGTCTTATAAGCACTGCTTTAATGTACCCAATCCATTTTGGTTTCTGATCGTGGTGGGGATATGGTGATGATAATGTCTAAAATAGATGGTTCGAGTCGCCAATTTGAAGGGACAAGCCATTATTGCACAATTATGTGCCACAATGTAATTTCCCACCTATCAGTTCCTGTGTCAATATTGCACAGGTCCTATTGGCATGCCACTTTATTAAAGGGTGGTAAATGAAACTGAGCACCATGCACCAGCACTCATCCCACTTGCTGAACCTGTGGTGGAGGCAAGGTTATTGATGGCGTGGCTAAAGTTGGACCCTAGACATTGTCCTGAGGAAGGTACCAGTGATGTCCTGAGACCAAGATGTACCTTCAGAAACCACCTTCATTTTCCTTTTTGTGAAGAATGCATAAATCTTATCCCTTGATGTCCATGGAACTCAATATCACCAGAACCCCTTATGTCACACCAGGTCAACTGTTGCCGGGAAGATCAGGTTGCAAGTCGCCCTGGTCTCTCTGCTGCTGTGCCAGAGACTAAACCAGCCCTGCAGGTGCTGTGTGCTGCCCTGATGGGAATCTTGGCACAAACCCCAGCCCTCCACTGGGGAACCTACTGCAATGAAATGCCCTATGACTGAGAATGGAGGGACTGCTCTGAGAGCTGTTGCTGGGCAGCCTTGTGAGGCTCCTGGGTGGCACCCTGGTTGGCATGGTGACCTAGGTCATTGCAAGGACACACAACATCTCTCCATGTGTTGACAGACTGCTCGGGCTCTGTTAGATGTGATGGAAGCTGTTGTCTCTTTAAATGGCTCTATTCCCAACCCACAGACCAGGAATCTGCTCAACAGTGGTCAGAAACACTCCTCTCTTATAATGGTGACCTCTTTAGCACTGATTCTATCTTCAATGAGCTACCAGTGTCCAGTAGATTCTGGTGATGCAACTGAATTGGCAGCTTGTGAGTTGACTAATTCCGGCATATAGGTCTTCAGCTCTGCAGCCAGAATGTTACTATTTCCGGTGTATTATTTGTTCCTCAATGTGATGTGAAATAACTGGAATTGGTTGAAGACCTGTTTCTGTGATGCTGGGATCTCAGTAGGAAGCCCAGACAAATCATCCACTTGGCACTTTTGGCAGACGATTGGATTAATATCATGGTTTGCGAGTAACTCAGCTTCTATGAAAAGTGTGAAAGTGCACAACAAGGAGGTTCCAATGTGCCAAAGCTTTGGACTGCATGCACATTAAACAGCAGAGCAACATGTCATACAACCAAGCAATCTGACGATGATAGAATCAGGTCAGAACTCTCTGTAGTCCTGTCACTTCCAGTTGTTTCAAAGGTCTTTTATTGTCACTTGTACCAATTAAAGTACAGTGATATGCAAATTACCATATAACATACGAGAAAAAAAAGCAACAAGACACACAACAACATAAAACTTAAGATTAACATCCACCACAACGGATTCCCCACATTCCTCACTGTGATGGAAGGCAAAAATGTCCAAGCCTCTTCCTCTTTAGGCGTCGGGGCGGTCGAAGCTCCTGCGGCTTGGAGTTCCGGAAGTCGGCGTCCGACTAGAGACCGCGAGCTCCATGATGTTAAGTCCGCAAACACCCACGGTTGGAGCTCCGAGGTCGATCCCTGGCAAAGGGAACGCGAGCTTTGCGATATTAAAGTCCCGTAGGCACCCTCGGTGGAGCTCTCAAAAGTCGGTCTCCAGCAAAGGCCGCCAACTCCTCGATGTTAGGCCGCAGTGCGGACGGAGATACGATACGGGAAAAAAATCGCATCTCCGTCAAGGTAAGAGATTAGAAAAAGTTTCCCCCCACCCCCCACATAAAACAAGCTAAAGAACACTAAAAACATACATCTACCACGTACCATTAAAACACAAAGGAGGAAGGGACAGACAGACTAATTGTTGGCGAGGCAGCCATTGCTGGCGCCACCCGGTTGTGGAGGTTGGTTGACAATTAAACAGCTAAACAGCGAAGATGTATCAGTGTCATCTTCAACAATGGAAGGCTCAGCAGGTGAGTTAGGTGAAGCATTTGAAATGTTTGCTTTAAATCAAATGAAGCCTGCCTGTTTCTCTGTTTGCAGGCATCTGGTTTCACTGTGGCCACCAGAAATGGAAAGAGAAACATAAGAGGGAGAGTATGGCCGGAGAGAGAATGAGAGTGGAGAATGGTAAAATAGAAAGAAGGATGAAATATAACAAACAATGGAAAGAAAATGCATGGTGTAATTCGAACTCTTTGCTGGGGATATTGGCCTGTGTTCATCTACCCTTCCAGTGAAATTGGAGGATTTTACAGAGACAACATTAGTGGTATCTCTGCAATACTTCAAGTTGCCTTTTGTGCGTGGTCTAAGTCTCAGTAGCACACAGGAGGGGAGAGATTACTGTGCCTGATAGTAGATAAGTTAAATGTTGGGTATGTGGTCTTGATAGTCAAATACCTTTAATTTCAAACTGCTACAGATTGTGCTGGCATTCTGAAGGTGATGATGAATTTCTGGCAATGTCTATCTTTGCTTGGAGGTGGCAGCTGAAATGTGGGAAATTAACCACATTTTTCAAGGTCTACCATTAGATCGTTATTATCAGAGCATTATATAGAAGGACAATAGACAATAGGTGCAGGAGTAGGCCATTCGGCCCTTCGAGCCAGCACCACTATTCAATGTGATCATGGCTGATCATTCTCAATCAGTACCCCATTCCTGCCTTCTCCCCATACCTCCTGACTCCGTTATCCTTAAGAGCTCTATCTAGCTCTCTCTTGAGAGAATTGGGCTCCACTGCCTTCTGAGGCAGAGAATTCCACAGATTTACAACTCTCTGACTGAAAAAGTTTTTCCTCATCTCCGTTCTAAATGGCCTACCCCTTATTCTTAAACTGTGGCCCCTGGTTCTGGACTCCCCCAACATTGGGAACATGTTTCCTGCCTCTAACGTGTCCAACCCCTTAATAATCTTATATGTTTCAATAAGATCCCCTCTCATCCTTCTAAATTCCAGTGTATACAAGCCTAGTTGCTCCAGTCTTTCAACATACGACAGTCCCACCATTCTGGGAATTAACCTAGTAAACCTAAGCTGCATGCCCTCAATAGCAAGAATATCCTTCCTCAAATTTGGAGACCAAAACTGCACACAGTACTCCAGGTGCAGTCTCACTAGGGCCCTGTACAACTGCAGAAGGACCTCTTTGCTCCTATACTCAACTCCTCTTGTTATGAAGGCCAACATTCCATTGGATTTCTTCACTGCCTGCTGTACCTGCAGGCTTCCTTTCAGTGATTGATGCACTAGGACATCCAGATCTCGTTGTACGTCCCCTTTTCCTAACTTGACACCATTCCGATAATAATCTGCCTTCCTATTCTTACTACCAAAGTGGATAGCCTCACACTTATCCACGTTAAACTGCATCTGCCGTGCATCCGCCCACTCACACAACCTGTCCAGGTCACCCTGTGACCTCATAGCATCTTCCTCACAGTTCACACTGCCACCCAGCTTTGTGTCATCTGCAAATTTGCTAATGTAACTTTTAATCCCTTCATCCGTCATTAATGTATATTGTAAATAGCTGCGGTCCCAGCACCGAGCCTTGCCATACCCCACTAGTCACTGCCTGCCATTCTGAAAGGGACCCATTTAGCCCCACTCTTTGCTTTCTGTCTGCCAACCAATTTTCTATCCATGTCAGTACCCTACCCCCAATACCATGTGCTCTGATTTTGCCCACTAATCTCCTATGTGGGACCTTGTCGAGGGCTTGTTAGTAGAGTACCTTTGTCCTGTGGAAATTGAATGTTAGAGTCATATTCTTATATGATTCAATGATTGAGTCAGCAAAATATTAGCGCTCAGCCTATGAATGTGTGTGTGGTGATTTATCTTCCTTACAGTGGAAGAGGCTAAGGAGTGACCTGACAGAACTATATAAAATTATGGGAGTCAGGTAAATAGAATTCTTGCCTTTGAATCTGGAGAACAAAAAAAAATAACGGAAACTGTCAATACTGTGAACAGGGTAGACACAAAATGCTGGAGTAACTCAGCGGGTCAGGCAGCATCTCTGGAGGGAAGGAATGGGTGACGTTTTGGGTTGAGACCCCTCTTGGGTCTGAAGGAGGGTCTCGGCCTGAAACATCACCCATTCCTTCTCTCCAGAGATGCTGCCTGACGCACTGAGTTACTCCAGCATTTTGTAGTATAAGAAGATAACTGCAGATGCTGGTACAAATCGAAGGTTTTTATTCACAAAATGCTGGAGTCTTCAGACTGAAGAAGGGTCTCGACCCGAAACATCACCCATTCCTTCTCTCCCGAGATGCTGCCTGACCTGCTGAGTTACTCCAGCATTTTGTGAATAAAAACCAGCATTTTGTATCTACCTTCGATTTTAATCAGCATCTGCAGTTTTTTCCTACAACACTGTGAACAGGCCTGGGGAAGGGTGTGCAGTGTAGATTTACCAGAACGATGCCTGGACTCTGGGTTAAATTACACGATGTGATCACACAAAGTAAGGTTTAGTTTCCTGGATTTTGGAAAGGTAATTTGATCCATGATTCAAGATGTTAAGGGAAAGCACCTGGTGACATTTTGGAGACATTTCTACATGCAGAGCATACTATAAGTTCTGAACTCTGCCAGAAACATACACTGATGCTAATAATTACATTTTAAATCTGTGATTGGTCAACTTCTGATGGTTCAGCATCTAAGGGATGTAACGAAATATTGTTTCTATGAAGTCGGGTCACCATCTCACCGAATATTTAGCTTGTCAAAACAAGCTTCTAGATCAACAGTCCATACCTGTTTCTATTTTTAAGTTACATTTCAAGTGATTCCATGAGGCTGAAGCTACATATGGGCAGGTTGAATAAGCATAGCTAGTTACCATTACTGATACTAATTTTTAAATCCAGATTATTTAACTGAGTTTCAATCCCTCAGATGCCAAAATGGGATTTGGAGCTGCATCCCTGGATTATTAGTCCAGGCCTCTGTGAATTAGATCATCATTTTACTTCCATTTCGTGAATGATTACAGATCACCTTCCTAAATGAATAAGCACAAAATGCGGCTTTATGTGATTAGAACTATGAATTTTAAACAAGGAAAGAATCTTGGATGAGGGATAAGTACATCAGTCAGTTCCAGAGTATGAAATTCTAAATTATTAACCCCAGTGAATTACAGTCTAATGGGGAAATATTTACTGGGGTGAATGGGAATAATTCATTTGTTCTAATAATTCTTCTAATACATCACACAGGCACAATAGTGCTTATGCTTCCATCTATACTGACATTCCATGAAACCTCTTTAAATGCATAGAGCAATTAATAGCATCAATTTTAAATCACTTTAATTGCAGAAAAGAGCATATAAGGAATATGCCAAGGCGCTTCCGGTATTAAAGAAGATGGGCATCACATCGATCCTGCTGCGGAAACTCATTGGGACGATGGAGGTGACGTGTGGCATTATCATGACCCTGGTCCCAGGAAGGCCCAAGGACGTGGCTAACTTCTTGCTTCTCCTGGTTGTACTGGCCGTGCTCTTCTTCCATCAGCTGGTGGGCGACCCGCTCAAACGTTACGCCCATGCACTTGTGTTTGGGATCCTGCTCACCTGCCGGCTGCTCATCATCAGGCAAGCAGACGAAAGAGACAAAGAGATGGCAGCGGGAGATGCGGCAAAGGAGGAGCCGGTCGAGGCCGACGGGAAGGCTGACACCGAACAAGAGAAAGGGAAACTGAAAACCACCTAATTCGGCTCACATAGGATTGGAACTGGGGACACCTCAAAAGTCAATGTCTTCCCGAGTATAAAGAACCTGTTCCCCACTTCCCCACTTCAGCTAACGTTGCTGGAAGTGAATGACCTAGAGTTCATGAACATCTGTTGAAGGGAATCTTGAGCATTGGCAGGAGTATCTCCCCATGACTAACAGCAATCACTTGCAGTCCCGATCAATACACATCAGAGCAAACACCCTAAGTTCTGCAGTGATTCTAACCAATAAATTCATTTAAAAGAGAGGAAGAGCTTTACTGAGTGAATAGATTTGTGAAATTTCATCTTTGCGCTAGGCCACAAGATGTCCTGTGTCTCTCTCCCACATGATAATTAAATGGGCTCCCACTTCCTCTCCCATGACCAACTGAAGTGTTAATGAAAAGGGCAGCTCCTTCCAACATTTAGGCTGGAAGGTTTCCTCAAAGAAACCACTGCAGGAAATTGGGGAGCTCTAAAATAGATAAAGATGTGCCCTGGATAGCAAGAAAGAAAAAGCGACCAACAGCCCATTCTGTAGCCTATTCACATAGCAAAGTCCATGTACGGTGTTGCTCACCAGGGTAGTAAATGTTTTATCCCTCCTATTTCCTATCACTCCTTCATAATCTTTCTCTTGAACAGACATAATCTGTTCAATTGCCATCTCCCTTTCCCCATCCCCCACCTCCAGCCCCCCATCCTTTCTCCCTCTCCTCTTGCCTCTTCCACCCAACCACTTCCACTCCTCCAACCTGCTCTCTTCCTCCCTGCAGCCCCCTTCCCCTCGCCCACCCCTCCATTTTCTCCTTCCCAGACCCTCTCTCTCTCCTCTGCGCCTTCTCCCTTCAGCCTTCTCCTGGTTGTACTAAATTACCACTATAGCATTACCTTTTCCATTGTGCCCTGTCCGTGCTCTCCTACATCCCTTCCTCCTGAACCCCCAAAATCATTGTGTGGTTCCCCTCTTCACCACCACAGCCATTCCTATCCCTGTTGGAGGAAGAGAGGTGCACCTTGACCATTAGATCTCGCCTAGATTACGGCTCCTTTGGATAATGTGACAAGCACAATGTCATGGGTTGCTGGGGAAATGTCCTCACTAGGTGAGCTGAGCAGACCTGGCCTGTTTGTCTGATGTGTAGTGTGATAGCTTCTGTTGTCAAGCACTGCTGTTGGCTCCTGTGAGTTGATGCATGTCTTAGTAGTATTTCCATATTTTGTTGATTACTTCTCAGTTGTAACCACAATTTCTGAAAATAAACCAGTAACACTTTCAAAGGCAAACACTCTCTCCTCTCACTCATTGTTCCATTATTGTTTGACTTACATTAGAAAGCCCTCACATAAAGTTGACTCTTGGTTAACCCCTCAATTTGAGAACCGTTCTGTTTGATGTGAAAATTGTGCTATCCCTGTTATATAAGAAAGTTGAGCAGGAAACTAGGCAATTCCAGATCAGGTAGCCTACTTTCTGTTAAATTACTTTCATTTATCATCACAAACAGGCTGAATATTTTCAATTGATTAGAGTCAGTCAGAAAATGATTTATAAAGCACAGACCATGCTTGATGGATCTGGTAGAATGTTTTGAAGAGGAGATTAATGATGCGGACAGTGCAATATTTTGGTGTTATATTTATATGGACATCCATATGCATTTGAAGAAGAGATTTCAGTAAATTTGCTCATGAAATGTAATTGAATTTGTGACCTAGATGATAACTAGGTTGAAAAGCAGTAATCAGGGTAGCAACTTAAGCAAAACACAGAGTGCTAGAGGAACTCAGCTGGTCAGACAGCATATGTGGAGGGAACTGACATGAAATTTCAGATTGGACCCTCCACAGTCACTGCCTGACCCACTGAATTCTTTTGATTTTTGTTCAAGATTCCAGCATCTGCAGTTTTGTGAATCTCTTGGTTCATACTTCAATAGATAGGATTTAATTAGTGAATTCAAGCTTTTGCAACTGACTGAGATAAAGGGTCTCCAATGATACTAAGGTAGGTAATGTAAGCAGTATGATTTGAGATATTAAAGTATGATGTTAGTAGATTAAGTTGATGAATAAAACTCCGGCAATGGAAGTCAATGTATGCCCATGTGTGGTTAGTCAAATGGAACCCAAAAATACAATTCAGAGGAAGTTATAACAACATGGACTCTGAAGCCTTTGTTGCCATTCAATGGGATAGGTACCCTTGAACAACAAGACTTTTACATCTGTCACTACATAAAGATACATTTTCTCCTATTATTGCTACTAAAGTAGAATATTTCTAATTTTTCCACGTTGTATTCCATCTTCCATTCTCTCACCAAATCACCTATCCTGCCAATGTCCCCTGAACACAAGAAACAGGAGCAGGAGTCAGCCACCAGGCCCCTCAGGCCTGTCTCGTCATCCAATACTGGATGATCATGGCTGATCTTCTGTACTAGCCTCAACTTCTCTTCTGTGCCAGTTCCCCATCTCCTTTAACTGCTTGATCCTTCAAATATTCATCTATCTCCACTTTAAATATATCTAATGATTGAGCCTCCACCAGTTCCAGTGGCGGAGAATTCCAGAGATTTACTACCCTCTGACAAGAAATTTCTTCATACCTGTTTTAAATGACTCCCCCCCCCCCCCCCCCCCTGTTTTGTAACAATGTAGCTTTGTTTGTGATTCTCCCATCAGTGAAAACATTTCAACATCCACCAGCCAACATGTTGGAATGAGACCACCTCACATTCTTTCAAACCCCATGGGATAAAGACCCAAACTGAAGGGTCCCAATCAGAAACACCATCTGTGCATTCCCTCCACAAATGTTGCCCTACCTGCTGAATTTTTTGTTGTGTGTTTGACTGTCACCAAAGCAATTCAACCATTTTCTAGGTAAGGGGACCAAAACTACACAGAACTCCAGCGTTTGGTCTTACCAAATCCTGTACAACTGTAACAAAACCTCCCTATTCTTAAACATGAGCCCTTGCAATAAAGACCAACATCTTAATGATTTGTTGGACCTGTCTGTTAACTTTTTATGATTTATGCACGAGAACACTTAGATCCCTCTGAACTTCAGTCTATTGCACTCTCTCCATTTAGATAATAATCTACCTTTTGACTCGTCTTACTGAAGTGCATGACCTCAGGTTCACACATTAAACACCATTTGCCAGGCTTTCACCCCCTCACTCAATCTTTCTCCGTCCCATTGCAGAATCGCAATGTTTCCTCACAACACGTCCATCCGTCCATTTTGTATCATCAACAAAGTTGCAAACCTTACATTTTGCTTCCTCCTCTAGGCCATTAACGTAAATAGTAAACAATTGAAGGCCAAGATCTGATCCATGGGGCACCCCACTAGTTACATTCCTCAACCTTGAACTTTGCATCTTCCAAAGAGTAGGTTGTTGACTGAAGGAAGCAGAGGGGGGAGGGGCAGTGATGGGGAAGAGTGTGCACAGCTGTATAGTCATCCAAGGATCTAAACTAATCTAAATCCTCTTCACAACTCCTATCCAGAAAAATTGAACATATTACACCTGACCCAAATCATTGCTATAGATTGTGTGGGGCTCCAGTACTGATTCCACCGGCATCTCACTATCCACAGGCTCCCAACCCCTACATCAGGAGTTCGGAAACTGCTTGCATCTATTCCACAACAAGTCATAACAGGTCATCTGGAAAAATAAGACTGGGCAGAGGGAACGGATTTATTACAGAAATCATGCTGACAAATCTGTTGAAATGTTTTGAGGTTGTAACTAGTTGAATAGATTATTATAAACCTGTAAACATGCACTGTTTTAGGTTTAGATTTATTATTTTCACATGTACCAAGGTACAGTGAAAAGCTTTGTTTTGCATGCTATCCAAACAGATCAGACATACCATGCATAAATACAATCAGATCAAACTCAAGTACAATAGATAGAGCAGAGGGAGAGATTCAGAGTGCAGAATATAATTCTCAACATTGTAATACACTGCCATGAATTGAAGATTGATTAACAGACAAAACATAGAATAGAAATAAAATAGATAATTTTCAGGTTGTGAGGCTGTGATGAATGAGTTACCACAGTTTCAGATCCTTGGGGCATTGAGACTGGATGTGAGCCAAGAGGAGCTGTTCAAAAAGGATGAGTTGCATCTGAATAGCACTGAGACCAATGGCCCAGTAAGTGGGTGCATTGCTGCGGTTGCGAAGGGTTGATATCTAATTGACAGGTGGATGGACACCTGCATATGTCATAGGAAAGGGGAATGAGATGTGCAAAGCATTGGGAGCATATTTGAAAAGGAGAACAGTGTTTGATGGATGCAGATGAAGGAATACCCTGAGGAGAACAAAGGTTTAGAATGCGTGTGCTTAAATGCAGAAAGTGAGTTGGATAATGTTTGTGAACTGCATCAGAGTTAGGGTTAGTTCAGCCAGAGCAATTTGTTAGCCAAGGACTGGCTGGAGCAATTCATTAACCAGAGCAATTGCCCAACCCCAATGCACACTCAAATAGCCTTCTTGGGATATAATGTGGCGATAAGCATCCTTCAATATTTTTTGGACTCCACAAGCAGGAAAATATTGCTGGATCGCATTCCAGGGAATGAGCTTGGCCTCACATATAAGCAACAGAACACCAGAGACCCATGATTGGTAGATCATAAGGATTGGATTCATAATGAGGAGGGGCAAACTAAAAAATATTAATTGTACCAAGCTAACTTTGATGGGGTGAGAAGGGAGCAAGCAAGGATAAAGGTGAATCAAGTGTTATCAGATAAAAGTGTAATGAAACAAGAGAAGAAAAGGAAGCAAACTCAGAGAACTCCGATGGACAAACAAGGGAGAGCAGATAATGAAACAATGTGTGTCAGCTAAATAATTCAAGTGAGAGCCAAGCTTAATGTGTAATTGAGAGGGGAGATGAAAAGAAAATAAGATGGGCTGAGAACACATGACGGTTAAAAGAAATCTAAAATGCAAATGGAGCAGGAGAAAGAAGAGGAGGGTGTGGAACAGAGGGTCGGGGGTCGCTATGGATCCACAGCCTCACCTCTCGGCTAAGTGGAGGGAGCAGGAGGAATTCCTCCAAAACATTTGTATCTTTGTATCTATCTAAATGTTTTTTGAAAGTCTTAATTATATCTTCTATAGTTTCCTCTGACAGCTCATTCTAGATACCCTCTGAGTGAAAAGGTTGCCGTGAGGTCCCTCTTAAATCTCACCTCTCACCCCAAGTCTATGCCCTCGAATTTTAGAATCATCTATCCTGGGTGTTTAAATTACCCATACCCCTCATGACCTTTTACACCTCAATGAATGCCCCTCATACTCACATTTACCTCATTAAGGTCTCCCCCTCCTAAGATCCAAAGAAAAACTTCCCAGCCTATTCAGCCTCTCCCTATAATTCAAACCCACAAGTTCCAGTGACATACTGACCATATTGTATTTCATTCTCAACATTCAACCTCAAAAATGTATTTTATAAAAAAACGCTGAGAAAGATTTGCATTTATAGAGATGGTTTAATGGACAGAATGTCTAAAGTACATTACAGACAAATGTTTGAATGTAAATTGCAGGTAATTTGTGAAGAAAAGCAAAGTTTGCCTTTGCAGGAGAGCCATGTAACTTTACCTGAACATCACCAGGACACCAGGAATTAAATTATAAAGAAATGTTAAATTAACACTTTTTCCCCCCAGAAATATAGCTTAAGGACTGATTTGACTGAGATTTTTCAAATGTTGAAAGGAATTGGTGCAGAACCTGGCGACCTGGCGAGCTGGTGCTCAGAGAACAACCTGTCCCTAAACACAACTAAGACCAAGGAGCTAATTATCAACTTTAGAAGGTCACAGAATGCAGAATACGCTCCAGTCTTCGTCAACGGGGACAGAGTGGTGAGAGTGTCCAGCTTCAGGTTTCTGGGCACGCACATTTCGGAGGACCTCACATGGTCCACTAACACCGCTGCGCTAGTCAAGAAAGCACAGTAACGGCTGTTTTTCCTGAGAACGCTGAAAAAGGTTGGTCTGGCCCATCAGTTACTGATGACCTTCTACCGCTGCACCACAGAGAGCATACTGACATACGGCATCTATGTGTGGTATCTCAGCTGCGCGGCAGCGGATAGGAGAGCTCTTCAGCGGGTCGTCTGCAGAGCGCAGAGGACCATTGGGATACAGCTACCAACCCTGGAGGACATCTACAAAACACGCTGCCTCAGGAAAGCCACCTGCATTAATAGGACTCCACACACCCAGTCTGTTTGAACTACTTCCATCTGGCAGACGTTATAAGGCCTATGCCCGCACCTCCAGACTACGAAACAGCTTTATTCCTAGAGCTATAGCTGCTCTGAATTGGACCTGCTGAAAGCCTGCCATGATCTGTCTCTGCCCCCACAGGCATCTGGCCCTGCATGAACTTTTTTTTTGCACTTTACCTTGTTTCCTTTCCGCCCCCCCCTCCCCCCTTGTTGTTTTTATTTTCGGCGTGATTTATTTATTTATTTTATAGCATCGATATGGAAGTGGCATTCTTAATCTCGTTGTACTTGTACAATGACAATAAAGATATTGTATTGTATTGTTTTGGTAGGTTCATGGGATTATTTATCTGTGGTAATTTAGGATATAGGAATATAATCTTAAAAACAGTCAGACATTTTTGGGGAGAAGTAATGAAGTAGATTTAGATTTTAGATTTAGTTTTAGAGATACAGCGCGAAAACAGGCCCTTGGTTGAAACAGGCCCTTGGTTGAAACAGGCCCAGACTGGTTGAGAAGCTGCTGGAACTGGGGATTAGCACTCCTCTGTGTGCCTGGGTCCTGGACTTTCTCACCGCCAGGCCCCAAGTGGTCAGGATGGGGGAACACACATCTAGCTCCCTCACCCTGAACATAGGATCCCCCCAGGGCTGCGTCCTTAGCCCCCTACTGTACTCCCTGTACACACATGACTGTGGGGCCAGGTTCAGCTCAAACTCCATCATCAAGTTTGCTGATGACACTGTGGTGGTGGGCCGGATCTCCAACAACGATGAGAAGGCCTACCGGGAGGAGGTGGCTGATCTGGCACTCTGGTGTCAGGACAATAGCCTCCTCTTGAATGACACTAAAACAAAAGAGCTGATTGTGGACTTCAGAAGGGCTAAACATCCAAGGACGTACACGCCACTGGAGATAAATGGGTCTATTGTGGATAGGGTGAGCAGTTTTAAATACTTGGGAGTCCGCATCGCACATTGGGCAATGCACATTGCCGCACTGGTGGGTAAGGCTAAGCAGCGCCTTTACCACCTTAGACAACTGAGGACATTCAGAGTGTCTCTGAGGATCCTTCATTGCTTCTACTCTGGGGCTGTAGAGAGCATCCTGTCCGGCAACATTACAGTCTGGTTTGGGAACAGCTCTGCCCAGGACAGGATGGCCCTGCAGAGAGTAGTGCGTTCGGCAGAACGCACCATGGGAACTACACTCGTCCCCCTGCAGGACCTATACATCAGGAGGTGCAGATCCAGAGCAAGCAAGATCATGAGGGACCCCTGCCACCCCAGCAACGGACTGTTCCAGATGCTACGATCAGGCAAACGTCTCCGCTGTCACGCTGTGAAAACGGAGAGGATGAGACGGAGCTTTTTCCCACAGGCCATCAGGACTGTCAACTTTTATAACCCCAGAGACTAAATTTTTGTCGACACTAATAGTAACTTATTAACTTTATTTATATGCTGTAACTGTAATTCTTTTTGTGCACAACCCGCAGGCATTGCCACTTTCATTTCACTGCACATCGTGTATGTGTATGTGACAAATAAATTTGACTTGACGACTTGACTTGACTTGACTTCAGCCCACCGAGTCTGCGCTGCCCAGCGATCCCCGCACTATCCTACACACCCTAGGGACAATTTTTACATTTGCCCAGCCAATTAACCTACATACCTGTACGTCTTTGGAGTGTGGGAGGAAACCGAAGATCTCGGAGAAAACCCACGCAGGTCACGGGAAGAACGTACAAATTCCGTACAGACGGCACCCGTAGTCAGGATCGAACCTGAGTCTCCGGCGCTGCATTCGCTGTAAGGCAGCAACTCTACAACTCTACATCTTCATTGTGGGAGTAATAAACTACATTACTACAAAAAGTAATGGTGAGATCTCAATCAATAATTTCATAATATTTTTGTTTGCTGGATATGAATAATCAAGGGATGTTGGGCTAGTTGGAAGGTTGGTGTTTGCATCCACGGCAATTTTCTTCAGAGGTTATGGTTGCTTTCCCTCCAATTATCTGCAGACTCTGACAGAGGAAGGGCAGATGATAGTATGGGACCTTTTGGTTGTTAGTGAAATTGTGAGTCCATCTGCTGTTTTCAAAAGGTCTCTATGTGTTCCCATCCTATAGCTGCTCCAAGATTTCCTAGATGTCCTCATTCTTCAGGGAATAGGGGTTCCACTCTCCCATTATAGATGAGGCCCTCACTCATGTCTCAGTACTCCGCAGCTGTGCCCTTGCTCTCCCTTCCCCTAGTCGCAACAGAGACAGTCCCCCTAGTCCTTACCATTCACCCCATCAGCCGTCTCATACAACACATACAACACATAATCCTCCGAAATTTTTGCCACCTCCGACTGGATCCCAACATTAGTCACATCTTCCCATCTCCACCCCTTTCCTCCTTCTACAGAGACCGCCCCCTCCGCAACTCCCTGGTTAACTTATCCCTTCCCACCCAAACCACCCCCAGGTATCTTCCCCTGCAACCGCAGAAGAATCGACACCTGTCCCTATAACTCCTCCCTCGACTCTGTCCAGGGAGCCCAACAGTCCTTTCAGGTTAGGCAGAGGTTCACATGCACCTCCTCCAACCTCATCTACTGTATCCGTGGTTCAAGATGTGGACGTCGGCGTCCACATCGGCGAGACCAAACAGACTGGGCGATCGTTTCGCTGAACACCTTCACTCAGTCCGCCTGAACCTCACCAGCTTCTCGTTTTCACCCAACAAACAGCTAACAATGGCCTGTTTCCTTTATCATCGTTACTTTTTTGCATATCTTTTATTCATTGTTCTTTATCTCTCCACATAATCGTCTCTCTCTCGTTTCCCTTTCCTGCGACTTTCAGTCTGAAGAAGGGTTTCGACCCAAAACGTCCTTCTCTCCAGAGATGCTGCCTGTCCCGCTGAGTTACTCCAGCTTTTTGTGTCTATCTGCATGCTTTCCTAGTTGCTCCTCCACCAATTTGTTTGATCACAGGCAGGGATACCCAAGGTGTCTCTTTTTTTTCCGCGGAACTTAAATTATCACACCTCTCTTCGAAATATTTTTGTCGTTTACAATCCGACGACTCACAATATACATTGTACACTTATTTCCCCGAAATTGATATTAATTAACGTTCATTCATTAACGTTCCCCTTCCTTTTTAAAATAATCATAAATTAATCACCGTCTGTTTTTTTGTGTAATCTGCTCAAATTCGGGGTTTGCTATTTTTTTTAAATACCAATCTTCAATTAGTCTCCATCAATTTTGTTTTAGATTATATCTGAAATATCGTCTCAGAAAATACGAGTCCCAGCTTGACCCGCCGCTGTGGGGCGCTCCTGCTGGGAGGTCTGGTAAACCAGAGGGCGTGGGGCTTCCTCTTTCAGCCACGGCAACTTTGTGTCGTCAGTGGGAAGGAATAAAAGAGGCGGTCGACGAGGAGGCGACCATTTTAAGGGCGACGCGGTGCGAGGTGTGTGTGTATGTGCGAGAGAGAGAGAGAGAGAAAGAGAGAGAGAATGAGTGAGAGAATGAGTGAGCGAGAGTGTGGATGATGGAGTGAATGTGGGAGAGAAAGTGCGAGAGTGTGGCCAGGCCGCGTCGCCCACCCACTACTTACACTGATCTTATTTGATCGGCCGGTGAGCCCGGGCCCCGGGCCGAAGTGATGAGAAGTCCGCGCGCGAGCTGTTGGCTGTGAGCGATGCGGCGGCGAAGCCCCGGGACCAGCGGAGGTGATGAACCGATCAGATAGACGAGGCTCGGGCTCTGCCCGGCCGCTGAGTTAAGAGGCGATTCTGATCCGCAAATTCCCGGTGGTCTGAGCCGGGGGGTGGGGGGGGGGGAGAGATAGATGGTGGTTAAAGGAGCCCAAAGCAAGGAGTAAAACTACACGCCGCACGCTTCAGCCTTCCCCGCAAAATGCCCATCCTTCAGGGGGAGACACAAGAGGCTGAAGCTGTTGGTAGTTGCGCTGTTAATGATGATCTCCGCGTACCTTCCTCCACTCCAGACAAATTAGAGTGGTCGAGTAATTTATTTTTTCAAACGTGTTTTAAGGTTAGTCAAGAGAAGAGGAATATTTTAAAATGTTCCAGCAATGATGTGAGTGCATTGTGTTCGAGACCTCTCCTGGACTTGCTTTGTTTCTATCTAGTGTTTTATTTCTCCATTACACTCTACCCTCCATCTTTGTTCTCTTGCCATTTTCCAACGCAATGAGTAACAGCGTTCAGGGCCTCACAATGAAATGAACAATGTCCGATATCTTTCCCGTTTGTGTCAATACTTGACAGTTTTGATTACAAAAATAAACAATTGATAATAACAAGTTCTCACACCTGGGCTGTTCCAACATTTTTTAAATTGTAAAATTCAAGCCTCTAGTGTTTTGTATATCTTGGAGATCCTACATTATTTTCCCCTCGACCAATCTTCATTCATCTTATTTGCTCCAGGCAGAGAAATTAATTAACACTATCTGGGATGGCTCCATGGTAAAATTAATCAGGCCAAAACAATTATAAATTATGTTATTCATTGGTTATAGTAAATTAAGGAGTGGGGGGTGCATTGTGATTGAAGGAAATGTCAACTCTTGCATGCAAGCTCAGTGGACTATTTCTGTACAACTGATAATCGGGGGTGAGCATGGTGATTACTGGACTGCAAGAAAATAATTTAATTTGCACATCGCACATGGTGAGACCGCACCTGGAGTATTGTGTGCAGTTTTGGTCTCCTAACCTGAGGAAAGACGTTCCTGCCTTAGAGGGAGTACAGAGAAGGTTCACCAGATTGATCCCTGGGATGGCGGGACTTTCATATGAGGATAGACTGGGCTTGTACTCGCTGCAATTTAGAAGACTGAGGGGGGATCTTATAGAAACATATAAAATTCTTAAGGGGTTGGAGAGGCTAGATGCGGGAAGATTGTTCCCGATGTTGGGGGAGTCCAGAACCAGGGGTCACAGCTTAAGGATAAGGGGGAAGTCTTTTAGGACCGAGATGAGAAAACATTTCTTCACACAGAGTGGTGAGTGGAATTCTCTGCCACAGAAGGTAGTTGAGGCCAGTTCATTGGCTATATTTAAGAGGGAGTTAGATGTGGCCCTTTTTTCTAAAGGGATCACGGGGTATGGAGAGAAGGCAGGTACAGGCTACTGAGCTGGATGATCAGCCATGATCATATTGAATGGCGGTGCAGGCTCGAATGGCCTACTCCTGCACCTATTTTCTATGTGACAATAAAGCACCATTGAAAAGGGAATTTCAGGAAAACTAGTGCAAAATTAATATCCCCTTCTGTTCCTAAAGACGCAGTGGCATTGGTCCACATCCCAAAGACAGACAACAGATCCTGGGCAACTTCAAAGTCAGAATGGGAAGAGATGCAATACTGGCAAAGCGTGATTGAGAAGGGGGGTATTGGGAAGGTCATCTCCAAAGGGATTCTTCTGATAAAATACTTGGAGCACAGACATCATTTCTTGACGGGCATCCACACTTTGTTTCTATAGAGGGACAGGAATAAGAACTTAACTCAACACCTTCAGTTAAATTGATAGAGCAAGGAACCCAAAAGATATCTGCGTCACCTGTATCACGATAGATGCCAATAAATTATTAAACACCACTTAATTGCTCTCTTTATCTATGTCAAACTGGTCTTGAAATACCATTCAAATGTACCTCGGCACCATTCCCCAACTCTTCACTACTTTGGCAACTGCATCAGGGCTGCCACTTGCACTCGCACAGAACTTATTGATTTCATTAACTTTACCACTAACTTCTACCCTGCCTTCAAATTCACTTGGATTGTTTCTGATACCTCCCTCCCCTTTCTCAACCTCCCTGTCTCCATCACAGAGGTCAGACTTTATACTAACTAAAAATCCCAATGAATACACCTTCCACCCTGTCCTTTACAAGGCTGCCATCCCTTATTCTAATTTTCTCTGTCTTTGCCGCATCTGCTCCCGAAGTGAGGCTTTCCACTCTAGGACATTCAAGATATCCTCTTCAGTAAACATAGTTTTCCCCCTGCTGTTGTGGATGGAGCCCTCACCAGTGTCCTCTGTGGCCCGCTATCGTGCTTTCAGTCCCCCTCTCTCCAGAGTAAGGATTTTCCCTGGTCTTTACCTTTTACCCCACCAGTTCTGCATCCAACACATTATTCTCCATCATTTCTCCACTCATGCAAACCCACCAACAGTCACATCTTTGCATCCCCACCCATTTCATAGAGATCACTCCACAATTCCTTGGTTCATTCATCCCTTCCCAACCAACCCACCCAGGTACTTTACCCTGCAACCGCAGATGTCTCTACACCACGTCTAACATTCCATCCAAAGACCCCAATGGCCCTTCCTGGTGAGACAGATGGTCACATGCACCTCTTCAAATCTCATCTACTGCATTTGGTGCTACCAATTTGGTCGCCTTTACATCAGCGAGACCAAGCATAGATTAGATGACAGTTTCACTGAACATTTCCACACTCTCTCAACCCTGCTGGATCTCCCAGTTGCTACCCTTTTTAACTCCCATATTGATTTTTTTTCTCCTTGGCCTCATCCGTTGCCAGTGAGGCCACATCAAGTGTTTCATTAGTGTAAGAAAATAACTACAGATGCTGGTACAAATCGAGGGTATTCACAAAATGCTGGAGTAACTCAGCAGGTCAGGCAGCATCTCACAAGAGAAGGAATGGGTGATGTTTCGGCTCGAGACCCTTCTTCAGACTGATGTCAGGGGGGTGGGACAAAGGAAGGATATAGGTGGAGACAGGAAGACTGGGAGATCTGGGAAGGGGAAGAGAGGGACTAAAGTTGGAGAAGTCGATGTTCATACCACTCGGCTGCAAGCTGCCCAGGCGAAATATGAAGTGCTGTTCCTCCAATTTCCGGTGGGCCTCACTATGGCACTGGAGGAGGTCCATGACAGAAAGGTCAGCCTGGGAATGGGAGGGGGAGTTGAAGTGCTCAGCCACCGGGAGATCAGATTGGTTAAGGCGGACTGAGCGCAGTTGTTGAGCAAAGCGATCGCCGAGCCTGCGTTTGGTTTTGCCGATTTAAAGAAGTTGACATCTAGAGCAGCGGATGCAGTAGATGAGGTTGGAGGAGGTGCAGGTGAACCTCTGTCTCACCTGGAAAGACTGGGTCCTTGGATGGAGTTGAGGGGGGAGGTAAAGGGACAGGTGTTGCATCTGCGGTTGCAGGGGAAAGTGCCCGGGGATGGGGTGGTTTGGGTAGGAAGGGACGAGTGGACCAGGGAGTTATGGAGGGAACGGTCTCTGCGGAACGTAGAAAGGGGATGGGAAGATATGGCCAGAGGTGGGTCCCGTTGTAGGTGACAGAAATGTTGGCGGATGATTTGTTGGACCTGCACCTCCTCCAACCTCATCTGCACCTCCTCCAACCTCATCTATTGCATCCGCTGCTCTAGCTGTCAACTTCTTTACATCGGCGAAACCAACCGCAGGCTGGCTGAACACTTCAACTCCCCCTCCCATTCCCAGTCTGACCTTTCTGTCATGGGCCTCCTCCAGTGCCATAGTGAGGCCCACTGGAAATTGGAGGAACAGCACCTCATATTTCGCCTGGGCAGCTTGCAGCCCAGTGGTATGAACATCGACTTCTCCAACTTTAGATAGTTCCTCTGCCCCTCTCTTCCCCTCCCCCTTTCCAGATCTCCCACTGTCTTCCTGTCTCCACCTATATCCTTCCTTTGTGTCCCCCTCCTGACATCAGTCTGAAGAAGGGTCTCGACCCGAAATGTCACCCATTCCTTCTCTCCTGAAATGCTGCCTGACCTGCTGAGTTACTCCAGCATTTTGTGAATAAATACCTTCAAGTGTTTCATTGTTAAATCTACCAAAATGGAACAATGAAATTATTACGTGCAGCAGCGGTAAAAAAGGTTTGTAAACACAGTACTCAATAGATAATACAAACAAACATTAAAAAAATGTAAACAATATTGTGCAAAAACAACAAAGACCCTAATGCAAAACGGTTCAGGTAATTTTTGTTGTTTGGAGCAATCAACATAAGAGCAAGGGTGGTATTGAAGTAAAGATCTTGGATCTTAATATGAACAGCAAGTGAACCTAGCTATAAACCTGCACTGTTTAGCTTATTGTCATGTGTACCCAGGTACGGTGAAAAGGTTTTTGTGTGCTATTCAGTCAGTGGAAAGACTAAACATTACAATCAAGCCATCCACAGTGTACAGATCAAGGGAATAATGTTTAGTGCAAGATAATGTCCAGTAAAGTCCGATTAAGGACAATCTCAGGGTACTCCAATGAGGTAGATGGTTGGTCAGGACCACTCTAGTTGGTAATATGATGGTTCAGTTGCCTGATAAATGCTGGGAAGCAAATCTGATTTCTCCAACTAAAAGTAATATCCTGCCTACTTTCTCTGTTTCCAGTGTCCCTCACTGGTGCACTTCCGTTTTCCCACCCCTACTCCTTTCTCCTTCGTACACACACCTCCCATACCCAAGTCCCCCATTTCTCACTTACTCCCCTTCTTTCCACGCTCTCATTCCCCTCTATGCAATCCTTCTCTCCAGCTTTACATTTAATTGCCCCTCTCCTCGTCTGACTCCCTTTTACTTCCTTTTCACCTCTAGTCACTCCACCCTATCTGCCAATCAAACCCCTCCCCCCACCTGTATCCATCTATCCCTTGGCAGGCTTTGTGCCACTCAAAAGTCTTTCTTTTTAAGACCCACCCCCCCCAAAGGCCTGAAAAAGGATCCCGACCCGAAATATCACCTGCCCATTTGTTCCACAGATGCTACCTAAACCCGCTGTGTTCCTTCAGCTTTTTTGTTTTGTTCAAGATTCCAACTTTTGCAGTTTCCAAAACTCAATTATCGGAAACTGGAGCATGAAAATCAGTTTCAATTAAACACTCTCAGTGATCTATGAAATGAGAATAGATCAACATTGTTCTTGTTAACAAATGCAGCTCAGTCATCAATTAAAAATTATAACTTAATGATTTATCATTTAAAATGAAGTACAGTATAAAACAATATGTACAATTTCACCCACCATGTCAATCACTCATTATCTTTTGTAATCAAAATACACTACATTACGTGGTCCACACAATTCTTAAACCAGGGAGATTTGTTAGCAAATGATCCTGTGATATGATTAGCGAGACTCAGAACAATTATGATTGGTCAATAAGTTCTGAGGTTGTTCATCTATTCAGTGAGGAAAGGTAGCTCTTCCAGTCAGTGGCTCATCACTGATATCAGATGCTTCCCTCATCCTCTTCAGTTTTCTTTCTCTTTCTTGCTCCCCCTTCAGGTGCCCAATGACCTGAACAATGGCATTTATTTGTGGGTCATCTGGTGCTTTGGCCACATACAGCGAAAAATGTTTGATAGTTTCTGACAGGAGAAATTGCGGATCAACATCAGTTAAATCCTGTGGAGAGTTCCGCAACATCCTCTCACAGACTATTGCGTAGTTTTTATGCCAATTAACAGGATGTTTCTCTGAGGTGACCAACTCCTGATACATCTGAGAAAGCAAAGTTTGAAGGTGAGGATTAGAATCAACACAACAATCTAATTTATAATCATGAATCAGAAGAGCCGAGAATTCTTTGGATGGTAATGACAGAAATTAAATAGACAACAATCTTTAGACAACGGTAGTGGGAGAGAGATAATAAATCTCACCTGATAGACAAATGTATATAGTTGCATCTTTATTGATTCTGGCTGAGCTGGATTCTCTGCCAACTCAAATAAAAAGAATGGTGTTTTCATTCTGCAAAACCCCAAAATGAATTAGACAAATGTTATCTGATAGAAAATCGTAATGTAAACACATTTTTGGTATTAAAAACATCTGACAATTACAGAAATCAATTTTTTTTTGTGAGTGGCATTTTATATTTACTGTCCTTTGCAATGAGGTCTATTACTATTTTACCTCTGTCCTTAGAGTAAAAGCCCAGTTTATGGGACCACTTTAATTGTGTTCTGTCAATATGTACCGCACTATTTCCATATTCAAAGGAACCAAAAGTCCATGAATCCATTAATGTGCTCAAGAGAGAGCATGGCAAAATCTGCAGCAAAGTGTTGCTTTTTCTTCTATCCCTTCAGTCACTAACAGTAACTGTCCAATAGCCTTTTTAAATGTGATAGGTTGAAGTTCAGGTGCAAATAAAAACCTTGGTGATATACACACACCCTTGAGTCTCTCTTTTTAACTCCCATTGTGGCTGGGTTTGATTATCTGCCAACTTAAATAGAAAGTAATCTTCATTCAGCAAAACCCTACGATGAATTTCACCAGTAAATAATACAACCAACTTTACTGGCCCAAAATGAATGGTTAGCACCCCATCGCGGATCCGTGAGATCAACTACTTGGGGCCTCCAAATTTGAGTACATATCTACTATTTCTAGTTAAATGTCTTCCTGCTGGACTATGCTATTTGAAAAATGCATACAAGTATTATTAAGCAATTGGATTAGTAATAAAATCATCATTCTGTTAAACTGGACTGGTTTAAAGTCTCATTTTGGACTCAGCCACATTGATGATTGCAATGAATATTCTAAAAGCATCCAGATTAGAAATGAGCGTCAGTAAAGGGGTGGGTGGAGAGTAGAAGGCATTGAGAAAGAGAGAGGATATGGTGGAGAGAGATGCCAATTATACCATTCGAGATGTGTCAGATGCTGGATTACCTGGCTTGCCACATCTCTTCATTTGCCACGGCTTCCCATGAAAACTGATCGTAGCTGCAAGACAGACGCGCCTGATGTCAGATCAATGCACCACTAACCCCCCCCTCCTCCTCCATCCATCCTGTTTCTCACTTGGCTATTGCTGAATACCAGCAACCTTAGATGATGGGAATGGATATCCCATTCCCCCTCGCCGAGAGACCGCCGGGATAAGAAAGGTAGCTCCTAGGCTCTGATATAATATCAACTTTAGTGTGGAATTGAGATCAACGTGGATTAATCAAGATACAGATCATGCAGATGCTGAAACCTTGAGCAAAACACAAAGTGCTGGAACAACTCAGCAGTCCAGGCAGCATTTGTGGCAGAAATGGATAGGCAATATTTTGAGTTGGGACTCTTCCTCAACTGAAACGTCACCTGTCCACTCCCTCTCCACAGAAACTGCCTGACCTGCTGAGTTACTCGAGCACTTTGTGTTAAGGTTCAATTGGGAACATGCTATAAAATTGCTCAGCTATTGAGACAAGCGAATTCCTTATGCCTCAGGGCAAATCTGGTTGAACTGAGATTTTTCTATCAAAAATGCTATAAAATCTGAACATCACCTGATGGGTAGAGGAGAAACAATCAAAATTATAACCCTTTGTGAATTGGACGAAAATTATAGTGCTTTTGTGAAAAAGCTAGAATTGGGACTAAGTGGGCTGTGCTTTTAAAGAGATGACACGATCCAGTGGGCACAAATCTTTTGGCCACATGAAATGGAGACACCATGACAATTTTAAGCTAATAACAGTTTTAGCCCTTGTGAGAAGTAAATGGAAAATGCTAGAAAACATTTCAAAACATAATTATAAGCCTCAAATAAATTGCAAGATCCTGACACTAGACAGAAAATAGACAGAATTTCAGAAATCAAAACACCCTTGTAATTAATGAAAAGATGGGAAACTGCATCAAAGTAGCATACCAAAAACAGCATAAGTACAAAAAATAATCAAAAGTCTGGAGTTGTGCGAAAAACAAAAATTCTACCATATCCCAGTCTAAATAAAAGCAAATGCTGTAGTCAGAGAAAGAAAGCAAAAAAGGCAGACAGGCAAGCGCACAGGCACCTGATGTAGGCACCAGGGTGCACAGGCAGAGAGATGTGGGTGCCATCGGACACAGGCTAGGGACTATTCTCTCTTCACAGGTATTGCTGCCTGAACTGTCTCCCTCATTTCCTGCTTTCATCTTAGATCTCTAGCATTCTGCACTTTTTTCTTTGCATTTTGGTTACCATTCATCCTGATTCCTACCCTCCAACCCAATTTAGAAAACAATTCAGCCACAGTCCTCTGACATCATGCTCCAAACACACTTGTCTCCCAACCATGCAAACCATTAATATCTACCCGCCTGCCCGAGTCAATAACATTGATAAGTCACGAACCCTGATTTATAACCTGACATTAGACACAAAATGCTGGAGTAACTCAGCGGGACAGGCAGAATATCTGAAGAGAATAGGTGACGTTTCGGGTCGAGACCCTTCTTGGGACCACTTATAACCTGACACCCCCATTCTGGCCATTTGTACAACAACATTGATCACTTGTCAGCGTAACACTTATGTGGACTCATGTCCACAACCACCATGCCAGCTATCCTCCAGTCACAGCTCCCAGTACCACAATGTCTACCCTCCTGCTTGGGCCTTATGTGAACTAATGACACCTACCTGCCGTACTCCTCTGTCCAGTTGTACAAGTACTTGGTGCGCTGGATCCAGGTTTCAGGGTTGAACTGAGTGGTGGACCAGACCAGCCTTTCACACGTTCCCCAGGGCCAGAGGGAGTAACTCCGTTTCCAACTGGAGTCTCCTTCATGCAGCCCAACGCACACAAAGATCTCCTTACTGAAAGAAACATCAGTGAGTGTCAGTAATCCCAGTCTTCTGAACTTTCACAGCATCTTCATTTCAGAGCAAGAAAGCAATTCCCATCTGGAGCAGAGCCGTGTTGTATGGAGCTCTGCTCCTGCACCTTTCACCTGTGGACCTCACTCAAATTACCATTGTACTCCCAGCCTGGGAGTGGGGGTATTAATGTCTGGGTTCATAGAGCTTATCATTTGCCTTCCTAACGGCTTGTTGTGTCTATGTTTATTGTGTGTCTGATGAGGCAGCACTGCAGGACTTCTCTGTACAACATCTGAATTTCTCACCATTTATAAAATATTCTTCTGACTGAGTTCCATGGGTTCACATTTCCCCACACTGTACTTAATCTAACATCCTCCCGAGCAGTGTATATCCCTCTGCAGACTTTTTATGTGCTCCTCAGAGTTCACTTTACAGCAGCGAACCTGATCTTCATACTTTGCTTTTTCCTCTAAATCACATGCTGGCTTTATCTAGCACTAAACGTTACTCACGTGATTCCCTTTATCACCTATCTGTGCACTGGGGATGGCTAGTTTGTAATCATGTATTGTTTTTCCGCTGACTGGTTAGCACGCAACAAAGGTTTTTCACTGAACCTCGGTGTATGTGACAATAAACTAAACCAAACTAAAGAATGGCTGCTGGTGTGGCACTAATCACTCTGACCCCCCACTCATAACCATGTACCATATTCTGATCTTTAACCCACCATCTATCCAGGGTAATAAGTTACCCCCAACCCCAAGATCTTGAATGAACAATATTCCAATTACTCTAATATTCCATATGAAATATATATACTCGACAAATTTCAAACAGACCCAGTGAAGGGCAGAGAGCTTCCTGGAGAGAGCATGGGGGCTCTTTGAGTTGAGCATCCATGGATGGATGAAGACGCTAAGTTGCTCAGGCTCACTGAGTACAGTGCTGTTAATCTGTGACTCACTCTCTGTTCTCAATAAATAACTGGTGCAGGTTGAAAGTCACAATCCCAGCAGAATCCGCCTTGTCAAAAGGCTGCCAGCGATTTCCGGGGAAACGGACATTCCGTAAGTGTTTGGCCAATTTTGGCAAATACCAGTTGTAAGTCATCATCTGAAGAGAAATTAATAGCAAGTTATTATGTTCTTTACTGTCAACAAGCAAATATAACTACATGAAACTAGAAATGGTCGTTTATGTCATTGGGGCTACGTATTGCAGTGAAGTTAAATGCAATTTTGTTATCAAAGAGCTCTCAGTGTATATAATACATAACAAGAACAGAATCTAACCCCAAGGCACCAGCCCATTGAAAACTTACCTCCTTTCCCCAGCTCTCATTTTACATTGTCTCTCCCTATTCTTCCATTCTCCAATCTCTCTAATTTAAACCATGTCTAGTTCTTCCACTGAACTTCACCATCAGGACAATGATCTTACCCCTTCCCTCTCCCATCTGTAAACACTTCCGTATTTGAACCTTTCCCTCCCATTCATCTCACACCCACAACCAGTCCCTTATTTATCCCCATTTCTCATCCTTTCTCCACCTTCCCCCCACCCCAACTCTACCACATCATATGACAAAACTGCCCTTCCACATGCGGTAAACTCCTTTAATCCAAAATTATCAGGACTAATCCAGCCTAATAGACTTCCCACAGAAACAAGGAACTGCAGATGCCGGGTAACAAACACAAAAGACACAAAGTATGGAGTAATTCATTTTCAGTGAAAGGTTCTGACTCCATACCTCACCTTTCCATGCTCTCCAGACATGCTGCATGATCCGCTGAGTTACTCCAGCACTTTATGTATGTTTTAACAAATTTATGAACTATGGGATGTTATTCTATTAATAGTTGATTTATTTTTTTCTTCAAATTTTACAGAGCAGAATAACAAATTTCTTGATGAACCCCAAATTTAATGAGAGTGTGGGTAACAGAACCAGGTGAGTTTAAAGTGAGTCAGGGAATCAGGGCATTCGCGAGTGGTCGGCAAACATCACCTGAGGAATCATAGGTAATGAACTGTACATTTTAATGCAACGGATAGGGTTGTTTCACTTGTTTCATTCCTTTCTTTCACCTGACCCAATGGTGAACCTTGGGGATTTCAGATGGTGAGCCAAATAACAAACTACTGAGATTTTTGAATAGGCAGCAACGGATTATCAGAGTTTTACCGTATTCATCACTCTTTTGAAAGTTCACTCGTCTTTAAGCAAATTCCCACCCCATTCCATCTACGTATAATGCGATAGGCCAGGAAGATACACCTTAATTTAGCCAAAACACCCCTTTTATCCGTGATACCTCATGTTAGGTTGAAGAAATTGAAACGCAAACTAATTTGGTCTTGGGAAAATATTGTAGATGCATTGATGGTATCAGGAGTTGGGAAGAGTGTATAACACAGAATGATTCTGTCAGCGGAAACACCAGAGTGTACTCAGTACTGCAAGTGCAATACTGTGGCCACAGTGCTCTAAAGGGAAGATCCATTAAGCTGGAAGACGTGTAGAAAAGATTTACGAGAATGTTCCCAGGACTTGACAGAATGAGTTATAGGGAGATGTTGGGCAGGCTCAGATTTTATTCTTTGGAGCGTAGCAGAATGAGGTATGACATAGAGATGTATAAAATCATGAGGGGCCTAGATAGGGTAAATGCACAGTCATCTTCCCCAGGGTTGAGGAATGAAGAACGAGCGGGCAAAGGTTTAGTTAGCGTGAGAGGGGAAGGATTTGATTGGAACCTGATGGTCAATTTTTTCACTCAGCCAGTGATACATATATGGAGCAAGCTGCCAGCAAAAGGGTTATGGTCAGTTTGGGCAGCATGGACGAGTTGGGTTGAAAGCCTGATTTCCATGCTCTATGAAGGCAACTACCTCACTAAAGTTCACTCAGGGTGGCTCGTTGGTGCAGCTGGTGGAGTTGCTCCCTTACAGCCCCATGGATCCTCGTTTGATCCTGGCCTTGTGCACTGTTGGTGTTTGTGCCATGATTACCTAGGTATTCTCTGGATGCTCCATATCCAATAGATATGCTGGTAGGGTAAATGGCCATTGTAAATTGCCCCTTAGTGTAGACTAATGGCAAGAATCAAAGGGGTTGATGGGCATACAGAAAAGATAGTAAACTGTAGGCAACTGGAGAAAAGGGAGGAGGAATGGGACTGGTGAGATTGCTCTCTTGGGAACTACCACGGAATATTAGGGCTGCATGGCCTCATAAGTATGAGATGGGTCATATGAGGTTTTAATTCATGGTCCTGGATCCATGCCCCTCCCTTGGCTTTTTCTTATGTCCCGGCAGTTACCTCCTGATCCACCAGGCTGAGGTCGGGTCGTTGCTCCTCACAGTAATGGAGGTACCGCAGAGAGTTTCCTGGGAGGTCACCACGGAGCAGGATGATGGAGTCAGGGGGCATGCTGCCCAAAAGATTTCTGGCAAATTTGTCTACTACGTCATTGTTACTCTTGTCACAGATCCTGAATAAAATGAGTAAAAAGAGTTAATCATTTTAAAACATTGAGTAGAAAAAATAATTTATGTACATCTCATAACTATCACAGCAAAGAGTCAGGATCAAGGCAACAGAGTAATATCTAGCAAGTTAATTAAGATCTTCTCCAAAAAGAGCCTCCCACAGCCTTGTTTAATTATAATCTGCCCCTTGCGTTTGGGCCAGCTTGGTTAGGGGCTAATAATGAAGGACCCATGATTACCATTTTTGGACTCCACCTACGTTCTATCTCCTGTAAATTCCACAATGGCATCAATTGGAAGCAACTTCTCATCTCTCGCACACCCAGCAAGGGAGAGCAGCAAACTGAAGGACTGAACTAAACTGGGAGAAATTTAGATCTTAACAGAGGAGGACAAAGAGGTTAATTAAGAGGGGGGGGGAAAGAGCATGAAAAAAGCTTGCGGGGAATATAAAAACTGACTGTAAAAGTTTCTTTAGATATGTAAAATGGAAAAGATTAGCGAAGACAAATATAGGTTCCTTACGATCAGAGACAGGTGGATTTATAATGGGAAACAAGGAAATGGCAGAACAGTTAAACGAGTATTTTGGTTCTGTCTTCACTAAGGAAGACACAAACAACCTCCCAGAAATACATGGGGACCGAGAAACAAGGGAATCCACATTAGTCAGGAAATGGTGTTAAGTAAACTGTTGGGACTGAAGGCAGATAAATCCCCAGGGCCTGATGGTCTGCATCCCAGAGTACTCAAGGAGGTGGCTCTAGAAATTGTGGATGCATTGGTGATAATTTTCCAATGTTCTATAGACTCTGGATCAGTTCCTGTGGACTGGAGGATAGCTAATATAATGTCACTTTTTAAGAAAGGAGGGAGAGAAAACGGGGAATTATAGACCAGTTAGCAGTGGTCTTAGGAGGGAGTGGTGAAGGTGCTTGAGTCGATTATTAAAAATGTTATAGCAGCGTATTTGGAAAGCAGTGACAGGATCGGTCAAAGTCTGCATGGATTTAGAATGGGGAAATCATGCTTGACTAATCTGGAATTTTTTGAGGATGTAACAAGTAGAATGGATAAGGGAGAGTCGATTTTCTATCTGGACTTTCAAAAATCCTTTGACAAGGTCCCACACAAGAGATTAGTGTGCAAAATTAGAGCACAGGATATTGGGGGAAGGGTATTGACATGGATAGAGAACTGGTTGGCAGACAGGGGAGGAATTAACAGGTCCTTTTCAGAATGGCAGGCAGTGACTTGTGGGGTGCCGCAAGGCTCAGTGCTGGGACCCCAGTTATTTACTGAGCACTTCAACTCCCCCTCCCACTCCCAGTCTGACCTTTCTGTCATGGGCCTCCTCCAGTGCCATAGTGAGGCCCAACTGGAAATTGGAGGAACAGCACCTCATATTTCGCTTGGGCAGCTTGCAGCCCAGCGGTATGAACATTGACTTCTCCAACTTTAGATAGTTCCTCTGTCCCTCTCTTCCCCTCCTCCTTCCCAGTTCTCCCTCTTTCCTGTCTCCATCTATATCCTTCCTTTGTCCCGCCCACCTGATATCAGTCTGAAGAAGGGTCTCGACCCGAAACGTCACCCATTCCTTCTCTCCTGAGATGCGGCCTGACCTGCTGAGTTACTCCAGCATTTTGTGAAATAAATACCTTCGATTTGTACCAGCATCTGCAGTTATTTTCTTACACTACCAGTTATTTACAATATATATTAATGATTTAGATGAGGGAATTAAATGTGATATGTCCAAGTTTGCGGATGACACAAAGCTGGGTGGCAGTGTGAGCTGCGGGGAGGCTGCTATGACTCTACCGTTGCGCCACTGTGCCCTCCTTAAAAAGGCTTCTTACAATTAATGGAGGACTGTTTATATCTATCCAAAAGGCAAACAGGCTTACTCTAATATCTCCAACAGAAAATAGCAGCACTGATAATGTGCAAATTCCTCAACCTTACCGATATCATTTCCTGAATTCACCAAAGTGGATCTTAACCCGAGTCTTTGACTCAGAGATCAGTGAACATGATTTCACTCAGCCTAGTAACATACAAGCAGCTACTGCATGTTGATTTGCAAAGCAGTGCTTACCTGTAGTTGAGTTGGAGTTGGTAAGCAGTGAGGAGGATAGCAGGGAGCCACTCTGCCCAGCGCCACAGCGAATGATTGCCCATTATTCTCTGCAGTACAGAAGAGACTGAAGCTAGACCACAGCCTGCCAGAACACAAACCACCAAATTACTCTGTAACCAGAATCTTTCAACCTGCAGAAAGAAAATGAATACTGTCTTAGTCATACATCTGGATGAGACATCAGGACGCATCAGGATCCACAGCCCACCACATCCCTGACAACCGTCAAATTCACAACTGCACTTGTCCTAGCTTCTCTCTTGCATCTCACCGCCAACTCCTGCCCCCATCCCATTCCCCTGCCATCCAGCTACAGCAGGGCCATTTTACAGGGGCAACCCACATCTTTGGAATATGATGGGAAACCTGAGCACTCATGGGAAACCCATGCAGTCACAGGGAGAGAACGTGCAAATTCCACTCAGACAGCACCAGAGGACAGGTGCTTCACCATCTCTGGTGCTGTGAGGCAACAGGACTCAGCGCGATGCCACAAGGCTGCCCCAAACTATGCTTCAGAATGTGCTAGAATATTTGAAGCAATTCATCTGGGTTTTACATGGAACATTAACAGTCACAGACAGATTTGATAATAAAGGATTCATTATAAGAGATTAAGAATGAAAATACCAGCTGTGGAAAGTTAGCAGGTGGGTATGACATATTCACAGGCGGCCTAAAGTCAACTATATTTTGTCTGTTTGAACCCCCCTGATCTGGGGAGAAGGTGATACTTTCTCTCTGTGAGAATGACATAAGAAAGAAAATAAAAGTAAATGTAGTCTCAGAAACTGAGACGGGAGAGACATGAATCTTGCACCTCATTTTTAGCATTCCTTTTGTTCCCACACCTTTCCTTCTCTATAATTTCAAATCTGTCCAAGAGTCACCAAGATTTACACCACAGAATCAGATCCATTGTTCCACCGAGTCACCACATGTAGAAAAAAAAGACACAAGGCGCTCGAGTAACTCAGTGGAGCAACATCTGGAGAACAGAGATAAATGACATTTTAGGTCAATGCCCTTCTTCAGACTGATAAAGAATGCGGAGCCTATTACCTGACGCCCAAGCTACATCTATGGGCATTTCTATAGTACTCGAGGGCGAGAGCATCGAAGGTGCATTCAGTTTTAGTCACCAAGATACAAGATAATCCAATTCCTAGGAGAAATGCAGAGAGGCATCAGCTAACTGACCTTCTGTCTCAGAGTCCGAACTATGAGAGACCTCCTCAACATACTGAGGTTACCCCCAATGTAAGCCAAGAGTGAAAGAAAGGGAAACAGTTTCAAAGCAGCAAAAGAGATGTTCAAGAGTGAAGAGAGTCAAGTGTGTTTAATTGTCAAATGCACCAGGGAATGGAACAATTGAATTCTTGCTTACTGCGGCTTTACAGTCACATTAATGCAACAACACAACAAATAAACAAACAATAACAAAAGAAATATACAAAAAGCATCAGTAATGCTTGGTAACAAGACCATAATAGTGCAAGTAGTAAAGGTTGATCTCAGGAAATCATTCACAGCGAGTATTAAATATAAAAACTAAGCAGCTGCTGGATGTGCAGTGGGATGATCACAGGGACCTGTGGAGAGTGCTGATCTTTTTAATTATTGTGCCTTTGCACAGCTGACAGCAGAGTCTTCATCCAAGTTTCAAGTGGAACACATGACTCTCGATTGAGCAACCTGCTCTGTGGCGATGCTTTGCAGCACAAGCATATCCAGATCATTAGTTCGGTCACTGAGTTCAGTCTGGACCGATATTCAAGATGACAACAAAGGGTAAATATGGAACTTACTTCTTACAATTGAGGATGTGGTCATTTGGCCCATCAGGTCCATGTGGGTGCCCAGTACAGCAATCCCAACAATCCCATTCCCCCCCTCTTTTCCCTCTGCATCTCTCACCAACTTGTCCCCGATTCTTTTCTACCACTTTATCGATATGAGGGGTAATCTAATGAAGCCAATTAGCTCCCCAGAATGGGAAGAAACTGGAGAAGATCCATGGGGTCACAGGGAGAACTGTGAACCCCACAGACAGAACCCGAGGTCAGGAAGGTGGAACACAGAAGCTCATTAGCAACAATAACTGCTGCACCACCTTGCCATTCCTGTTTTCATGGATGTCAATGGCCAAGTGATCCTGTACTTGTGTGTATCATTTTTCACTTATCCAGGCTTATACCCGGAAATATCCGGTCATCAGATTGGATGGTTGACACGTCCAATAAAGTGGAGCCAAATTGCTTGCACAATACAAAATGTACATCAATGGGAATTAGAACATGTTGCAAAGTGAATCACACACTAAACATTGTTCATCGTGTTGTCAAAGAAGCTGAATAAGTCACTGGACACTTACCACGCCAACAAAGAGAGGTTTGGTAATGTCCAGGTTCGCTCTCCAGGAAAAGAACAGGGAGTAAGAGCAGAGCATCACAGTGAAAAGCCACAAGACCGAGGATTGAGAGGAGCTCCTGTAAACAGAGAGTGATTAGAACCCTCAACAAATCCATCCGTTCCATCACAATTATAAACCACCAGACATTTACATTTCACAGGCTGGGTGATGAGAAAGTAACTCAGACACTCCCAATCAAGGAAGGGCCAGACAAAGAAGCAGGAACGACCAATTTCCCTTAGCAAAGAGGACATTAACCCAGATCAGGGTTGCTAATCTGTGAATCGGTAGAAGTATTAGTGTTGAGACCTTTTTCTTTCCATTATGAAGAGCAAGGGCTGGTGGTGGCAGCAGAAACTCACCACATATCAAAGACCAACAAACCAAAGACCAAGAGCTGGTAAGTGATATTGACCCACAGACCATCTTTGGTTGGCATGGATGCAATGAGCAGAACGCCCACCTTCTGTGCCATACACCTTCTGCAGGATCACGGTGGATCTGATGAAACACACAAAACTTTCACTGGGTTTAACAGCACGGATGCGGAGTCAGTGTGTCCTCTGGCTGAGCGGTTCTGGACGAGGGGTCACTGTCTCAGAATAACATATCAGCCATTCAGGCCCGAAACCTAAACCAACTTCTTTCATCCAAAGAACAATGAATCATTTAAACTCTCAGCCTACGAAGACTGGAGGCTCGGTTGCTGAGTATGTTTAAGCCAGAGATTAGAACACAGTACAGCACAGGAATACTCTTCTGCCCACAATGTCTGTGCCACACATGATGCCAAGACCAAGATGGAGTTCACTTATTAAAGGAAAGTAGGTTCATGCAGGGAAATGGTGCTGAGGGAACTTTGTGTTTGTGGAATATACTCTTCTCAATGTGCAATGTCTAAAACTGTCTGAAATACAATGTCTGAAGAAGGGTCTCGACCCGAAACGTCACCCATTCCTTCTCTCCCGAGATGCTGCCTGACCTGCTGAGTTACTCCAGCATTTTGTGAATAAGTCTAAAACTGTACACAGTATTCTGGCTTTATGTTGCTGTAGTTTCATTTCAACCAGGTGGATCTCATTCTCCATAAATAAAGACCAGCATTATCTGGACATTTTCATTATTTCCTGGACCCTATTATGACACATTAACAATCTACATGCCCAAATCTCAGGGAAGCTGAGGAATAGCGAGTGCCTGTACTGCTGGGGACAGGGATACAGAGTACATTAACCACACAGAGACAGAGGAGGTGCATCTTGTGCTGTGTTGGGAACTGTAGCGTATACCTCTTTAGGCCCTGCAGTGGGATGGCGATGAGTGCCAAGGCTGCCCCGATTGCTGTCAGTTCAGACTTTATGTGCATCATCTGATAACTGCAGAGAATAGGAAAGTATAGATGTTAGCACACTCCATTGGTATTCTGAAACGATATCATGTTTAAATTTAGAAAAAATTAGGAGTGATATTGTTGAACCCTCGGTTAAATTTGATAGGACTTGGGGAAGCTTCATTCAATATTTTCACATGATATAAGTTGTTCCCTCTCCAGCCGTTATAATAATTTTTTACCTTTATACGGTGGAACGGATTTGACGACAAACAGGGGATAAGAGGGATTCAGGGGGATGGAGAGGGGGGAGGAGAGAGTGCTGCACCAATGCAGGAGAGGTTTGGGCCCAACTTGTACTAAAATAAAAATCTCCAGCACTTGTATGATGCACAATAACTCCAGTTAACATCAGATATTTTGTAAGCTAACTTCAGGATTATACAATGTACAAATTGAATGGATTTTAAAATTTGACTATTCTAATCCAAATCATGTGGCATGTGTGGGTTAGCAAGGAGACTGGGGACATAAACTAAGCAGATCACACAAGCATTTGCCAACAACACCCACCACTCACCTCCAGACATGCAGCAGTCCCGAACCCACCTCAGATTTGGCCTAGAAACAAATTATTAAGTCCCATCAGGAAACATTTTGAGTCATTTTCCCGATTAAAAAAAATACCATCTCTGTAGATTCCCCGAAAGCAGGTCAATTATGGGGGCTCCAGGAAATACCCACAATGTGCAGCACCAACTGAGACGTTGATACATACAGACAACGGAAGTATGGGAATGGTAGTTTGGGGCGGCAAGCAGCGGTGTAGAGCTGTGTACTAAAGCAGTAAAATGGGCAAACACACTGGCATTATTTATAAAATGAATCAGATCTGAAAATAGAGTTATATAGATAATAAAGAGAGACATAAAGGTAATTATGTGCCACAATCTGTTTGTAGACTGGCAGGATGGAGGAAATTAGAAATCAATGGCAGATTGTCATAGATTAGCAAAAATAAGCAAGATTTAGCTTTACCCATACAAGGGTATTTCTATTTCTATTAAAAGGGTTTCCTATTTTTTTTCTTAAGTTTCTAACACTTGACAAATCCACCTGGAGCCATGCTGTTTTCAGCTTTACAAGTTTGAGTTTACAATGCCAGCTCCCAAAGCACAGACAAACTTAAAGGGTATCAGACTCTACCAGATTGAATGTGCCGTACTCCTCCCGCAGCAGGTGGGAGCTGAAGCCTCTCAGGGTGGTTTGGTCTCCCCAGCTCCAGCGTGCTTGATTGAGGCTGGATGAGATGGGCAGATACAGGTAAGGCAGCAGACCAGCTCCAAAACTCAGGCCCAACCACCAGATGGCCCGGACGGACAGCTCCTGACATTTAGGGAACATAGGAGAAACCTTGATTGAGTAATTCCACAGTCAGGCTAACACAGCACTCAAAGACGGATACGTTAGAGAGAAGAGGGAGAAGGAGAGAGAGGGAGGGGGGGGGGGGGAAGAGGGGGGAAAAACAGTAAACAGGCTGGAGTCTGGGGTTGTGAAGGAGGGAGTGGAAGAGGAGCAGAGTGAAATGAAAACTCCTATGGAAGGAGAGGGATGGAAAGAAATAAAGTTGGACACGAAGAACATGCCAGGGAGACAGAACACATTTTAGGGCTTTTGCAAGTTTCTCTGAGTGGCATTTTACCTTTTCTCTGTGCAATCTAAGCAAAATCCATGGAACAATATACATCACATAGAGAATAACTGTATGCTGATTGCAGAGACTCAGGCCACAACAGAATGCACCCTGTAGAGAAAGCTGAAAACAGAAACAAGTGTTTATTGAAATGAATGTCTGTTATGTTGCTTAACCACCCCCAACCAAAGACTCTCCCAGTGACAAGGATGAGACAGGTGTCGATCATGCGTGAAGCTTCAGGTACACGTGGTACAGGTGATCAAATCCCCCAATGGACAATGTGGAGACAATAACGAGACTGAACTTCTGCCGACAAATCTTATCTTAATATTTTACTGTACAGCTGTGCACTGTGAATAATAATCGTCAGGAAAGATATTGCTGCTTTTATCATTCACAGAGTTCTACAGCAGAGAAAATGGTCTTCGGCCTTCAATTTCCATGCTGACCATTCCTTTCTCTTATCTTAAACCTAAGCCCTCTTGTTTTTTTAATAAGACTATCATGATAAAAGATTCTGACTATCTATCTTATCAATGCCTCATAATTGATTATACCTCTATCAGGTCACCCTGCAGCCTCTTTCACTCCAGGAAAAACAAGCCCATGAGAAAAGCCCTCCAATCCAAGCATCTCTTCTGCACTCTCTCCAGTTCAACCACATCCTTCCTATAGAGTGGCGACCGGAATGGTACATAATACTTTGTCCGGTCTAAACCAGGCAGCAAAGAGCGGTTTGCTTTGTGCATGAGCTGGTGTCCAAACAAGACATATGTTTGATATCGTGGAAGATTTTAAATGCAGCTGACAAGACCAGTGCCTCTGTCATGCCTCATGTCCACTACATGTTCCCCAACATGTCAGTGAAGAGCCAGGCCCAACCTGCCAAGAATACAGATGAGCGGCTGTGGGTGGCGTGTGTGAAGTTGAGAGGATCAAAGCCCCTCAGGCTGCCCTCCCAGGCTGGAGAGTAATTAAGCAGTGACCTGCCAGCTGCCATCTGTTCACGCAGCTAATTTATAACTATTAAGCTGGGTTAACCAATCACTTACAATGGAGACAATACACCAGCACTTGTTTTACCTTTGTCCTTTCCCGTGCAGTTGACACTGTGCTGAATCTAACTGTCAAGGCCATTAGGAGGCCAATGAAGAAATTGTTGAAGGAGAAAACTTCAGTTGTAACCGACCATTGCCATGCTAGTCTGGAAAAGGCAAAGAGACCTGCAGCAAGAAGCCCTCCAGCGAAGGATCCCGATAATCTGAAACACACGGGGATGAAATGTCAACACAAAGGAACGGGGGGTCCAACTCCCCAATGTAGAAACGGACCCAGTATGAGAAACCTGCAGAGCCCACACCACCACACCCTTCTCACAACAGGAATCTGACAGGCCCTAATACTACTCATGCTTCACTGAAAGCCCAAAGGCCCCACAACCACCGCTACCCTAATCCAAGAAGCCTGCAGCCCCAACCAAAGACGTCAAAATCCTCCCCTGACATGCTGTACATCAATACGAATATAGGAATTAAATCCAGGAACAGGTAGGTTCAATCTTGGTCTGCTTTTCAACAAAGATCTTGGGTGACCAGACCGTAACCTCAACTCCCCATTCACTTTAAGGAAGAAAATGCAAAAAATTCATGACCATTAAATGGATGGCCCCCTTATTTTTAAACAGCAACTGCCAGTCCTAGTACAAATATCCTCTCCACACTAACCTTGCAAACCTCTCGGGTTGTTATATACCTCAGTTAAGTCACCTTTCACTCTTCTAAACCTCAGGTAACATATTCTCTCAGATTAATGTTCTTTTAGAATCTTCTGCTCTCATTGACACTCTTTCCCATCCAACCAAACTTAGAGCGATCGGCAAACTTAGATTTTGCCTCACTATCAATTCATTCATGTCAAACCCATAGTTAGCCATGGCCAAGAACCCTAAGGTATTGTGCCAGATGTATAGCCATTACCTTGTTGTGGGGATTTGATAGCTTTTACACCCATCGGGGGTTGCTGTACTGCTGTGTAATTGCAATGTATTTACTATGTTTATAGGTAGCTACAAAATATTTTACCCTTTCAAGCTATTTCCTTATTTTCCATCATTATTTATTCCTTGGACTTTATTCCTTGGAGCCTAGGAGATTAAGCAGTAACCTTATAGACATCTATGAGTTAATGAGGGGCATAGATAGGGTAAATGCACACAATATTTTCCCGGGAATCAAGAACAAGAAGGCATAGGTTTAAGGTGAGAGGGAAAAGACCTAATAGGAACCTGAGGGACAGCTTTTTCATACAGAGGGTGGTGGGTTTATGGAACAATCTGCCAGAGGAAGTGATTGAGACAAGTACTTTAACAACATTTGAAATACAGGGACACAGCCAAGAAAGGTTTAGAGAGATATGGGTCAATCACAGGATACTTGAACTAGCATGGATGGGCATCTTGTTTGGCATGAACAATATGGGCCAAAGGGCCTGTTTCCTTGTTGCGTTACTCTATAACACTAACAAGCAGTAGTAGAAGGGTGGGACTTTTGGTTATCTTTTGATGTATAAGAAAATATAGGGCTTACTGCCTTGGTGTTAATTGATATGCCACGTGTTCTTTCGTTAGTTAATTTGTTCCCAATTGAATATCCAGTTATAGTGAAGAGATGGCAACACTTTTCTAATGTGTTTGACAAGTGGAGGAACTGGTGATTGTCCACCCTCAGGCTGGCTGCCATTGTCTTTCTTGGTGCTGGAGAGTGCAGGTTTGACAAAGTGCTGTTAGAGTAGCTTATAGAAATAATTGTAGTATATTTTCTTGACTGTACCTACTGCAACCACAACACATTAATAATGGAGGGAATGATTGTTCATGGTGCACTGTATTCATCCAGACTAGTGGATGGTACTCCACGACTCGCCTGACATACTTTGTAAAGACTGAAAAGGCTCTGGAGTACCACTTGCTTCAAAAATCACAGAATGATACCTACTCCTACCCGCAGTGCTCCTGTGGCTGAAAAGCAACATAAAATGTAGATGCTGGAAGCATGGAGAAAAAAAAATGAAAATGCAGCAGAAATCAGATTTTTAAGTTGCAGAGGAGAGGAGTGTCGAGAGAAAAAGAGAATGTTCATGATAGTGGAGTGGAGGCCAACAAGGACTCACAAATGGTGGTGGTGTCAGCTAAAAGAGGGCAACGAAGGCTTGGTAATCACAGCTTAACTGTCGGGAGGAGGTGTAAACAGAAGAAGAATGACAGCAGTAGAGACAAAACAATGTTTGAACTGAGAGTTACAAATCACTGCAGTTGCTGGAGATTTGAATGAAACGAGAATGCTGGAAACACCCAGTGGGTCAGGCACCATCTGTGTAGTGAGAAACCGCCTTAAATTTACAGGACCAAATAGTGCTGACAAAATTGGAATTGCCGATTGCGCAAAATTGTTAAATTCAGTATCAAGGCTCTTCCTTGACCTTTTGTTAGAACTGTGTTGGAAAGCCAAAGCAGAGCTCAGGGTGGGAATGAATCGGGAATTAAAGTGACCACAACTCAGATTCAGGGTTATACTTGAAAGCTAAATAGAGGCCCCCCTGCCAGCACCAGATACATCTTCCTTTGTTTTGTTCCCTGCATTGTGAGAAGAGGTAAAAGGGCAGGCGTTGCATCTCATGCAGTTGTATCAGTAAGGTGTCCCGAGAAGGGGAGTGAGTGTTACTGCAGATGAAACAGTGAACCAGGGAGGGAACAATAACATTAGAATGCTGAAAGGAAGGGTATAGGTAGATGTGCTTGGTGATTGCAGCCCATGGAAGGTAGTGGACATTAGAGGATAATCCACTGAATGCAGGCTGGTGGTAAGGGGATCCCACTTCTTATACCCATACACCATGATACTCCTTTGTCTGAACCTATTATCACATTTAATAACAAATCAGTCCACTGACTTCCTCCACGTCAAAGGGAACCTAGGAGGCACAACAGTTCATAAATTATAAGAGCAGAATTAGGCCATTCGGCCCATCAAGCCTAATCCATCATTCAATCATGGCTGATCTATCTTTCCCTCTCAACCCTATTTTCCTTCCCCCCATAACCCCTGACACCCTTACTAATCAAACTGTGCCCAACGCTGCGGGATATTTAATAGTCCTTACTTCAGTCCTGCCAGTTCCTCACTTCCTTTCCAGTATATTGATGACCACATTGGTATTGCTACCTGCTTGAAGATTTCATTCATCATCTTTCTTTCTAATTTCCATCCTGCTCCCGCTTTCATATTTGTCCATATTTGCCTTCCATTTCTTTACTACCCTACGTCAGGAGACAGGCTCATGATCAATTCACTCCCACAGCTATTGATTCACCACCTCTCACCCTGTTCTCTATAAGGACTCCATTCCATCTGCCCCTTTTTTCTGGCTGTCTGACTGTGTTTGCGGCTTGCCAAGCTTCTGCTCCCAACTCATCTCCCCCGAGCAAAGATGGGGTTCCCCTGCACCTCGCCGAGTCTTCCATTCCATCAGCTTCCACATTCAATGGATGATCCCCTCCATCATTTCCACCACTTTCAACACAGCGCCACAACAGATATAATCGCAGGTTGGCAGGGACTCTGTGGGCTGAAGGACCTGTTTCCACGGTATATCTCTAAAACCAAATTTCCCTCCTCTTTCAGCATTTCAAAGTGACCTCTTTGAGATTCTCTTTGAGATTTTCCGGTTCACTACTCCGTCTTCACCAACTATTCCTCTCGTTGTGTCACTTTCCCAAGCAACTGCAGGATATGGAACAGTTGTCTTTTTTCCCCACTTCTCTTCCTACCATCCAGGATCCCAAACTCTCCTTCCAGGTGAAGCAGCAGATTCTTCCAACTTAAAATAGTGCATTCAATGCTCACAATGTGGTGGTGTCTACTTTGAAGAAACCATACACAGTTCGATGATCATTTTGAGATCACCTCTGTTCTGTCCACAGGGTTTATCCGAGCTTCCTGTTGCTGATCACTTTAATCTCCATTCCACTCTGACCTGTCTTTTGCCTCATGCATTATGCTAGCAAAGGCCAACATGAGCTCGAGCAGCTGCTCATCTTTGAAGCAGGCCTGGTACAGCCCTCAGGACTCGATAAATATAACTTCAGATAACCACCCTTACCAGTTTGTATTAGAACCATCTAGATGAAATGTTAGGCTTGTAATGTTAACTCAGTTTCTCTCTACACAGCCTGACCGTTCCTGCATTTCTTTTTACTTCAGATTTCCAGCAAATGCAGTAGTTCCTAACTAATAGATCCAAAATTTGTTCTCTCTCCAGTCCTCATTAATTTCCTATTTCATTTTCCTACAGACAGATTAGCTGTGATTAACACGGCTTCACCACGCTCTCTCACAGCTGACACTGCCATCTTTTGTGTCAGTTTGTCTTCCTTGGTTTCCAATAAAAACAGAAAATGCTAAAAGGGTCTTCAAAATTAACCGTTTCTCTTTCCACAGATGCTGTCCATCTGCCGCATGTTTCCAGAATTTTCTGCTTTTATTTCAGATCTCCATTATCTGCCAGTTTTTTTAAACTTACGTCTCTTTATCTCTCTTACCGCAAACACTTTTTTCCTTTCTCTGTCTCACCCTCAAATCTAGAACTTGAAACATCTTCTAATTTCTCCTAACCCTGACAAAAGATCACTGATCCAAAATGTTAACTCCGTTTCTTCACAACAGACTTGAGAATTTCAACATCTTCTGTTTTTATTTACATGCCTGGTTTAGTCGAGATTCTGGTCAATGGTTAACCCCCCACCCCGTCCGACTCATTGGTAATGAGGAACCTGGTGAATGACGGCAGATTGTCAGATTCTCTCTTGATGGATGTGATCATTTACTGACACTTAAGTAGTATAAATATTATGCCAGGATAGCGCCTTGGGTTGTGAGAAGCAAACAGCTCAATGAGATACCTGGCGTTTATCCAAGGTCACAACCTTATTAATTCTTCACCACCCCTCCAACCCACCCCTACCAAATCCATTAGACATCATCTGGGTATCAGGCAAGCTGAGATAGACGTGCATCACGCAGTTCTTCCCTTTCATTCAGATTGTGATCTGAGGTTTGGTGAAAGCAAAGCACTGCACAGAATGCACATAAACAGGCATCCAAAAACAAAATTACAAAGCCAGTGATCAGATACCAAAAATAATTTCAAAAGCTAATAGAACTTTGACCTCTATCCAATGACTAATGTAGAAGTTATTTTAAAACTCTAGTTGAAACCCTGTATTCAGTCTGGATATTGCACCTCAGCAAGAATATGTTGACCAAGATTTTGTGTACCTTTAGTATATCAGGACGTCCCAAGCTACTCAAGAAAGCAAAAAAGTGGTGCTAAGTGTTAAATGATGAAGACGGGTCCCATGGAGTCGATTTGCAATCCCTTGTGTTTAAAAGATTAATGCTGATCCAATTATGTGGTTTAAGATTATCAAGAAGATTTAATTGACCAGAGAGAGAAACTAGTTCCTTTGATGGTGGAGTCCAGATGATTCCAAAGACGAGTCAAAAGGATGACATTAGAATGAAGCTATGCCCTTAAAGTCAATCAATTCTTCAGAAATTCCCACTACCGAAAGCTCAACCAAAAAAAATCAAAACTGAGATTGAGATATTGGGCAAGTCAATTAAGCAATAAAATGTGCGTTTAAAGTGACTGCAAATATTAACACGTTATTTATGCAAGTTTGATGCTTTCTGTTTTAAACAGGTTCCAAAACAGTAAAAAATGCCCATCGCATTTTGTGCTTCTCATGGGAAATCAGACCACAAATGTCCCTCACCTCTGTCACATGCAGGCTATGGGACCAAGGACCCAAAATCAGCCAGTTGATATCAAACGACAGCAGGAAACTGCTGCTACCATGCAGAATGGGCAGCAGGGATTACAAAGAGCAAGTGAAGAGGGAACCAAAGGTCTGGCCTGTGAGCAGCAGGGTAGGGGTGATGAGAGTGATGGGACTGGAGAGGAGATGGGTGGTATATGGAAGATAAACTGGAATGGAAAGAATTCAAAGATCTGATTCCAGGACTGGAAGAAGTCAGAGTGACCCCTCACTGGGATTTGTACACAATTTATGTTTGTACTTTGTTAATGGTGTAATTAAGGATGGTATTCTGGATCATGTAAACATATTGCTATTCAGTTATGTTTTCTCAGTATGATTACAGCCTTCAATAACTCAATTTTTCACAAAATTGTCTTTAATTGCTCAACACTTTAATACATCATTACACACGGTAGTAAGGCTTACAGAATTATAGACAATTGTTTATTTTTAATTGCTCAACACTTTAACACACTTGTTACATATGGTAGTAAGGCTTACAGAATTGTAGAGGATGAAGATGCAGATTATCGATGTTTTAATTTAATGGCAGACTAGGTTCAAGGAATGCAATGGGACATTCCTGTTGCTATGACGCTGACTTCAGGCATCACAGACTGGTGTCGGTGGCCCTGACAGAATATCCACACATCCCCTGCTGCCTGCCTGCACTCACCTGCTGACTGCGTCAAAGAGCAGGGGGGCTGTGGCTGCACCCACCATTGCGTTCAATACATTAACTCTGAAAGCCGGAGAGCCCATCGGAAGAATGATCATGGTTAGCCTGGCCAGGAGAGTGAACAATGGATACCCAGGAGGATGTGCCACCTGCAACAAAGAAAAGACAGATGGGAATGAACCCATTCACAACACAAAATACTCCCCATCCATCCGTTTGTATTCCCACCCCCACCTCAATCAAGATACCCATAACCACATGGCATGTATGCCTCACTCTCCCACATCCTTGCCATACTAAACACATCGTAGATCCATAACCTTCGTCTCCCCACACCCCCAATGTATCCAAGCCAAAGGCTGCCCATCACTCGTGGCCACCCACCTGCCAGCATGTCCTTGCCAAAAGAAGCCACACCCACTAATGGTTCATCACCCAAAACCGCCCCAGCTGGTCCATGGCAACAATCCCCACTGAGGTGGATGGACAACCTGTGGAGGCACATCTCATGCAGCGCAAGAAGAGTAAAAGAAGTAGCCACTCACCCCCAGCTCGCAGGCAGCCGTCAACAGCTCCCCTAAAAAAACATGACATTGCATTCATCTGCAGAACAGGGAAAGACCATTCCCCAAACCCACATCCAGCACTGCCGCTCTTCCAGCTGCGCCTATCACCCCGCAACCACTCCATCTCCCTTTCCAATACTCCTAAACATTCCCTATATTACATGCACAAATCTTCATTCCAACACCCTCCCCTGCCGCTCCGTTCTATCACATTTCCTCTCTCACAACACTGTTGTCACCCTCACCTGTATGCACCTATCACCTTGCCTCACACTCACCTCTTTTCCAGCTTATTCCCCCTACTACAATCAGTCTGAAGAAGGTTCCCGACCCAAAACATCATCTATACAAGTCCTTCTCACCTGCTCAGTTACTCCAGCACTTTGTTTAGTTTAGGTTTTTTTTAGTTTAGAAAGACAGCACCGGGTCCGCGCCAACCAGCGATCCCCGCACATTAACATTATCTACACACACTATGGACAATTTTTACCTATACCAAACCAATTAACCTACATACCTGTACGTCTTTGGAGGAAATCGAAGATCTTGGAGAAAATCCACGCAGGTCAAGGGGAGAACGTACAAACTCCATACTGACAGTACCCGTAGTCAGGATCGAACCCGGATCTCCGGCGCTGCACTACCGTGCTGCCCTGACCCATGCTAGAATGGTTGCTCAATCTATCTTCTTATATTAACTTCAGAGTCCGTACAAGGATCTCGACCAGAAAAATCACACATTCCTTGCATCCTGAGATGCTGCCTGACCTGATGACTTACTCCAGCATTTTGTGTCTACCTTCGGTTTAAACCAGCATCTGCAGTTCCTTCCTACAACATTTCTTATATTAACACTTCATGTCAGGAATCAGCCATGTGAACCTTCTCCACACAGACTCCACTGCAAACATATCCATCCTTGAAAATGGAGGCCAAAATAGTATCTTTGGCCAAAAATGTACACAGTATAAATTCAAGTTAAAAATGTCTTACTTCAAACTCCATGGCCCTTAAACATTCCATCAGCCACCTCAATTTCCTTCATACTATACCTACATACTAACTTTATGTTTATCATAAAAAGTAACATTATGTTTCACATACTAGGACCCCAGGTACCACATGCAGTCTCACTACACTTAAAGCATAATTTACTTTTTCATCCCTCCTTCCAAACTGGGCAACTTCATTTTTTCGCACATTATACTCCATCTGCCAACTACTTGCCCAATCACCTCACCTATCTACATCAATTAGCTCTGTGTATCCTCATAACTAACCCACTTATCTTTACACCTCGGGCAAATCTAGCTAATGTATTGATTCCTTCAGAGTATCTATCCCAATACTATTCCACCAACCACTTTAATCTCCCTCCCTCTCACCTAAACTTCCACTTTCTGCACTTGCAACCTAACCTCCACTCCCACACCACCTGTACCATCAGTTGCGACCCACTCACGCTGCACCCCCACTCCCTAGCCCAGCCAATTGCACCTTACCTCCCCTACCCAAACCCCATCCCATACCCCTACTCCTCATTCCCCTACCCCACCCCCTTTCCTACCCAGCCTCTTTTCCTACACCACCCCTACCTTCACCCCAATCCCCTACCCCCAACCCCTTACCTTCCCCCAGTCTGATCTCCTGCCCCTAACCCGACACCCTCCCCCCTTCTCCACCCCGATCACCATGGCATGCCCTGACCCGATCCCCACCCCCTACCCACCACTCACGCCTGCACCCTAAACCACGCTCCCGCTGGCACTGACCGGAATCGCCGCCCGGCACCGTAGGGTGCAGGGTCTGCAGATAAACAGAGAAGACGACAGCAAAGAGCGCGGCGGCCGCGGGCCCGGCTGGGAGGGCCAAGGCCAAGGCCAAGGCCGAGGCCGGTGGCTTCCCGTTTCCAGGGAAGCCCATCGCCGAGCTGGGACCAAAGACGCGACGCGACGCGCCGGCCCGGGCCTGCACAGCATTCTGGGTCTGCCGGCATTAATTTCGTTAAAGGGGTGGGCGGGTCCGGCTTAGGGCGGCAGGCGGGCGGGCGGGCAGAGCCGTGCATGGGTCAGCGCTGACCGGGGCAACGGCGGGCAGAGTCGTGCATGGGTCAGCGCTGTGGCCGAGTCAGCGCTGTTCAGGGCTCAAGGCCGCTCCAACCCTGAGCGCCACCGGCCTCCTCAGGCCAGGCCAGGCCAGTCCACATCCCAACATGTCTGCTATACTAATAACACGGAAGGAGGCCATCTGGCCCATCGAGGCTATGCCAGCTCCCGGGGGGATTATCCTATTAGTACGATTCAAACTCCTTGTTTTTATGACCTATTTTTGTTCATTTCCAGCCCCTTTGATTATTTTTGCCACTTTTCTAAACCGGGGTGAATTTTGAACGTGGAAGGAAACTGGAGCACTTGGAAGAAACGCACGCTGTTGCGGCGAGGCCGTGCAAACTCCACACAGACAGCACCCGACGTCAGGGTGGAGGCTAAGGCCACGAAGGAGCTGCTCAGACTGCTACGCTAATGTGCCACCATTTTTTTTTGTCTAGAAAATATTGTGCAGTTGTGTTCTCTATCTTCTGTGGGTAGAGGATTCTAAAAGATTCATCATTCTTTACATGAAGTACTTTCTTTTAATCTCTGCCCTGAACGGCTAGCATAAATAGTTGCGCAGCTGATGGAGCTACTCCCTCACGGCAGCCGCGACCTGGGTTCGATCCTGACTGTAGGTGCTGTCTGTGTGGAGTTTGCACATTCCCCCTGTGACTGTGTGGTTTTCTTCGGGTGCTCCGGTTTCCTCCCACATCCCAAAAGATGTGCGGGATTGTAGGTTGATTGGGCTCTGTAAAATTGGCCCTAGTGTGCAGGAAGTGGATGAGAAAGTGGGATAACAGAACCAGCGAGTTTGAATGATTGATTGTCGGGGTGGACTCGCTGAAGGGCAGTTTCCTTGCTGAACCTCTAAATTTAACTAAGCTCCTCACCTCTTTGGTTTCTCCAACTCTCTGATAATGCACTGATAATTGTGGCACTGCTTGTCCAGGAGTGATCGTTGATGTATCTTTAAATACTAGGTGTCTACATAGTCCCCAGCCTCCATCAAGTCACCTGAGTACAGAAAAGACTGCAGAGAAGAGGTTTACAACCGGAATGACCCTCCGCATAGCTTAACTTCATGGTGTATTGTCGACAGTCCCAGTGTGAGACCGAAGTGATGCCAGAATCTGCAGATGGTAAGATACAAAATGCTGGAGTCACTCAGCGGGTCAGGCAGCATCTCAGGAGAGAAGGAATGAATGGGTGACGTTTCGGGTCGAGACCAAAGGGACCTGAAACGTCACCCATTCCTTCTCTTCTGAGATGCTGCCTGATCCGCTGAATTACTCCAGCATTTTGTGTCTACCTTCAATTTGAACCAGCATGTGCAGTTATTTTCCTACCAGAATCTGCAGAAGTTCTTTCTCCAAGTTGAATGGTGGCATTAATCGCAGCCTCCACTAGGGGGACACGATCCGCTGGTTTAGAGGACAATAATGCAAGCTTCAAAAGAGTCTAATTCTGTTGTGGGCCGACAACAGAACAATGAAATCCTTGCCCGAGGCAGCATAACAGGTGGTATCATAAACGTAATATACAGATAATATATTTAAAAAAATTAAGTTCTCTATTTTTTTTAAAACGCAATACTAGTGCAAAAAACAAATCCTCAGTCCAACCAATGACAGTCCACACAGGTTCATTGTTGAGGTTGGTATGTGATGTTCCTGAACCTGAAAATGGGAGTGTGGCCAGCGAAATGTGGTTCTTTGATGATATTGGCTGTGTTTTTGAGACAGCACTTGCTATAGATCAATTTGATGCTGTGGTCAGTACTTGTGATTGACCAGGCAGTGTCTATCACTCTTTGTAATTTCCCTATCTCTTAGGATACGATTATAAACATTCTAATGGTACTCCAGGCTTGTCACAAAAATAGATAGAAAACAAGTACAGTATATAGGAACTAAGAAATTGAGCAAGAATTGGCCATTTTTTCCTTAAAGACTGCTCCATCAGAAATCAATTTCTTTGCTGATCAACTCATTTTTCTGCACTTTCCCCATATACCTTTGATTTCTAATATCCAGGTATCAAATCAATTTCTGTATTAAACAAAACTGACTATGAGCCATTTTGCGTTTATTAGCTATTTTAGCATATTGTATCGGCACGGTAGCGCAGCGGTAGAGTTGCTGCTTTACAGCGAATGCAGCGCCGGAGACTCAGGTTCGATCCTGACTACGGGTGCTGCACTGTAAGGAGTTTGTACGTTCTCCCCGTGACCTGCGTGGGTTTTCTCCGAGATCTTCGGTTTCCTCCCACACTCCAAAGACGTACAGGTATGTAGGTTAATTGGCTGGGTAAAATGTAAAAATTGTCCCTAGTGGGTGTAGGATAGTGTTAATGTACGGGGATCGCTGGGCGGCACGGACTTGGTGGGCCGAAAAGGCCTGTTTCCGTCTGTATATATATGATATGATATCCTGAGGTATTATTTTTTAGACACCAAAAGATTGTCTTGAGTTAAATATTAAGGTTACATATAGGACTGGGAGGACCCAGAGGTGTGGCTAGGGTTATGAGTATATTCTTCCAGCACTGACATAATGCTTTAGTGTGATAACGAAGAGTTTGCTGAATACAAGGTTCAGTGGATATATGAGAAGTGCCTGCTGGATAAAAGGTCTGGCAAGTCAGTATTGGTCATGTAGGAAGGACGATAAGATATTAGATTCTTACCAAGTGAATGATGAGATATGTCAATATGTTTCATTGCAACTTCAAATAAACGACTAACTAACTGAAATGTCGTGAAGATCTTTGTTGTTATTTGTGTGAAGAAGTGTCGCTCCCGTTCCTTCGTCATACAGTAAGCTTTGGGGCTTTATAAGGAAGACGAGAAGCTGCCATAACAGTGACTGAACTTTCACAGATCTCAGGAGTAGAATTTTCCAAAGATTTGCCATCTGCATGAAGAATTGTCTTCTCATATCAGTCATAAATGGCCAACTCATTATTCTGAGGGTGTAACCTCAGATTCTAGATCCCTCGCTCAGGGAATCTTCCTGCATCCAGCCTGCCAAGCCGTAATATTTTTCTAAGTGTCAATGAGATCTTGCCTCATTCTTCTTAATTCCTGCCTAGTCTCGTCAGCCTCCTCATACAGCAAATTCTCTTCTGTGGAACCAGTTAATCACCCTCAGAAGCAAGGACATAGTCTATAAGTAAGGGAATGGTGTACAATACTCAGGTGCAGTTTTGCCAAGCTACCTTGTAATGGGAGTAAGACTCAAATTCTCTTATCATAAAAACAAATAAATCATTTGCCTTCCCAATTGCTTGCTGCACCTATGTGTTAACTTTTAGTGACTTTACACAACTCGGGGGAGATGATTCCTGTGATCTTCAATATACTGATTACTGTACAATTTCATTTTAAATTTTGGAGAATCCAAAAATCTTTGGATGCTAAAATTTGAAATAAGAACAGAAATGCTGGAAACACTCCATAGGTTAAACACCACGTGTGGAAAGAGAAACATATTTAACATTTCAGACTGAAAACTTTCTCTTTCCACGATCCCTATCTGGCCTGAAGGTTTCTGGCATTTTCAGATTTATTTTTGCCAATCATTGTGGACCTTTACTGTGACCTCCATGTAATAATTACTGCAGGTACTGATGCTTTTGCAGGTACTGATTATTGGAATATCCAATGTACTGGTTATTGTAATAAGCCCAATTTGTGACCTTGGATTTATTGAATATAGTGTTCTTTCTTGTATAGATGCATGCTATTATGCACTGATTATAGTGATGTAAAGATTAATGTGATCTCTCGAGGCTGTTGTAATCTATTAACTGGTCACTAACTCATCTCTTTTGTAGAATCTAGAGGGATGGCGATAGGAATGTGGAGGTGAAAAAATGGGATTAGTGTAAGTGGGTGTTTAATGGTTAGCATGAACCTGTTGGGCCAAAGGGCCTGTCTCCTGTTTCACTCTATGACCATAAAATCATTTCCATTTATTTTCCAATGTATGCTACTGCCTCCAACCCACTTGTCATCCCAGCTTGGACATACATTACCCTTCCTTTGCCACTGCTGGGACCAAAGACGGCAATTTCTGCCAGAAGGCCCTGGTATCCCTTAAATCATCAAAAGCAATACATTTCAGAAGGATATATTTAGTCCACCAGTCATGTGGTGCCTTCATTAAAGGGTATTACTTTTTCTATTTTTTTCTCAAAAATCCTACAATTTCTCCCCTTTTCAAGGACACCTCAAATTCTTGAAACTTACAATTTTTGAAACTTACAATTGTATCTGCCTCTGCGCCCTTGTTAGGCTTTGCATTTGCGTACCCGATCTTAACATCTTAAGATAAAATTCCCTCTTGTGTTTTTACCTTCACTTCCTAAAACAATCATACAGAAGCAATCCTGTCATTCCTGCTTCTGGAAACATATTTTTTGGCGTATTAGCTAAGTGCAATGTCTTTGTTTTCTTTGTGCAAAACTTGGTCAATCTCAACGCTGTTGTTTAACTGCTTTCTGGTCAAGAGGTTTTGGATACCTCAGTACACATTAAAGGCGCTTTACAGAAACAAGTTGTTGTTGAGAGCCACATTAAAGGGGAGGCGCGCTGGAGGCGCTGTGTGCCGGGCGCTGTGATTGTGCGCTGCAGAGCCGGTGCGGTCCCTTTAAGAGGTTACCTGGCAGTTGCACCTGGCTGGCGGAAAGGGTGACGCTGGATCCGGCCGGGACACACCTAGAGGAAGGCTGGGAGGCAGCGAGACCTCGCCGAATGCCCAGGTAAAAGTGAAAGAGTGCGGGTAACCGAGCGACACACCCTCCCTCGGTTGTGTAGCGCGATTGTCAGGCTGAGCCCGGGTCGGGCCTAGAAGGAGAGGCGCAGCCTGGGGCTCGGCTACCAGGAAGAAGTGGGGCGTTTGCGACTTGCCGGAGCTGGGCGAGAGGTTGCTCAGCGGCTGGGCGCCGGGTCAACCAGGCCAGGATCCAGCTGGGTAAATACTGGTACTAGTTTGGCAACAGTTAACTTGTTGGGTACTGTGATACCTAGCTGTGTAAAGGGACGATTTAGCCATAGTGATAACTATTGTGTGGACATAACCAGCCTAATAATGTAATGGAGGTAATAATCATGTTAGTAGTTCTTTGAGCACGTGAACTATGTTGGTGACCAGGTAAAAGTGACATGGCGGGGTTTAGAGGGTTAATTTTGTGGGAAATTTGGTTATTACAAGAACATTTTGAAAGACTGGAATGATTGGACTGAAAGTGATGAAAATCTGGATCTCTCTTCCTTAATGCCTCTTTTCTCATCTATGGATGCCCGCTCGAAGGGTGAAGGGAAACTTTGGCGGTCAGTTGGAGTTTTGAAGGTGGAGGATACGCCTGTGAACTCTTGAACCGTGGTTCTATGTTCGCTGTGCTGTGTGTTATGTGGTGTATGTTTGCGCGTTTTTTATTGGTTTGTAGTTAGTGGTTGATTGTTCCTAGCGTAGGCACATTGCCACAGACGGCTGTAACAGTCTGGAGGTGGATGAGGGAAAAAGTTGAAATGGTTTCCCGATTTGGGCCATTAAAGACTCCTTTAGACAACGAAGCACTTGTGTTTGTGAATGGCTTGGGTGGGCCATGACATCACCAGGAGGGGGCAGTGCTGGGTTAGGTGCTCTTCTGCTCTCAGGGAGTGGCCCAGTAAGACATGGTGTGGTCGCTTTCCCACGACTGTGCTACTAAAATTGGGGCTACAGTGTTATGACATTATAATGTTATGATACTACTTATGACTAAATTACTTTTGCACCCATTAATGTTAGACATACATGGACGTATGTGTCCATGCTTGTCTGAGTTTTGGCAAAAGTGCTGAACTGCAGTAAAATGTCTTGTGTACGCAGATACAGCTTACGTGTATTTTCCCTACTAGGAATTTGGGAAATGAAGTGGAATGCAACTTGTCCTAAAGACACAGGAGTAGAGTCAGGCTATTGAGTCTGCTCTGCCATTTGATCAAAGCTGATCTATCTTTCCCTCTTAATCCCATTCCCCTGCCTTCTTCCCATGAACCTTTGCCCTTGCTAATCGAGGACCTTTCAATCTCGACTGAAAAATAGCCAATGTCGGTCCCCACAGCTCTCTGTGGCAATTAATTCCACAAATTCACCATCTTCTAGGTAAAGGAAAAACCTCTTCTCTATTTTGACGGTATGTCCTTTTATTCTGAGGCTGCTCCTTTTGGTTCTAGACTCGCCCATTACTGGATGCATCCTTTTCATGTCCACTCTAGCTAGGCCTTTCAATATCTGGTAGGCTTCAATAAGATCCCCCCCCCCCTCATCTTTCTAAACTCCAGCGAATGCAGGCCCAGAGCCTTAACGCTCTGTACTTTAACGCAATCATCCCTGGAATCATTCTCATAAGCCTCTTCTAGGCCCTCTCCAAAGCCAAGACGTCCTTCCTCAGATATCATTTATCTGTGCACTGTGGACTGCTTGATTATATTCATGTGTAGTCTTTTCTTTGACTGAATAACACGCAAACAAGCTTTTCACTGAACCAAAGTACACGTGACTATAATAAACTAAACTAAAACAATATGGGGCTCAAAACTGCTCTCAATATTTCAAATGTTGCCTTGCCAGCACCTGAAAGCCTCAGCATTACATACCTGCTTTTATATTCTAGTCCCATCAACATGAATGCTAACATTGTATAGGTGAAGGACAGCTGAAGGACATTGGGACACTTGAAATATAACAGTGACCACATCCTCAAAGTAATGTAAAGAGCAATGCAATAATCTAAACTTCATTAATTACTCTTTAGAATCTGGATGCCGCTGGCAAGGCCATCGTTAATTGCCTGTCTCTAACTGACTTTAAGATGATGGAGAGCCACCATCTTGAATTGCGTCTGCCTCTTGACGAAGGTACTCCCTCAGCTGTTGGGCAGATCTGATTGAAACTGAGTGGTGAAGTTCAAATTGGGGTGGTGTGCAATTTGAAGATGAAACTGCAGATGTTGTTCCTGTGTGCCCCCTCCATGGATGCGAACATATTTGGGAGGTGCTGTTGGTTTTCCTACAGTGCATTCTGTAGATGCTGCTCACTTCAGCCAGTGTGTATCAGTAGAAGGATTTAACATTCAAGGTGCTGGATGGATTCAGTCAAACAGTTTTTGTTCTGGATAATGTCTGGTGTTGTTGGAGGATGCACACATCGATCAAGTGCTACATCTTCCTGATGTGACTTGTAGATGGTGGAAAGGTTTTGGCATTTCAAAAGGTGAGTCATTTAGCACAGGATACCCACCTTTCATCTGCTTTTGTGGCTGCAATATTTGTGGCTGCTCCAGTTAATTTTTTGATCAGTGGTATTCACCAGAATGTTATTGATTGGTGACTCAGTAATACCACATGTCCTGACAAAGTGTGAACTTGTGAGCAAATTGTTGTGTAAATGTCTCCTTCTGACAATGCCTTCCATTTGTTTATTAGTGATTGAGTAGAGGGGGCAGTAATTAGCTAGATGTAATTTGTTGTGCTATTTGCAAAGAGGCAAAGCTAGCTCCGAAACAAGTCTTTAGCTCTGCAGCAATGTTGTTGTCATGTCCTGTAGTTTTTGTTGCTCTCAGTTGTTTCTTCGTACAATGTAGAGTGAATTAAATTGGCTGAAGATGGCTTTCATGATGACAGAGTTTTGTGGAAACTCTGACGGATCTTCCATTTGCCACTGAACACAGTTGTGAATGCTTCAGTCTTTATCCCTGCAAGCAGGATCCTGTCATTTGTTGAGGACTCCATCATTGAAGCCACCACCTCCTATTTGCTGTTAAATTGCCCACTGCTATTTGTGGCTAGATGTGGCAAATATTTTAACTGATCTGTTGGTTATGGGGTTGCTTAGCTGTGCCTGTATGCTGTATAGCTTGCATGTGGTCCTGTGGAGTTTCACCAATTTTTAAGGACATTTGGTGCTGCTTCTGAGCGTCTTGTTCTGCATTAATTGAATCAGGGTTGATCCCCTGGCTTGATAGTAATAGCGGGGGATGTGATGGGATGTGATGGGATGTGAGGCTACAGATTGTGATGGTAAGTATTGCTGCTGCTGGACCAGAGCGCCTCGTGCATGGCCAGGTTTAGGCTCCCAGATCAGCTCTGAGTTTATGCCACTTGGCACGAGTATAGTGCGCACAGCATCAAGGTGGAACTTTGTTTCCACAAGGATTGTACAGTGGTTACTTGAACCAATGCTGTTGTAGATGTATTTTATGTTAGGAAACTGAAAACTGGAAGTGGTTTATTCTTTGTTGGCTCCTCATTATCTATGACAGATTCAGTCTGGCAGCGGCATCCTTCAGGGCTCGACCAGCTTGGTCAGAGGTGCAGCCAGGCTGCTCATGGTGATGGATGCCAAAGTCCACTCCGTCCTTGATGTGTTATTTCCTAGAGTTGCTCAAGGTGGAGGAATATTGATTCTTCATCTGAGGGACAAGGCTGAGGAGTGGTCAGTGAGAAATTTATTTGCCACATTTGACAATCCATGAGTAGATTGTACACGTGACCCATATAATACATTCCCCAGTCTGTGGGCCAGCTTTTGTTTAAAGGTGTGGCGATGGCAATACCTGTACTTTAATATCCCAAGGGTCATGTCTCCTTGGTCAGACTTGGTAGAGTCAAAACTCTGCTTGGATTATGCTGGTCAGGTACATGACTTACCAAGGGACTGTAATGGAGATTAACAGAAGTCTAATTCTCTGAATAAAACTCTTGATTTGATGCTTGGGAGAGCTATTACACAGCTTTGTTTTTTTGTGAGAACTCTGCAAGGTTGACTGAGTAGGGAGTGACTTTGCCTAAGGTGATGTCAATTAGATCCAGTTGTATATTTTTTTTCTACTGTCAATATTGCTGTAACGCACAACTGAATGGGTTCCTGGGCCACTTTAGAGTCCAGCACTCATTGAAGGTCACATGTGGGCTAGGATGGGTGAGGATGGCAGATTTCCTGATTTACATTTTAAAATTCCATCTGGTTCACTATACTTTATTTTTTTTTAATATAATTTTTAAATTTCAATATTCTCAAATAGTTCCTACACATTGAAGGGTGGCAGTGTGATCCACCATTTAAGGAAGGAGGGATACTGAAAATTAGGTGATAGATCTGTTAGCCTAAGGTCACTGGTAGAGAAACTGCTTTAATGAAGTAATAGCAGAGCACCTGGAATAGTGTTGATAGGACTAAACAGGTTCAGCATGGATGTCTGACTAATCTGCCAGAGTTCTTTGAGGATGTGGCTAATAGAGTAGATAAGAGGGACCAGTGGATTTTGTGTTTTTGTGAAGGCTCCGCTCCTTCAACATCTGCAGTAAGATGCTGCAGATGTTCTACCAATCTTGGTGGCCGGTGCCATTTTCTTTGTCGTGTGCTGGGCGAAGGCCGTGGACGACAACAGGATTAACAAGCTCATCAGGAAGGCTGGCTCCGTCCTGGGGGTGGAGTTGGATTCATGGGAGGCGGTCTGGGAAGTGAGGATGCCCCTCAAACTGTGGGAATATCTTGGACAATACAGCTCACCTCCTCCATGACACACTGGTCAACCTGAGGAGTATCTTCAGCAACAGACTGGTTCCACCAAGATACAGTATGGAACACCACAAGAGATCCTTCTTCCCTGTGGCTATCAAACTGTACAATTCCTCCTCCTTTTGGGGGGAAGATTGACTCCCCTCCCCACCCCAATCTTTGCACATCCCCAATCCTTTCCACTCGTCACTTTAATTTCAAGTTTCATATATCTTGTTATGTTTTATGACTGCTGGCAGACCAATTTCCTTCCTGGGATAAATAAAGTTCTACCGTATCATATCTTATTCGGATTTTCAAAAGGCTCTTGATAAAATCCTGCACAGGCAGTTGGTCAGCCAGTTAGAGAACATGGAATCGGGCATAATACACTGGCATTGATTAAGAGTGGGTTAACAGACGCATCTGTTTAATTTCTCAAGTTGACCAATGTCAGTGTGGTGCTAAAGCCCCAGATATCTGGGATCTATGTCAATGATTTGTCAGAGGGAACCAAATCAAAACACATTTCTAAGTTTGCAGAAGATACCAAGTGGAATTTGGAACATTGAGTAGAATATCAAAAGGCTTCACTTGTATAAGCTGAGTGAGTGGGTAAGAACATGGGTAGGTGGTGCAGAAAGTTGAAAAAGAGGTTTTGTGTTTTGCAAAGAACAGAAAAGTAACCTTTTTTAAAAAAAAATGGTGACCAACTGATGAAGGTTGTTCAAGGTTCCCTGTTTCTAAGTCACTGAGCTAACCTATGGTGCAGTGTGTGATTAGGAAGGCAAAAATCAAACCGCCGTAGGAACTCAGCAGGCCAAGCTGCATCTGTGAAGGGAAATGGACAGACAACATTTTGGGTTGAGACCCTTAAGACTGTCGTTACTTAAAGATGTGCGTGCGTAGTGGGAATACAATGAAGATTCAATTGCCTGGTTCAAGGGATGGTGGGTTCCCACATGAGGAGACATTGAGTAGGTTGCAACTGCATTCGGAAGAATGAGAAATAATGTAATTAAAAAGTACACCATTCTTACAAGGCTTGAGAAAGTGGATGTGGGAAGGTTTCCCTGGCTGGGGAGTTTGAGTTTAGAACCAAGGGTCAGAGTTTCAGAATAAATGGTGGGTTAGTTAGGATTAAAATGAAGAGGTACTTCACACAAGGTACTGAATCTTTTGGAATTCTCTATCTTGGACAGTGGATGTTCAGCATTTGGTTGCATTCAAAGTAGAGGTTGAAAAAAATTCTGGATACTGAGCAAACGGGGTATGCTTGATAATGGAGCTGTGGTAAAGATCAGTCAAAGTCTGCAGAAAGGTCTCGAGCCAAAACACCACCCATTCCTTCTCTCGAGAGATGCTGCCTGTCCAGCTGAGTTACTCCAGCACTTTATGTCTATTTTCGGTATAAACCAGCATCTGCAGTTCCTTCCTACACACGACGAATGACCGAGTGGGCTCAGCTCTAGTGTTCTATGTTTGGGTCTTATTAAAAGTCCAGTTTACTAATAACTTAATTTAAATTCCACAAATGCCATGGTGGGATTAGAATTGGGCTCTCCAGATTTTTAGTTCAAACATCTAGCTTACTAACGCCTGATGTATCTATTTTTTATAGGATAAATAATAGAGCATTGCAGTTTCTGGAGAATGTTTGTAAGTACAAGCGAAAAGTGCCTAAAATGCTTCCTGCAAGAGATGAAGATATTTCTGTTCCTAGAGTGAATAGAAACTGAAGTAGGTCATTTTCATCCCTCGTGCTCCTTTATTTCTAGTTAAGGGTAATGTTAAATTGAAAAGTAGGGCGTTCAAAGTAGCAAGTCTAGTGTTAGAACAGAGGACTGTTTTTTTTCTTCAGGATCTAGCAGTGAAAGACTGCTGCTCAACAAGGTGAATAAATTGATTTTGATAGAACTTGCATAATACTGTAAAAATGTCAATGGATATATTAAAAATGAAAGGAATGGGCAAAGTTAGTTAAGGACCTCCAGAAAATGATGCTTAATTAATATCGGGGAAACAAGATAACGACGAAACATTCGAGGGTGGGGGGGGGGGTGGGTGGGTCAGCAATGATGTTCTCCCTTTCGGAGAGAGCATAGAAAACATTAAGCTTTTAAGGGAGTGTTGCATTGCTGTCACTTGAGGTACTACTTGGTTTCCCCATATACATATAGGATGTAATTGCAAGCCCTGCCGCATCTGCCGAACGACCGACTGATCCTCCAGTTTAGACCGAAAGCGTCTGCTCTTCTGATGGACTCGAAAAGATCGTGTCTGGCCTTGTGTGACCTGTATTGCCAAACGTAAATGCCAGACGTAAATGCCCAAGTTTTTCTTATAGATGTCAAGACTGACCTCACTGAGTGTATGTATAGGAAAGAACTGTAGATGCTGGTTTAAATCGAAGGTAGACACAAAATGCTGGAGTAACTTCAGTGGGTCAGGCAGCATCTCTGGAGAAAAGGAATGGGTGACATTTCGGGTCGAAACGCTTCTTCAGACTCGCTGAGTGTAACACAAGGGAAGTCAAAACTGACCAGACTTGTAGTCTTAGATAGACACAAAAAGCTGGAATAACTCAGTGGGACAGGCAGCATCTCTGGAGAGAAGGAATGGGTGATGTCACCCATTCCTTTTCTCCAGAGATGCTGCCTGTCCCGCTGAGTTACTCCAGCTTATTGTGTCTATCTTCGGTTTAAACCAGCAACTGCAGTTCCTTCTTACACAGACTTGTAGTCTTCATAGTTTAGAAGAATGAGTGATGGTCTTGCTGAAGTATACCTCATCTTCAGGGCCTTGACAGTATATTTCCTCTGATTGGAGTACTTAGAATCAGGATTTTCATAACAAGGGCTTGGACATTCAAGAGACATAAAGAAAGAGGGTGATGAGTCTTTCAAAGTTTTCCACCCAAGAGAATGTCGAGGTATGCAGTTCCACATTGGAGAGTAGGAAGTCAGGGGGATGGTGAAAACACTACAGGAGTAGGCTAGGGAGGGAGGGGGGGCTTGGGAGGTATTGTGGGGGGGGAGGGGAAGAAGGCGGAGAGGGGGCAGGGGCTCACAAGAGTGAGGGATGTGGGGGGTGTTTTGGGGTTTAGCAGAGTGACATGGTTAGTGTTAGACAAGGGTAGTAGGACCATTTTGCAGGCCATGTGTTCATGGTATATCCCACAAAGCTTGGCCGGTCCTGACCATGAGTCTTGAATGTTTATTCTGATGAGTCATATGGGTTGGGTTGTATTGGCCAGACTCTGCTTTATCCAGTTTAGCATGGTATCTTTTTGGTATTATCCTCTTTATTTGATGTGTCATCCCATAACAGGTGTGCAGTGGGTTTCCATATTTACTGCAATGGTCAGCCTGGTATGGAATAAAACTTGCAAGCTTTCACGCTTGCCAGGGTCCCAAAGGTACTGCAAAAAGACTAACTTGTCAGTCCTCCTGATTTTTGCTTGGTCTTGCTCTGCACATTTGGGCACCGTGTTTACTGAAATGGTTATACATCAAAAAGTAACTCAGCGGGTCAAGTAGCATCTCTGGAGAGAAGGAATAGGCGACGTTTTGGATTGAGACCCTTCTTCAGACTGACCTCAAACGTCACCTATTATTTTTTTGAAGAAATGCTGCCTGATCTGCTGAGTTACTCCAGCATTTGTGTCTATCTTTGGTGTAAACCAGCATCTGCAGTTCCTTTCTACATACTTCAAAAAGTATTCAAGTATTCCTTGTACAGGGAGGACTTTGGAACTGCAAAACTGTGATCAGACATAATACAAAAGCATATTTCCTTCAGCATGGTTAAGACTGAGTATACTGCTGACTTGATCTTCCACCTTAAATCCTAAGATCTGGTCCTATAGATATTGTCAGTTAGCAGGGCACATCTGCCACCTGGATTTGCTCGTTGACTCGTACAGAAAGGGCTAACAGGTAAAGAAAGTTTCAGAGACTTTGACACAAAGGCAGAGCCTTTTCAGCCCGAGTTAGCTTTGGCAGTCGAAAGTGTGTATGTCTGTGATGAGATGAAGTAGAGGATTGCATAAGAAGATAAGCTGTGGGAGGGGAAGAGGGGAGTGGAGTAATTTGCAGATACAGTAGTGGGGAAAAATTCAGGATTGGGGTATGGTCAGAAAGTGATTTGAAGATAGGGTAAGTTTTGAGACCTGGGCCTGTTGAGGTTGATTACTTGATAAGAACCACTGTAGAACAGTTATAGGCAGAAAAGATTTGGGTGAATTGCTGTTTATATTGGGTGGTAGGTCAGTCAGGAACAAGTAGCAAGAAGCATGGGTGAGTTTTGATATTTTTGAGCTTATCTCAGTCATTGTAGCAGAGCAAATGGATTGGAAGCTCAGCTTTGAGGTTCTAGTGTAAATGCTGTTTCATTTGTGCCTAGATATATTGTTTCTGTGATCTTAATTTATTACCTTAAAATCATTCCCAGCCTTGATTATAGCTTTGTAACTGCCGTGCAGCTGAAAGAACTTTCTATTTCATCAGCTTTTTGCATGTTTTAGTAGTGAAGTATAAAAAGTCATGCATTGTGAGCAGCCCTGACAGAGTTGTACATCGGTGATGTTTGGGTATGTGTTTTTCTGTACCTGCTACACAACTAATGTGCAAATACTGTTGCTTGGTGTCATCAAGGCTTGTTCTAACCTGTATAGTTTCACTTGGCTGGTGAGAAATTTGTGACTGGTTTTCAGGCATCTGCGACTTTGGAAATTACTTGTTTTTACTCTGGAAATGTACCAACAATTTATTACCAATGCTGTACTTTGAAGTGTTTTCCTTTTGGTTTAAATCAAATGTCTCTCTTAACATAACAATGCGTTTGGGACAAATAATTTTTTATATGGAACAACTGTAAATAGTTGTTGCTCTTCAGTGTTTTAAAATGTTGTACTTTGTTGACCAGCTACAATTGCAGCATTTGTATGTTCCTTCTTGATAGCTGATCAGAATGTACAAAATCTGCTTTGACTTGGTTATTGTCAATGGGCCTTTTCATTAATTTTTTTTAACTTTCAAGAGCATTTGTCTACATTTAAAGGCCAGCATAGGTAGCAAAATCTGAATCCTATACTTGCTTTTCCCAACGGAGTACTGGTGTAATACAAACCATAATGCACAATTTTTAAAAAAATCCTCAACTAGAGGCAAGTTGGTTAGAAATTTCCAGTAAATGGCTGATTTTTCTACTATTGAATTTAATGATTTAATTGTCAGTAATGATTCAGTGTGCCCTATTAAGTTTGAATGATTTTGGACAGAATTTTGTATTGGTTACCTGATTTCACTTGATGGCAAGGAAGCTTCAAATGACCCCAGAATGCTTAAGTTGGAACTGCCCTCCTGTATCGTGCTGTGATGGGGTCGGTGAAGAGAATTGCTTTCAGTAGTGAGGCCCACTTTAGTTTAGTTTATTGTCATGTGTACTGAGGTACAGTGAAAAGCTTTTTTTTGCACACTGTCTAGTCAGTGGAAGACTGCACAAGAGTACAATCGAAATGTCCACCATGTACAGATATAGGGCAAAGGGACTAAGATTTAGTGCCAGTTAAAGCCCAATTAAAGATAGTCTGAGGCGTCTCCAATGGGTTCGGTTTCATAGAAACATAGAAAAGAGGTGTAGGAGTAGGCCATTCGGCCCTTTGAGCCAACACTGCCATTCAGAAGGCAGTGGAGGCCGATTCTCTGGATACTTTCAAGAGCGAGTTAGATAGGGCTCTTAAAGATAGCGGAGTCAAGGGATATGGGAAGAAGGCAGGAATGGGGTGCTGATTGTGGTTGAGCAACCATGATCACAATGAATGGTGGTGCTGGCTCGAATGGCCGACTCCTGCACCTGTTGTCAATTGTCAATATGATCATGGCAGATCATTCAAAATCAGTACCCCGTTCCTGCTTCTTCCGCATATCCCTTGATTCCTTTAGCCCTAAGAGCTATATCTAACTCTCTCTTGAAAACAAGCTCAGGACCACTCTCTAGTTGGTGATAGGATGTTTCAGTTGCCTGGGAAGAAACTGTCCTGAAACTGGAGGTGTTTGTTTTCACACTTCTGTGCCTCTTACCATGGGAGAGGGGTGAAGAGGAAGTGAGACACGTCCTTGATTAAGTTGGTGGCCTTGCCGAGGCAGCGTGGTGTGGGCTGGGCTGCGACCGTAAATATCTGCAATTTCTTGGGGTTTTGAATGGAGCTGTTCCCAAACCATGCTGTGATACAATGCTTCTACGGTGCATCTGTTGTGTTGCTGAAGACATGGTGAACTATTTAAGCTTTCTATGGAAGTAGAGGCGTTGGTGTGCTTTGTTGGCCATTGCTTCGAAAAGGTTGCCCAGGACAAGTTGCTGGTGATGCGTGCTCCAAGGAACTTTATATTGGCTATAGATAATCTGGACAGACCTTCCATAGTTTTTCATTTTAAATTGAATGTATCTGCTGTGTTGTCTTTTGGTCCTGTAATGTAGCCAGTATTTGTGGGGAAAAAGATTCTGTTGTATAACTACCTGTATTGGAATTGTTGGGTTGTTACACTAACAAATGTGGTTCCCTCTCTACACTCTACAACTGGTAGCAAACAGTAGTATTTTTGCTATTTTTGGTGCAGGAAATGCCTCTGATTTTATGTCTCACTGAGAAATTGGTGAGTCATTATTTTTCTCGATCTGGAGTCGCCATGACACAGACATGGTAAATTGGTGAACAACCCTGCAAATTGATTCATGATTAATCTTGAGTAAGCAATTGATAAGATTGTCCTACATTCAATTTTAATCCCAGTTGACTGCTCATTACATTGCCCTGCATTCTTTTCCTGGATAAGTTTACCATTTATGTTTGGTTGAATCATTTCCCTTTCAGCCCAGAGAATATTTAACCTGGTTTAGCAGGGTTTCAATAGCAATTATTTTTGTCCTTGTTAAAATAGAAAATTAATAATTGAGGGAGTCGCAAAAGGGAATGTAAAGTTGGTGAATTTATTGGTTGAAATGTTTGTGGACCAATGTCTATGGTGGTGGAAGAAGCATTAGGTTCTGTGTCCATTTGAGGTCAGATCATGGATGTGTGAGAAAGAGAAAAAAAATGTTTTTTAACAGTCCCCATCCTTCATTTAGATGAAATCTTAAACCATCTGAAGGCTAAAGTGCCAATGCAAGGTCCTACTATATCTTTTTGGAAAAGGTGTAGGCCACCTGACTCTTTAATCCTGCTCTGCAGTTCAGTAAGCAGATCATATCTTGACCAGCCACCTGTCTTGGATCCTTTACATTTTTACAGGACGAGTGTGTATACATCCTGGATTTGAAATTCTTCATTCGGCTGGCATTTATTGCTTTCCGGAAGAGTTTTACATTTGATCTCCCCTGTTCTTCAGAATGCCAAAACTACCATTGAGCTTTTTTCCACCATACCTGCTTCCATAAAAAAATCAGTCGATGCTGCAATTCCTTTCATTATCTTAATACATCAGGTGTATTGCTACAACTTTATAGGGTGTTTGAGGTCTTGCCTGGTGAACTTTCATTTCTATAGGCTCACAATTTGCAATCCTTTTGTCTCACACCTTTGTATTCATCTCTGGCCTTTGTCCAACCGTCTGCCTATCAACCCCCACCCCGTCTCTCTGTGTTTACCGATGACCTGCCAGGCTCGTTTCTTTCCCCCACCCACCCTTATCCCTGAAGAAGAAGGGTTCCAACACAACACATCATCTATCCATGTTTTCTAGAGATGATTGATTGCTGGGATGGAAGATTCTTTTGAAGAAATGTTGGGCCTGCACTAATGTAAGTTTAGAAGAATAAGGGATGATCTTCCACAAGATTCTGGAAGAGGTTTGGTAGTAGATGATTTGAGAATGGTGTTCCCTGGAAGGAGAATCTAGAACTAGAGGCATATCTTTAAAATAAAAGATCAAACACTTAAGAAATGAAGAATTTCTTCTTCTGAAGTCAGTGAATTTGAGTTCTGTCGTAATGAACTGTGGAGGATCAATCACTTAATATAAAGGCTGAGACAATAAAGAAATTGTGCGTTAGTGGGAAGACGTGTAAAAGAGTTGTTGAGATTAAATAAGTTGTGATATAACTGATTGATAGAGTAGGGCAGTTTTTGTGATTTTCTAGCACTGGGCAAGCAAATATTGGTAGATCCAATATAACTTGCAGCTTTATTATTGTAGGATATTCCTAAACACTACAGGAATAAGAAAGTCTGCACACATTGGTCAATGTGAAAGCAAGATTCCTCCATTAAATTAAAGCTACTTTTCCATCGCAACATGTTTGCTTTAATTTGATCATTCACAGTGCCCACCAGTTAGCTTTTACTCAGTATTTCAGATCAGTGGATGATTATCTGAGGAGACATCTCAATGAAATGTTAGGAAGGAACTGCAGATGCTGGTTTAAACTGAAGATAGACACAAAATGCTGGAGAAACTCAGCGGGAAAGGCAGCATCTCTGGAGAGAAGGAACGGATGACGTTTCGGTCGAGACCCTTTTTCAAACTGTTCCCTGGAAGGAGAATCTAGTACTAGAGGGCATATCTTTAAAATTAGATCTTCAGTCTGAAGAAGGGTCTCGACCTGAAACGTCTCACATGTTAACTATGTTTCCTTCTCCACAGATGTTCCCTGACTTGCTGATTTTTTTCCACCATATTACTTTTGGATTATGAAGATCTACAGAAGTTTGCTTTATCTCCGTAGACTACTTGACTTATTTTTTTTCCTTTTTATTGTTGAAGTGATTTCAAATGTCATCATAAAATGACTCCTACCATTTTTTTCTTGCAGACCTACATTATGCCCCACTAATTGCACCTACAATTCATTCGGTTTTTAAAACGAGTTGTTGGTTAATTGAGGTCAATAGTTAAATAAGCAGCAGTTGGTGTATGTTGTCATGGCAGTAGAATTCAGATGTACTGGAGTCTGAATACAGTAGTGGGCAGCCAGGAAAGTGTTCAGAATGGTCACATCTCCGGGTTGGATGAGCATTTCAAAAGGTATGGTAAGGCTGGATGTATACAATATTGTGAACTACAAAAAAAAGTGGACTTCATATCATATGGATTACCTTATGGTTTACAGAAATAAAGACAGAATGCTTGAAGCACTTGGGTACCGACTGTCGATGCTGTTTTTAGAAATGTTTCCATTGCTTTCGCTTCATTAGAACAACGGAAATATTATATAATTTGCAGCCAATCTGCTCTGCTGAATCTCTGCCAGCCCATGAAGCTAAACATGGACTTAAGCTGATCTATAACGCTCCCGGGGGACGGATATAGTTGCACATGCATCCGTCGAAATGTATAAAATTATTAAGGGGTTGGACACGTTAGAGGCAGGAAACATGTTCCCAATGTTGGGGGAGTCCAGAACAAGGGGCCACAGTTTAAGAATAAGGGGTAGGCCATTTAGAACTGAGATGAGAAAAAACTTTTTCAGTCAGAGAGTTGTGAATCTGTGGAATTCTCTGCCTCAGAAGGTAGTGGAGGCCAATTCTCTGAGTGCATTCAAGAGAGAGCTAGATAGAGCTCTTAAGGATAGCGGAGTCAGGGGGTATGGGGAGAAGGCAGGAACGGGGTACTGATTGAGAATGATCAGCCATGATCACATTGAATGGCGGTGCTGGCTCAAAGGGCCGAATGGCCTCCTCCTGCACCTATTGTCTATTGATGAGTTCAAAAATGAAGCATGGTTGTAGGATAGAGGTTGGGAAGAGCCACTTCCTGAGTGGGAATCAAGCTTGTCGTCCTGAAGTGTGCATTCAGTAATATAAAGACAGTATTGCACAAATGATTTGAACCCCTTGAGTGTAACGGGGATGTGTGTGTAGATTTAATTTTGGACTGTTTTTTGTATTGTGTATTCTTAAAGTGTGCTAAGTTGTGTATTTGATTGTTCACTGAAGGTATTTGGACTTTAAATCAATAGATTTTGTTGTGATTCTGCACTTGGGTTTTAAATGATTGACCCGCAGCTGAACTTTAGCTTTTTAGACAATTCGTAACCCTGACCTGCCTAAACCAGCATTGATCTTTAACAGGCGTATGGGGTACTGGGCCTGAGTGGGTGTCTGGTCAACTACTCTTGCTCTTGTCAACTACTTGGTTTTGTGTTCAATATTCAAGGTTTGATTATATTGCCATTGAATACCTGCTAAACATCCCTCAAACATGCAACTGGAAGATTGTCTTTATATTAAATATTTATGTTCTTGTTAAATTAGGATCTTTTGTTTGGCAAACCATTTTCCCTCCTTTGTCTCTTTGTTGCACAGCTATGGACTGGACTGCTGAGGACAAACTTCCCCACTCCTGCTTGGCTGAACAACAAACTATTATTAACTTTTTACCTCAATTAGGGTTGTAGAACATGCTGTTATCACCTCTTACCCAGGCTAACTGACTGCTTGTTATCCCTGATCAAAAGCTGCAGACATACTACTTATCCATCTTCTAAAAACAGCTTTCCCAGGGCCACTGCAAAGCACGTCTTTATTGGAACCCACCTAAAAATAACTTGACTATTGGACTGTACATGGCCCGTAAAACAACTTGGCTTGTTAACCCACACAACCAGTGGTTTTTGGTCATTTTGCTTCTGATTTAGTCTTGTTATTTAACTGGTGGTCTAAATATAGCAAATTAAATATCAGGTTAACTTTTTAACTGGCTCCTTGCCTTGAGACTATTATCTCAATAAATGTCTTGCAGTATCATTTCTAGGTTATACACCTGACACTTACCTGCTCTTAGCCATGTTACCCAATCAAAAATGCATCCAGTTGTTCTTGCATTGTCTTATTGTGAATTTTCCTGCTGCTGAAGGAGATATGAGCATATTGATGTGGACAAAGACTATGTAGGGAAAAAACTGCAGATGCTGGTTAAAATCGAAGATAGACACAAAATGCTGGAGTAACTCAGCGGATCAGGCAGCATCTCTGGAGCGAAGGAATGGGTGACGTTTCGGGTTGAGACCCTTCTTCAAAGACTATATTGTAATTGGGAATAACTTCAGTCTGGAAATTGCTTGCTCTTTCTCTTGCACATCTCCATTTTGGCACAAATTCTGAGGAGAATAATCTTCCACATACCCTATTGGACTCGGTGAGTTTTCCCAGGGCAGGCAAGAAGACAAAAAAAAAGTCAGAACCCAGTAGCTGCTATCTTTAACGGTGAAAACTGAGGTGCAGTTTGATAATTTTACACCAATTCAACTATAATTTGGTGTAATTTCTCCTTTGTGATTTGGGACAAATGTTAGAACACAGTTCAGTGCAAAATTAAATTTGGGAACATAGATAAAACATTCAAATTTGGTCTAAATTGTTATCAATTTCATCAGTGTATTGTGCCAAAATGGCAGAATGGACTCTACAACATTACTCAATCTCAAAACAAGAAAAGCAGAGCCTCTTGTTTTATTTTGTTCTCTCTGGCTGTCGGCATGGTGCCAGGGTATTGGAGGACTGCAGTCGCTGTAATGTTGATTAATGTAACTTTACATGCTTCTAGGATATCATCAGACAATTGATATGCAAAGCTCTGTTAAGCTGTTGAGTGAAAGCTCGGGATGGTTTTTTAGATTCAATGATTCCATTCTTCCCCAGTTGATTGGGGCAAAACATTTGCATGTGTTCCCAATTAATTTTGTTTTTTAAAAACTTGTGTCAAATTTAAGTACAAATTACTATCAAACTGAAATGGGAACTTGAATTCCATCCAGACTACAAATCGAAAGATTGTTTTGTGTAAGGTTTATTTGGTAGATCTTGCATAAAGCAACCACCATTGGAAAAACTTGAAACCAGTACTGTTTGGGCTATTCCAGACAGGTAGGGTTAAACCTTTACAACTGAAACATTGCTTGACTAGAATATTGAACCAATCAAAAAGGGGTGGGTGGGAAGTGAAGTGTTGGCTGGGATTTTTGTAATCTGACCTGGTGTGCTTTCACTCCACCTTGCTTCCCAGAACTGGTTTGTGTAGTTGCGCCTGTTTTCTGCTGTAGGGATCATAGTTTCGTTTGTGGTTGATTCTGCCATGCTTATTGTTGTGCAATAATTCCCTAGCTCTTCAGTAATTCATTTAGAGCAGTACCTTTACTCTGCCTCATAACTTGTTTCTTTGCTGTATGACTGACTCTGTTTCGGGTCCTCCACGAGTTATTGTGCAACTACTGTTGTAGTTCATTATTGTGTGCTGTCTTTCCCCAACCAGGCCTCCCCTCCCCAAAGATCTGCAACAATTGGGGGCTTGGATGAGCAGAGCTGGGAGAGTGAGTCTGCTCAAAGTGCATTCACTCCCTCACCAAGTCAGTAAGGCTGGCTGGCAGCTACCCTTCCCAGCGTCTGCTCATCTCATTTCATAGCTGTTTGGTATTCTCTCCCTCAATGATATTGTTCATTTCTGACTTTAAAATGTTTGGGTTGGAACAGTGGGTGCAATAGTTGGCCTGGATGTGATGGGCTGAAGTACCTGCTTTTGTGCTGTATGACTTTGTCTCTGTAACAGCTTCCTCTTTTTTTCCCCATTCTTCTCAGTTGCACATCTACATTTGGTATTGGTTCTGGTTACCCTCGATTGCTTTATTGAGTCTCCCATATATGCAGTGACTGTTTCTTGCTCTAACCACAGTTTCCTCTGTGGTTCCAGCTGCTTCACTAATTGTTAGCCCAGCAGTATGCACCTCACCACTAGCCATAAATTTCCTTGTTCCAATATCCTCTTGCCTTTTTGGTTCTCTTCCCCTGACCCCTTCTTCCACAGGACTCAAAAGATTAATTGCCTTGATACAGATTGAGGCCATTGTTTGAATTCCTTGCAGTCTTATTTTAGCATGCAGTAAAATACTGAAGCATCTCAGAGTGGAAACGACTTGCATATGCACCCTACTGCACTTACCATTGTTTGAGAGCCAGAATCTTTGGGTAAACATGGAGACTGCCTGACCTGCTGAATATCTGCTGTGTTTTCTGTTTTTCCTTGAGATATTCATCATTTAAGTTTCTGATCTTTCTAGTACTAGGGGCCCTTGCATAATATCTAGAAATGAGCATCAATGAAGAAAAATTGCAGTCCCTGGTCTACAACGAAAGTGTTTGCAGTCCCTGATCTTTTGGTTTAATGTACATAGGTTACATAAGTAATCTCACTTTAGAGTGACAGCCCATGACAGTGTTCAAAGGTTATGGGGAAAAGGCAGGAGAATGGGGTTGAGAGGGAAAGATAGATCAGCCATGATGGAATGGTGGACGAGACTCGATGGGCCGAATGGCCTAATTCTACTTGTATGACTTGTGGATACAGCCAAGACTTGTGATCAGCTGACATTTGAATAATAATTCTCTGGTATTGTCTTGCAGTCAGCAGCAACTGAACCTCCAGCCAACACTTTGTACAATTACAACAAGCCTCCCTGAGAATGTGGGAAACTGTCTGGGTGTGTTCCATCCACAAATCAGGATAAATTTCAATTGATCATCCCTCAATCATCAACAAGGAGGGAAAATGTGTAATCAACAATTCTATCAAGGCAATACCACTAACATGCTCTCCAATGATCAGTATTGTTTTTCAAGGATCGCTTTGCACCAGTTTTCATCGCAACCAACCGTGAACCCAAGAGCTGAATTGGTGAGGTGACAGTGTGGTCCCTTGACATCAAAGCCGTAGCTGAGAATGTTGCATGAAAGAGCCCTGATAAAACTGAAGCCAATGGGTATTGAGGGAAAAAATTCCAATGGTTGGATTAGACCTTGCACAAAAGATGTTTGCTCATCAACATGCAGGTGATTCATGAACAATCCAACAGTATGAGCATTGAATTTTCCAATTTTAGGGAACCTCTAACAACACCCTCCCCACCCTTCCCTTACTCCCCCACTCTTCTGTGCTCTTCCTGGCTCACACCTATTTCTCCCCGACCCCTCCTTCTACATTCCTATCTCTGGGTTCACAATTTAGCTCTTCAGTCTCCCTCACATCTTCTGCTTTAATCACTGGCCTTTGTAATCATCTGCCTATCAAAACCTCCCCTTGCCTGTGTCCACCTTTTACATTCCCCACTGTGTCCTGCCTCTCCTCTCTCCCAGCTTTCTCTCTTTTTACCCCCCCCCCCCCCCACCCCTTACAATCAGTCATAAGAAACCTCACTCATCCATCTTCTCCAGAGATGCTGCCTGACCCGCTGAGTTACTCTATTACTTTGTCCTTTGGGGCATTCACCTTTGATTGGAAGCTTAATTAAGCCAGTCACAAAAAGTAGTCGGAGGCTGGATATTCTGTGGTGAGTCTGTGATGTTCCAAAGCCTTGCATCACCAAAATATGTCAATGTAGTGGAATACTCACCACTTGTCTGATTGAGACCAACTTTCAAACAATTTGACACCATCCAGGAGAAAATTACCCTCATGATTGCATCTTGTCATCCAAACTATTCATTCCACTGCCACACTGTGGCTGCAATTAAAGGTTATTCACTTGAAATGTTAACTTTTTTTGTCTCCAAAATAACTTCCCTGATCCACAGAAAATTTAGAACAGAAAACATTACAGCATAGGAACAGGCCCTTTGGTCTACAATGTCTGCCCAACATGTTGCCAAATTTAATTAATGTCTGCCTGCATATGATCCATATCCCTCCATTCCATGCGTGTCCATCTAAAAGCCTCATAAATGCCAGCACCCAAGTGGCCTTGCACATCTCTTATAAACCTCCCCCTCTGACCTTCAAGCTATCTATGTTTGCTAGTCTTTGACATTTCCACCCTAGGATAAGTCTGACTGTCTACCCTTGCTAGGCTTTTCCAAATTATATAAAATTCTAAGTGGTGCAGTGCCAGAAACCCAGGCTTGAACCCGACTATGGGTGCAGTCTGTGTGACTGAGTGGGTTTTCTCCAGGTGTTCTAGTTTCTACCCACGTCCCAAAGACATGCAGGTTTGTAGGTTAATTGGCTTTTGTAAATTCCCCCTAGTGTGTAGGATGTGAAACTAGGATAAGATAGATCTAGTCTACAGGTGATCATTGGTTGGCATGGACTTGATAGGCCTGTTTCCATGCTGCATCTCTAAACTAAACTAATCTCCTCTTGACCTCCCACACTCCAGAGAAAGGAAGTGTCTCTTCCAATGCAAACAAACAATCCAAGTTTGTTCAACCTCTCATTATACTAACACCCTCTAATCCAGGCAGTATTCTAGTAAAACCTTTCCTACACCCTCTCCAAAGCCACCACTTAATTCCTGTAATTTGGTGACCAAAACCGCACAAACGGTCCAAATGAAACCTAACCAAAGTTCTACGAAACTGCAATTGACTTCCTGATTCTTGTACTCACTTCCTCTATCGATGAAGACGAACAGATTTTGTGAAAGAAAAAATAGCTCCCCAGTAAGACATAGCATTCGCCATGTTTACTATTCTGTCTGTGTTGCCACCTATGGGATGCAATGGACTTGGATCTCAACTTCCTTCTGTACATCAATGCAGTTAAGGGTTTTGCCATTAACTATATACTTTCCCTTTCCATTTGACCTTCCACTTACTCTGATTAAGCTCCATCTCCCATTTCTCTGCCCACATATTGAACTCTGATCAGCTGGCCTTTAACCAAATCACACTTGCATAATAACAATTGCCTCCAATTTACTCTCTAGCTTCTGCCTAATAATGTTGAAATTTAGTCCTATCTCCCAAGGTACTCTTCTGGGAGCCCTCCTTTCACCAAAGGGTCCTGTGCAGAGAGGCCCTCTCCCTTATCAACTCTGTTAAAGCCTTCCCAACAAAGTATTGGTCCCACTATGGTGAAGGATTGTTTTCTGTGGAACATCGGAGGCTGAAGGGATACCTGGTAGAAGTATATGAAATTATGAGAGGCAAAGATAGGGTAGGCATTCAGAACCATTTCCCCCAGGGTGGAAATGTCAAAGATAGGAGTGCATAGCTTGAAGGAGAGAAGAGCAAAAATTAAAAGAGATGGGTGAGGGAAGTTTTTAAAAGAGGGTAATGGGTGCCAGGAACATTTCACCTGTGATGGTGGAGGCAGTTAGTGTTTAAGATGTTTTTAGAAAGGGACATCCATCTGCAGGGAGTGGGGGGCGGTGTATGGGTCATGCTTGAGCAGATGCGATTAATTTATCTTGACCTCTTGTTTAACAGAGACTGGGCCATAAGCCCTGTTCCTGTACTATACTTTTCTATGTTCCAAGGTGCATCAGTTCTGCCTGTGCTTGTCCCACTTTCCACAGAAACTGTCCCAGTGATCCAGGAGTGAATGCCTTATGAATATTGAGCTGTTTCATCAGTTGCATTAATGTGAAGTGGTTATTAAGTGAGAAATAGTTAATTTCATCCAAGAACTTTGCACATTGAACTGCTGTTGTACAGAAAAAGGTTGCATTGTTTCAGGATAAGGGGTCAGCTATTTGAAGTAAAGATGGGGTGACAATTTTTATATTCAGAACATTGCAGAGCCCTTCAAGAGAACTTGGTTGCTGATGACTCTCGTCGATTAGAACTGGTGTGAAAAGCAGCAGATCGACTTTCACCACTAATTTTTGGTCTCCAAATTTGAGGAAGGACATTCTTGCTATTGAGGGAGTGCAGTGTAGGTTCACTAGGTTAATTCCTGGAATGGCAGGACTGTCATATGTTGAAAGACTGGAGCAACTGGGCTTGTATACACTGGAATTTAGAAGGATGAGAGGGGATCTTAATGAAACAAATAAGATTATTAAGGGATTGGACACGCTAGAGGCAGGAAATATGTTCCCGATGTTGGGGGAGTCCAGAACCAGAGGCCACAGTTTAAGAATAAGGGGTAGGCCATTTAGAACGGAGGTGTGGAAAAAGTTTTTCACTCCGAGTTGTAAATCTGTGGAATTCTCTCCCCTCAGAAGGCAGTGGAGGCCAATTCTCTGGATGCTTTCAAGAGAGAGTTAGATAGAGCTCTTAATGAAAGCGGAGTCAGGGGCTATGGGGAGAAGGCAGGAACGGGGTACTGATTGTGAATGATCAGCCATGATCACATTGAATGGCGGTGCTGGCTCGAAGGGCCGAATAGCCTACTCCTGCACCTATTGTCTATTGTCTATAATTTCACCACTAATTTACATCCTGCTCTTAAATTTACTTGGACAATCTCTGATATCTCCCTACAGTTTCTGGAGCTCACCATCTCCATCAAAGGAGACAGACTTGTGACCAACATCTACAACAAACCTACTGTCTTCCATAGCTATCTTGACTTTACTTCATCCCACCCTGTTTCCTGTCAAAACTCTATCCCCTACTACCAATTCCTCCATCTACGCCGCATCTGTGCCCAGGATGAGGTGTTCCATACAAGGGCGTCGGAGATGTCCTCATTATTTAGGAAACGGGGGTTCCCCACTTCCATTATAGATGAGGCTGTCACTAGGGTCTCCTCATTATCCCGCAGCTCCGCTCTTGATCCCCCTCCCCATATTCGTAACAAGGACAGAGTCCCCCTTGTCCTCACCTTCCACCCCATCAACCGTCGCATACAACATATTATCCTCCAACATTTCCGCCACCTCCAACGGGATCCCACTACTGGCCACATCTTCCCATCTCCACCCCTTTCTGCTTTCCGCAGAGACCGTTCCCTCTGAAACTGCCTGTCCACTTGTCCCTTCCCACCCAAACCACCCCCTCCCCAGGTACTTTCTCCTGCAACCGCAGGAGATGCAACAACTGTCCCTTTACCTCGACTCCATCCAAGGACCCAAACAGTCTTTCCAGGTAAGGCAGAGGTTCACCTGCTCCTCCAACATCTACTATATCTGCTGTTCCTGGTGTCAACTTCTCTACATCGGCGAGAACAAGCGCAGGCTCGGCGATTGTTTCACAGAATACCTCCGCTCAGTCCATCTCAACCAACCTGATTTCCCGGTGGCTTAGCACTTCAACTCCCCCCCCCATTCCCAATCTGACCTGTCCTGGGCCTTCTCCATTGCCAGAGTGAAGTCCGGCACAAATTGGAGAAACAGCACCTCTTATTTCTCTTGGGTAGTTTATATCCCAGCAGTATCAACATTGACTTCTCTAACTTCAGATAGCCCCTGCTTTCCCTCTCTATTCCCTCTCCCTTCCCAGTTCTCCCACCAGTCTTCCTATCTCCGCCTACATCCTATCTTTGTCCCACCCCATCCCCTGACATCAATCTGAGGAAGGGTCTCGACCTGATACATCACCCATTTCTTCTCTCCAGAGATGCTGCCTGACCCGCTGAGTTACTCCAGCATTTTGTATCTACCTTTGGTTGCTGATGAATTTATTTCAGGCTGAGAGGGAGGTCAGAGAGCATTGGTGAAGAGAATCCTTTTTAATATTTCGGATTAACTACTTTTCATTGGAACCAGAGTAAGATGGAAACAAAACAAGGTTTATATTGCAAGGAAATTTGGGAGGGTTTGAACAGAAGCCAAATACTGTGATGGAGTAGAGGTCACATTTCCTGTGGAACTTTTATTTCTGTGATCTTTGTCCTTTCCAATAACTTTGCTAAATTTAAATTGTGATTTGCTCTCATCAAAATGCTTTTCAACTGCCCACCCTTTCACCTGCTCAGTTTAATTCCCCAAAGGCCAGTGAGATCAAAAAGTGGAGTCAGTACAGATTTCCTTTAGTTTCCTTTTAATGCCTTTCATTAATCTGGCCCCTCCTTGCATTGAAGTTTAATTCTGATGTAGACAGTGCTAATCTCCTCATTGCCAGCCTTTGTTCTCTTTGCTTTACACGCTCAATTGATTCTTTTCACCTTTTCCCTTTTAGAAACTGCTCCAGTTCCCATTTTCAATAAAATTACTGGAAACTCCAACAAATGGCAAGAGTAAATTAAC